>NW_027174088.1:0-300000 GCF_000499845.2 Phaseolus vulgaris
CGCTCTAACCTGGCTCAGGCTACTCCACCTGTCGCCGGAGGAGCCTCCGTTCCTACCCCAGACTTCAAAAAACTATACCCATGGGCCACCCCGACCTTGCTGAAGGAAACTTCCTCAGTAAACTCTGCTGGGGCAGTTCTTCGTTTGAAGAAAGGGACGAGCCTCACCTATCGTTCCACAAGGAGCACGACGAGAAGATGATGGTGCTACCTTGCCCCCCGACTTGCCAGTGTGCGTCGACGACAACGGGAGCACCAGCGGGTTGTTCTGCTTCATATACACCACCCTGTTCAAGAAGGTGAAACTTAGGTTTCCCTTCACTCGCTTTGAAAGAGAGTTATTACCGAGCTCGACATCGCCGCCGCCCAGCTCCATCCCAACAGCTGGGCGTTCGTGCGGGCCTTCCAGATCATGTGCGACCACTTGGGGCTGCCAGCGTCAGTGGACGTCTTTCTCTTCCTCTTCGAAGCCAAACACCCAGGCGATCGCCTGTGGGTGAGCCTTAACGGGATTGCTGGGAGGTCAATCCTCTCTATTTTCCAGCAATCTTACAAAGACTGGAAGGGCAAGTTTGTCCAAGTGCGCCCAAACGACAAGGACGCTCACTGCTCGACGGCTTCCCCTTGTATTGGGTAAACAAGGGGAACAAAGAGTCCAAAGGCAGCTTCAGGAGGCCAAGGAGTCCAGACAGCATGGGTGCTTTGGACAAGGACCTATGCTTCTTCTGGAAGAGTGTGGCAGACGCCAACATTACTTTCCTCACTACTACACTCATCTCCTACGAGTTCTTCGAAGATCAACTCGAAGTTCGCATAGGTTAGAACTTACCTCAACGTCTAAGTTATTTCCTTAACATTACCTCTGCCAACTGTTTCTGGGCGACTTGTGTGTTGCGCACAAGACTTTGGTTTTACTTTCTGCATCACTCATCTGCTTTTGTTGCACATTATCTTATGCGTTTATCTTCTCTCTGAGCTAATCCATGTATCTTTGCATTATGCAGATCGTATGTTGGGCCAGGGGAAACTCGTTGAACTGAGGGCGCTCGCCCGATCCCACGGGTTGGCATCGGGTTCCCAGACCGTGCCAAACTCAGTGGTGGAGATCACCGCTGCACAGGGCAGATCGCCACCAAAGGCCCAACTTCCTCCGAGGCCCAGCCCGCCAACCAGCGCAAGAACTTATCCTCAGGAACCAAAGAGGAAAACCCCTCAAGTGGTTCATGAGGAAGAGAAGAAGACGACGAGGCGACTGAAGATGGCCTCGTCACCAAGAGGAAGAGGGTGGCGCCTTCTTCACCATCTGCTCCACCCCCTCTTCCAACATCAACACCACCATCCACACCTGCCCCGCCTCCAACACTGCTTCCTCCACCAGCTCCCGCCTCGCCAGTCCAAGCGATTCCGCTGGCGTCTGCACCCCCTGTGGTTGAGGCTGCCGAGCCTAATTTCATGGAGAACCCCCGAGCGCCTCCACGCCTTATGTATCAGCTGGAGGGGTCCTCCTTCAAATGCCTCAACCGCAAACGCCGCACCAATCGGGGATGAGGGTGCTCACAACTCTCCAATCCTCATCACTGAATCCCCGACGTCGCCACCACGCCAAGCAGCACTCATTAAACAAGCAACTCAAGAAGGTGGCGGCGAGAACCAACAACAAGCCCCCTCGGTGCCTCCACCAGCAAACCTCTCTCTTGAGGTCAAAAGGGTGTGGGAGCCCTTCTCAGCAAAACTGAAGATGATGGCGGAGGACTTCCCCTCCATCATATCTAAAGCTGTGGAGAGTTCCACCAGGAAGCTCCAGGATGACTCTTCGCACTTCGAACTGAGAATAGCACCATAAGGATTGAGGCGGAGAAGTTATCCTGCAATCTGACACTCGCCGAGATCGAACACTCCCGAGTAGAAGATGCCATGAGCACCGAGCTCCAGGTGGCGCGCAAGGAGGCCACCGATCTACGCCATAAGGTGCAGCTCTTGGCTCAAGAGAAGATCGAGCTGGAGAGCAAGCTGGTACCTTATCGCGTCAAGTGGCTGACCTGGAGGCCTTGATCAAAGCTGACGCCGCCAAGGTAAAGAACCTCGAGAAAGGTCAGCCGATCGGGAGGTCTTCTTGGGGAAGGTGGAGAAAGAGAGAGACGACACCGTGGCCAAGCTTGCTGAAGCCCACGAAGAAATGGGAAGATCGCTGCTGAACTGGGCCAGGTGCAGGCAGAATCGAAGAAGGTTGCTGAAGACCTTCTTCAAGCTCGGGAAACCATTGAAGAACTTAAGAAACAAGTTGAAGAGCTGAAGCAGCAGAACGAGGGGCTAAAGAAACAGATCGAAGAACTTGATCTGAGCTCTGCCCAGATTCTTGCTGCTGGATTCGAGGCCGCCCGGGAACAGTTCGCCTGCTTGTACCCCGATCTAGATCTTACCATGGTGTCTCTCAATAACGAGGTGGTGGACGGGAAGGTTGTTCCTGCTGAAGACTGATTGATTCCCCCCATCCACTACTTTTATGCTTTCTCCTTACATATGATTGTAATAGACTTTCCCCCTTTCTGTACATGTACCTTAAACTGATGTTTACTTTATGATAAGGTCTTTGTATTCTTCTTGTAATTTCTTTGTCTGCTTTATCTTTCCTTGCCCAATTTTCTTCAAGAAATCAACTTAGTAACTTCGTAAGCGCCATTGTCTACTTAACTGCTTCGAACCACCGATTTTCGAACAAAAGCACTCTAACAACTTGCAACCTTAAGGCAATGAACCTTAGCGTGAAATCGCTCTTCAAATAACGAACCTCAACTCAACTAATGGCTTAAGACACCGCCCACTTGATCTGCCTTATGAAAACGGGTCTTGACTTTTTTGCCATTGTTCGAACTTTTCCTGGTCGCCAAAGACTCTTGGCGATATCAGCTTCTTCCTGACTTCATAACTTGGCCATTGTTCCTTCATCTGGGGGTAGAGGCACCTTTCGGATCCTTCTCTACCTCCCTGAACTTCAGAACAAGAGACCGGGTGGCTAGGCGTTCTCTTCGAACCTGCCTTAGCCACCCTCCAAACTTCTTCCACCCTCTACACCATACCTGAACTCGTTCAAGACGAGAAGGATTTTATCTTGCCTGAACTCGCTCATTGGCGAAAGGTCTTTAACTCGCCTGAACTCGCTCAATGGCGAGAAGGTCTTTAACTCGCCTGAACTCGCTCATAGGCGAGAAGGTCTTTAACTCGCCTGAACTCGCTCATAGGCGAGAAGGTCTTTAACTCGCTTGAACTCGCTCATCGGCGAGAAGGTCTTTATCTCGTGCCTCTACATTGCCCCAGGGGTTACATCTCCTCTCCCCAGAAACACTGAGGACCTTTTCGCTGGTGCCTCTACATTACCCCAGGGGTTACATCTTCTCCCCCCCAGAAACACTGAGGACTTTTTCACTGGTGCCTCTACATTGCCCCAGGGGTTACATCTTCTCCCCCCCAGAAACACTGAGGACTTTTTCACTGGTGCCTCTACATTGCCCCAGGGGTTACATCTTCTCCCCCCAGAAACACTGAGGACTTTTTCGCTGGTGCCTCTACATTGCCCAGGGGTTACATCTTCTCGCCCCCAAAAACACTGAGGACTTTTTACTCTTCCTCGCCTGCACTCGCTCGACGACGAGGAGGTCTTTATCTCGCCTCAGAACGCGCGAGGGCGTTGAGGTCTTTTAACTGGTGCCTCCGATCGCCGAAAGACGATGAGGACTTTAACTTTAACTGGTGCCTCCGATCGCCGAAAGACGATGAGGACTTTAACTTTAACTGGTGCCTTCGATCGCCGAAAGACGATGAGGACTTTAACTTTAACTGGTGCCTCCGATCGCCGAAAGACGATGAGGACTTTAACTTTTTAGAAAGCATGCAATCTAAACAACCTTAAGCTTCGAAAACTCTTCTTTATTGGGTGACCTCATTAAAAACCCTCCTTAGGGAAAAAGAGTGCCCCCTTCAAACTGTTTTAACAGAGACATTGTAATATAACTTCGTGTTTGTTTTACTTACAAAGTTCTCAACTGTAATATAACTTGAGGTGCGTGGCATTCCAAGTGCGAGGAATCGCCCCTCCTTCCAATGTCTCTAAGCGGTAGGCGCCGTTCCCGAGCGCCTCGGTTATTCTGAACGGTCCCGTCCACTTAGGCGACAGCTTATTCTCCATCTCGTACTGCTGGGCTTTCCTCTTCACCAGGTCGCCCTCTCTGAACTGTCTCGGCATCACCTTCAAGTTATATCTTCGTTCAATCCTTCTCTTCACCGCCTCAGCTTTCAATCTCGCCTCTTCCCTGACCTCATCCAGTAGATCCAGGTTCAACCTTCTCTCCTCATTCGAGTCTTCCTCCACGAAGTTCTGGAATCTCGGCGAGCTCTCCTGGATCTCCACTGGAATCATTGCGTCGCACCCATAGACCAAGCTGAACGGGGTCTCGTGGGTTCCTGACTGCTCGGTGGTGTGGTACGCCCAAACTATACGGGGTACCTCCTCAGCCCAACTTCCTTTGGCTTTCTCTAGCCTTCTCTTCAACCCCCTCAGCAGCACCCGATTGGCGGACTCTACTTGGCCATTCGTTTGAGGGTGCTCGACGGATGCAAACACTTGTTGAATTCCCACCCCTTCGCACAGCTTCTTCAACAGGTGACTTGCAAACTGAGTCCCATTGTCCGACACCAGGCGCTTGGGCACACCAAACCGGCACACAATGTTTTTCCACACGAAACCTTCGATCTTGTGTGCGGTGATCTGGGCCACTGGTTCTGCTTCGATTCACTTGGTGAAATATTCAATCGCCACCACCAAGTACTTCATCTGCCTGATCACCAGCGGGAATGATCCCAGGATGTCGATTCCCCATGTATGAAACGGCCAAGGGCTGTAAATCGACTTCAACTCCTCGGGAGGCGCCTTGTGCCAATCGGCGTGCTGCTGGCATTGCTTGCAGCACTGCGCATACCTCTTGCAATCTTCTCTCATCGTTGGCCAGTAGTAACCTGGACGGAGAGTCCTTGCGGCCAGAGCTCGACCCCCGACGTGGCTTCTGCATATCCCTTCATGGAGCTCTGCCATAATTCTCGTGCATTTCTCGCCATGCACACATTCCAGGAGTGGGTGAGTGAACCCAAACCTGTACAAATCGCCATCAATCATTGTGAACTTGCTAGAATTCTTCTTTATCTTCCTGGCCTCTGTCAGATCCAGCGGGAGAAGGCCATCTGCCAAGCACCGCTTATACTGTGTTACCCAGGTGTCTGGCTCATGGGTCGTGCAGACCTGCGTCATGTTCACCTTCTCTCCCCGACATGCTCTTATTCTTGGTGACCTCAAGGTCTCTTGAGTTAAAGATCTGTGACTCCTCGCCGCTTTTTCCGTCGACTTGCTTATCTGAAGAACCAGGTGATCTGCTACAAATGCTCTCGGCGTCTTCAGAGTTTCTTGAATCACCGTCCTCTGCCTACCCCCCTTGCCTGAACTGGCGAGCTTAGCCAGCAAGTCAGCTCGGGCATTCTGCTCTCTGGGCACATGCACCACTTCAAAGGAGGCAAAGGAACTCTTGAATTCCTGGACATACTCCAGGTAAGCCGCCATTTGTGGATCTTTGGCCTGGAATTCGCCTGTTACTTGCCCCGTGACTAGCAGCGAGTCACTCTTTGCCATCAGCACCCTAGCTACCATCTCTTTGGCCAGCAAAATTCCGGGGATCAACGCCTTATACTCTGCTTGCTTGTTGCTGGCCTTGAAGGCAAACCTCAAAGATTGTTCGATCAGCACGCCGTTGGGTCCCTCCAAGATGACTCCAACACCGCTACCTTGCTGGTTCGACGATCCGTCCACTGAAAGCACCCAACGGAAATCGTCCCCTTCAACTCGTGTCGCTTCAGACGAGAGCTCGACCACGAAATCTGCGAAGATCTGTCCCTTAATCGGACCTCGGGGCGCATACTTAATATCAAACTCCGACAGCTCCACTGCCCACTTCACCATCCTTCCCGCAACGTCGGGCTTCTTCAAGACCTTCTGGATGGGCAGGTCGGTCATCACCAGTATCGTGAAGCTATGGAAATAGTGGCGCAACCTCCTCGCCGAAAATACCACAGCCAGCGCAGCCTTCTCCAGGGCCTGATATCTCGTTTCTGGGCCCTGCAACACCTTGCTCACGAAATAAATAGGCTTCTGAGCCTGATCTTGGTCCTGGGCGAGCACCGCACTCACCGCCCTCTCAGTTACAGCAAAATACAACCTGAGAGGGGTTCCCACCAGCGGTTTGCACAAAACCGGCGGGCTCGCCAGATACTCCTTCAGCTTGACGAAGGCTTCCTCACACTCCTTCGTCCAGGCAAATTTGTTATTCCGCCTTTAGCACTGAAAATATGGGTGGCCCTTCTCTCCGCTAGCTGACACGAAGCGAGACAGGGCGGCCATCCGACCTGTAAGCTGTTGTACCTCCTTCACAGTGGCCGGGCTCCTCATCGCCAAGATGGCGGCACACTTATCCGGGTTGGCCTCTATTCCTCTTTCAGTTAAGAGAAATCCCAGGAACTTTCCAGCCTCCACGCCAAAGATGCATTTCTCTGGATTCAGCTTCAACCTGAACTTGGCGATCGTCGTGAACAACTCCTCCAAGTCCGCAACGTGCTTGCTTTTCTCTGGCGAGGTCACAACCATGTCATCTACGTACGCTTGCACATTCCTTCCCAGCATCGGTGCAAGTACTCGATCCATCAACCTCTGGTACGTGGCCCCCGCGTTCTTCAGCCCAAAAGGCATCACCTTGTAGCAGTAGCACGATCTCTCGGTCATGAAGGCAGTCTTCTCTTCATCCATGGGATGCATCTTGATCTGGTTATACCCCGAGAAGGCATCCAGGAAACTCAACAACTTACACCCTGCAGCACTATCCACCAGGGCATCTATGCTTGGTAAAGGATATGAGTCCTTCGGACAAGCCTTATTCAGATCAGTGAAATCGACGCACATGCGCCATTTCCCATTACTCTTCTTCACCAGTACGACATTTGCCAGTTGATCCTGCCTGTTGACTGGAACGCTGGAAACTGCCTCGTCAAAGGATCGTCGTGCGCACCGCTTCTCACCTCCGTTCCTCTTCGGGATCTATCTCAAGAACCTGCAAAGAAACAGCGCGGCGCCACTGCGGCCGATCGCACTCCAACGCTCAAGTCAGTGACGGTCTCACCAAAAACTAAGAGAACTGGAACCGTGCAAATCCTCTCTCACAGTTAGCTCTATCACTCGCAAGCGTAAAGTGTATGAACTGAACGTGCGTACCTCAGAAAGTTTGTTAAGAACTCTTATATACATGGTGGCTTTCTCTCTCCTAGCAGTTACAGACTCGGACACGTGGCTCGCATCCAACTGTACACGTGCCATCATCTGGAGGCTCCCTGACTTGGCGCTGCTTCTACTCTCATTTTGGCTAAGTTACTTATGCATGGTACTGCCCAGTGCATAGCTAACTTAGGAGTGCGATCTCTACTGGAACTGGCGAGTTAGGGGCCTTCATACACCTTCCCTGTGGTCTCGCCGGCCGCCTTCGTAACCTGCTTCTCCTTCATCTTCGGCGATGTGCTTGTTCTGGCGATCTCCGACTGCTTGGTCGCCTGGGTCTACATCTGGCGACTTCATCTTCAACCTGGCGATCGCCCATTCTGGTAAGCTGGAAGTCGGAAAACGCCAGCTTAACAACTGGCGACTACACGTGCCCCCCGACTTCCTTCCTTTCTGCCAACCTGGCGCCTTGTCAACACGCCTACACTGTAGCAGGATGCCACGTCATCACACCCGACCATCAGGGCGGTACACAAGCCCCCCAGTCTTAAGCGAAGACTTGTCTAGCGAAAAGACTGAAAGAGCCTTCGTTAACACCGATCTACGTGGCCTTGACGCAGAATTCCAAGCGGTTGTACCTTCTGCTGCTCTGACGCCCCACCAAACCCCTCACTCATCGCTCGACACGTGGCTTCATCAACGGCTCTCTTGATTTGCCGTTTGCGCTTCCTAAACCCATTTTGAAAAACCCTTAAACCCATTTCGCTTCACTGTTCCATCACTTTCTTCGTGCTTGCAAACGCTCTAACTTCCTTCTGCGAAAACTCTCAACGCTCTTCAACGCTCGAGATCACCATCTTCCTCCATCGTCTTCCTGATCATCGAAAGGTGACTACTTTCCTTCATCTGCTGGCTTTCCTTGCATTTTCACCGATTTGCATCATCCTGTAACTGCTTGGTGCATACGCTGTGGGTTGTTTTTCCATTTCTCCTTCTGCGTAACTTAGGGCTTTGTCGATCGTCGCAACGAACTTACATTCGTTCGTTTTTTCACCTTCCTTCTATGATCGAGTCAGCCTCTGTAACCCCCTGATCATTTTTCCTTTCTTCTTCCTTTGCAGTTGCTATCATGACTCGCACAAAGATTACCCCGAACCCCCCTCCATCAGCACGAAACCTTCCTTCACAAGCACACGACTCAACACAAGTTCGTGGCGCTCCCTCTTCGCAGGCTGAGAGGCCTGCGTCTTCCCAATCTGCCCTGGCCCAGGCGACTCCATCTAACGTTGGAGGAGTTCCCGTTCCTCCGCCAGACTTCAAAACTTTATACCCCTGGGCTAACTCAACCCTTCTGAAAGAAATATCCTCTGTGAACACTGCGGGGGCAGTCTTGCGGCTGACTAAGGGGGACGAGATCTACCAGTCGTTTCACAAGGAGCACAACGAAAGGATGATGGTGCTGCCTTGCCCCGCCGACCTGCCCGTGTGTGCTGATGACAAAGTAAGCGCCGACGGGCCCTTCTGCTTTGTCTACACGAATCTGTTCAAGAAGGTTAGGCTCAGGTTCCCTCTCACCCGATTCGAGAGGGAACTTCTTACCGAGCTCAACATTGCTGCCGCCCAGCTCCACCCCAACAGCTGGGCGTTTGTTCGAGCCTTCCAAGTAACGTGCGCCCACCTGGGGTTGCCCGCGTCGGTGGACGTGTTTTTGTTCCTTTTCGAAGCCAAGCACCCAGGAGATCGCCTGTGGGTCAGCTTGAATGCGATTGCTGGGAGATCCATTTTTACCATCTTCCAGCAATCGTACAAAGACTGGAAGGGGAAATTCGTCCAGGTACGTGCAAACGACAAGGACACCTCCCTTCTTGATGGCTTCCCCTTGTACTGGGTGGACAAGGGGAAAAAGGAGTCCAAGAGCTGCTTCAGGAGGCCCAAAAGTCCTGATAGCATGGGAGCATTGGACAGAGACCTTTGTCTCTTCTGGAAGAAGGTGGCGGATGCCAATATAACTTTCCTCACCACCTCCCTGATCAGCTTTGAATTCTACGAAGATCAGCTAGAATTTCAAATAGGTTAGGTCATTTGAACTATTGCTTTAATACTGCTCCTGTTTAACTGTTTCTGGGCGTCTTGTGCGTTATGCGCAAGACTTTGGCTTTACTTTTCCTGCACATATCATCTGCTTTGCTATTTATTACATTATGCACTTATCTGTTTTCCTTGAGTTAACCCATGCATCTCCGTCCCCTGCAGACAACATGTTGCCCAGGAACATGCTCACCGAACTAAAGTCACTCGCCCGAAACCACGGGTTGGCAACCGGTTCCCAAACGGTGCCCAACTCGGCGGTGGAGGCCGCCATTGTCCAAGGGCGATCACCACCCAAGGAGCCCGCTCAACGCAAAAAATTGGTCCTTAAGAGACCCAAAAGGAAAGCCCCTCAAGTCGTCCATGAGGAGGAAGAAGAGGACGACGAGGTCACCGAGGATGGCCTCGTTACGAAGAGGAAAAGGGTGGCACCATCTTCACCACCTGCCCCACCACCTCTTCCAAGCTCGACACCACCATCAACGCCTGCTCCTCCTCCATCCTCGCCAACACCACAGGCTCCTTCTTCACCAGTCCAAGCGGTTCCACTGGCCACTACGCCACCTGCAGCTGAGGCCCAAGAGCCAAATTTCCTGGAGGACCCCCCGAGCGCCTCTACACCGTATGTGTCAGCCGGAGGGGGTCCCCCTTCAAACGCCTCCGCTGCAGGAGATGTTCCAATCGGGGATGAGGTTGCTCACACCTCTCCGATTCTAATCACCGAATCCCCGATCCCGTCGCCACGCCAGGAAGCAAACACTGAAGATCCTGCTAAGGAAGGTGGCGACGAGAACCCACAACAAGCCCACCTGGCGCCTCTCCAAGCAGCAAACCTTCCCCTTGAGGTCACAAGGATGTGGGAACCTCTGACCGCCAAACTGAAAACCATAGCAGAGGACATCCCAGCGATTATAACCAGGGCTGTGGAGGGCTCAACCAGGAGGCTCCAGGACGACCTCTTCAACCTCAAAACCGAAAACAACACTATGAAGATCGAGGTGGAGAAGTTGTCCTTCAGCCTGACGCTCGCAGAAATCGAACACTCCCGAGTGGAGGATGCAATGAATACCGAGCTCAGGCTGGCGCGCAAGGAGGCTACTGACCTTCGCCGCAAAGTTCACGATCTTGCCCAAGAGAAGGTCGAGCTGGAAAGCAAAATCGTGCCTCTTCGCGCCAAGGCGATCGACCTGGAGGCTTACATTCAAGCTGACGCCGCTAAGGTGCAAAAACTGGAGCAGAGGTCGATCGACCGAGAGAAACTACTTGGGCAAGTAGAAAAGGCGAGGGACGACGCCATGGCTGATCTTGCTGAGGCCAACAAAGAGAAGGGAAAGATGGCTGCTGAGTTGGCCCAAGCACAATCGGAATCCAAGAAGGTTACTGAAGACCTTCTCCAGGCTCAAGAGACCAACGGACAACTTAAAAAACAGGTTGAAGAGCTGGAACAGCAGAACAAAGAGTTGAAAGAGCAAACCGAAGACCTCAAGAAGCGGATTGAGGAACTTCAGGGGCAAATCGAAGCACTCAAGCTAAATTCTGCTCAGATTCTGGCTGCTGGATTCGAAGCTGCGCGGGAACAATTCGCTTGCCTATTTCCCGATCTGGATCTCAGCCTGGTGTCGTTGAACAACGAAGTAGTAGATGGAAAGGTCGTTCCTGCTGAAGACTAATCAACTCCACCTCATCTGCTACTTTTATGATTTCCCTTGTATTATTCTATAAAAACTCCTGTATGTATGCCTTTAACAAATACTTATCTCAACGACAAAGTTTGGGTATTCACTCTCTTGACTTCTTTAAGCGCTTTAACCTTCTTTGCATGTTTAACTTTGTCGGATATAACTTAACGATTTTGCAAACACGGCCTTTTGACTTAACTGCTTCGAACCACTTCAAACTCAAGCAAAAATCACTTTAACCAACTTGTACTCTTAAAGCAACTAACCTTATCACAAGAATACCCTTCAAGCAACGAACTGTAACACAATTATTGGCTCAAACAACGTCCCACTCGACCTGCTTTATCAAACAAGTCTTTTAACCTTCTCGCCGCTGTTTAATATTTCCCGATCGCCAAGAACTCTTGGTACCATTAGCTCTTCCTAGCCTCATGCTTTGGCAATCGTTCCTTCGCATGGGGCAGAGACGCCTTTAGGGATCTCTCTTTACCCTCCTGGACTTCAGAACAAAGATCGGCTGACTAGGCGTTCTCTTCGAACCTACCTTAGCCACCTTCCATACTTCTTTCACCCTCTGCGCCATACCTGAACTCGTTTGAGACGAGAAGGATTTATCTTGCCTAAGCTCGCATATAAGCGAGAAGGTCTTAACTCGCCTGAACTCGCTCAACGGCGAGAAGGACTTTATCTGGTGCCTCAACTTGCCCAGGGTGTACATCTCCTCCCCCCTGGATGCACTGAGGACCTTTTCTTTCTCTCGCCCGCACTCGCCCGACGGCGAGGAGGTCTTTGACTGGCCTTAGCTCGCACAACGGCGAGAAGGACTTTATCTGGTGCCTCAACTTGCCCAGGGTGTACATCTCCTCCCCCCTGGATGCACTGAGGACCTTTCTCTTTCTCGCCTGCACTCGCTCGACGGCGAGGAGGTCTTTAACTTGCCTCTACATTGCCCCAGGGGTTCCATCTTCTCGCCCCCAGAAACATGGAGGACTTTTTACTCTTTCTCGCCTGCACTCGCTCGACGGCGAGGAGGTCTTTACTTGCCTCAGGACGCGCGAGGGCGTTGAGGTCTTTCATCTGGTGCCTCCGATCGCCGAAAGACGATGAGGACTTTTAAAACTTAACTGGTGCCTCCAATCGCCGAGAGACGATGAGGACTTAAAACTTAATTGGTTCCTCCAATCGCCGAAAAACGATGAGGACTTAAAACTTTTAACTGGAAACATGCGATATATCTTTTCTTGCCTTAAATCACTTACAAGTGAAAAGGTCTTTCTTCAAAACTTTTGGAAAACAGCAAACATGCAACCAGAAAACGCCTTATACTTCGAAAACTCTTCTTTTATTGGGTGGCCTCATTAAAAACCCTCCTTAGGGAAAAAAGAGTGCCCCCTTGAAACTGTTTTAACAGAGACATTGTAATATAACATTTGTGTTTGTCTTTACTTACAAAGCTCTTAACTATAGTACAACTTCAGGTGTGTGGCGTTCCAGGTGCGAGGGATCGCCCCTCCTTCTAGCGTTTCTAAGCGGTAGGCCCCGTTTCCGAGCGCCTCGGTTATTCTGAACGGTCCAGTCCACTTGGGTGACAATTTATTCTCCATCTCGTACTGGTGGGCCTTCCTCATCACCAAGTCGCCCTCTCTAAACTGCCTTGGCATCACCTTTGAGTTGTATCTTCTTTCAACCCTTCTCTTCACGGCCTCAGCCTTCAACCTCGCCTCTTCCCTGACCTCATCTAGCAGATCCAGGTTTAGCCTTCTCTCTTCATTCGAGTCTTCCTCTACGAAGTTCTGGAATCTCGGCGAGCTCTCCTGGATCTCCATTGGAATCATGGCATCACACCCATAGACCAAGCTGAACGGGGTCTCGTGGGTTCCTGACTGCACGGTGGTGTGGTACGCCCAGACTATACGGGGCACCTCCTCAGCCCAACTTCCTTTGGCTTTCTCAAGCCTTCTCTTCAAACCACTCAACAACACCCGATTAGCTGACTCCACCTGGCCATTTGTCTGAGGGTGCTCGACGGATGCAAACACTTGTTGAATTCCCACCCCTTCGCAAAGCTTCTTCAACAGGTGGCTTGCAAACTGCGTCCCATTATCCGACACCAGGCGTTTAGGCACTCCAAACCGACACACGATGTTCTTCCATACAAAACCTTCGATCTTGTGTGCGATGATCTGGGCCACTGGTTCTGCTTCAATCCACTTGGTGAAATACTCAATCGCCACCACCAAGTACTTCATTTGCCTGATCGCCAGCGGGAAAGGTCCCAGGATGTCGATTCCCAAGTATGAAACGGCCAAGGGCTATAGATCGACTTCAACTCCTCGGGAGGTGCCTTATGCCAATCGGCGTGCTGCTGGCATTGTTTACAACATTGGGCATATTTCTTGCAATCTTCTCTCATCGATGGCCAGTAGTAGCCTGCACGGAGAGTCCTCGCGGCCAGAGCTCGACCCCCGACGTGGCTTCCGCATATACCTTCGTGGAGCTCCGCCATGATTCTCGTGCACTTCTCGCCGTGTACACATTCCAGGAGCGGGTGAGTGAACCCAAACCTGTACAGATCGCCATCAATCAACGTATACTTGCTGGAATTTTTCTTTACCTTCCTAGCTTCCGTCGGATCCAACGGGAGGAGGCTATCTGCCAGGCACCGTTTGTATTGCGTTATCCAAGTGTCTGGCTCATGGGCGGCGCAGACCTGCATCACATCCACCTTCTCTCCTCGACATGCCCTAACTCTCGGCGATCTCAGAGTTTCTTGCGTCAAGGACTTATGGCTTCTCGCTGCTCTCTCCGTCGACTTGCTTATTTGAAGGACCAGGTGATCTGCTACAAATGCCCTTGGCGTCTTCAGAGTTTCTTGAATCACCGTCCTCTGCCTACCCCCCTTGCCTGAGCTGGCGAGCTTAGCAAGCAAGTCAGCTCGGGCATTCTGCTATCGGGGCACATGTACTACTTCAAAAGACGCAAAGGAACTCTTCAATTCCTGCACATACGCCAAGTAAGCCGCCATTTGTGGATCTTTAGCCTGGAACTCGCCGGTTACTTGCCCTGTGACTAGCAGCGAGTCACTCTTAGCCATCAGCACCCTAGCTCCCATCTCCTTGGCCAGCAAAATCCCGGCGATCAGCGCCTCATACTCTGCTTGGTTGTTGCTGGCTTTGAAGGCAAACCTCAAAGATTGTTCAATCAGCACGCCGTTGGGTCCTTCCAATATGACTCCAGCACCGCTGCCCTGCTGGTTCGACGATCCATCCACCGAAAGTACCCAACGGAAATCGTCTCCTTCAACCCGCGTCGCCTCTGATGAGAGCTCAACCACGAAATCTGCAAAGATTTGCCCCTTGATCGAGCCTCGGGGCTCGTACTTAATATCAAACTCTGACAACTCTACCGCCCACTTCACCATCCTTCCCGCGACGTCGGGTTTCTTCAAGACCTTTTGGATGGGCAGGTCAGTCATCACCAGTATTGTGAAACTGTGGAAGTAGTGGCGCAACCTCCTCGCCGAAAACACCACAGCCAGCGCAGCCTTCTCCAGGGCCTGATATCTCGTTTCTGGGCCCTGCAACACCTTGCTCACGAAATAAATAGGCTTCTGAGCCTGATCTTGATCCTGGGCGAGCACCGCACTCACCGCCCTCTCAGTCACAGCGAAATACAACCTGAGAGGGATTCCCGCCAGCGGTTTGCACAGAACCGGCGGGCTCGCCAGATACACCTTCAGTTTGACGAAAGCTTCCTCGCACTCCTTCGTCCAAGCAAACTTATTATTGCGCCGCAGACATTGAAAATAGGGATGCCCCTTTTCTCCGCTAGCTGACACGAAGCGAGATAGGGCTGCCATCCGACCTGTTAGCTGCTGGACTTCTTTTACCGTAGCCGGGCTTCTCATCGCCAAGATGGCGGCACACTTGTCTGGGTTAGCTTCTATTCCTCTTTCAGTCAAGAGAAAACCCAAAAACTTTCCAGCCTCCACGCCGAAAATGCATTTTTCCGGATTGAGCTTTAACTTGAACTTGGCGATCGTCGTGAACAATTCTTCCAAGTCTGCAACGTGCTTGCTTTTCTCCTGCGAGGTCACAACCATGTCATCGACGTAGGCTTGCATGTTCCTTCCCAGCATTGCTGCAAGTACTCGATCCATCAGCCTCTGGTACGTGGCCCCCGCGTTCTTCAGCCCAAACGGCATCACCTTATAGCAGTAGCACGACCTCTCCGTCATGAAGGCTGTTTTTTCTTCATCCATGGGATGCATCTTGATCTGATTATAGCCCGAGAAGGCATCCAGGAAACTCAGCAGCTTGCACCCTGCAGCACTATCAACCAAGGCATCAATGCTTGGTAAAGGATACGAGTCCTTTGGGCAAGCTTTGTTCAGATCGGTGAAATCGACGCACATGCGCCATTTCCCGTTACTCTTCTTCACCAGTACGACATTTGCCAACCACTCAGGGTACTGGACTTCCCTGATGTGGCCTGCAGCGAGGAGTTTCTGTGTTTCATCCCTGATCGCCTGCCTCCTCTCCTCGTTGAATTTTCTTCTCCTTTGTCGCACCGGTCTCACCAAAGTGTCCATCGCCAGATGATGGCACAAGAAGTCGGGATCAATCCCGGGCATGTCCGAAGCGGACCAAGCAAATGCGTCCAGATGCCGCTCAATCACCTTGGCGATCTGGTCCTAGAGATCGACCTCCAGAGATCTTCCGAGCTTGAAGATTTTCCCTCCGATCTCCTTCTCGAGCCACTGCTCGACAGGTTTAGGCCTGGATTCTCTGGCGATCACCGCCCTGGCGATTCCCTGTTCCCTTGCTTCCTCGGGGCGATTCCGCGCCTCTTCCTCCTCCAGGCCAGCATTCCTCTCCCCTAGCTCAGCGTCTACCATCTCTACATCCCTTCCGGCGGCCTCCTCTGTTACCGGCGGTCTGGGCTTCACACCGGGAGGTGGGGTGGTTGTTACATAACTCACTGATCTTTTGTTTTTCAAGCTATTCTCATAGCACCTTTTCGCTTCTTTCTGATCAGACCTGATCGTGATCACCACCCCTTCCATGGACGGCAACTTCACCTTCATGTGCCGAGTCGACGGAATGGCGCCTATCCTGTTAAGAGTGGGCCTTCCCAACAGGATGTTATATGCTGAAGGGGCGTTTACGATGAGGTACTTGATTTTCTCCGTCCTCGACCCGGCCTCATCTGTAAACGTGGTTCTCAGCTCAATGTACCCCCTGACCTCCACTTGGTCACCAGCGAACCCATATAAGCACCCTCCATAGGGCCTTAGCTGATCAAGGGGCAATTCCAGCTGTGTGAAAGTCGGCCAGAACATCACGTCTGCCGAGCTTCCTTGGTCCACCAGAACTCTATGGACCTTCCTCCCTGCTGTAACCAACGAAATAACTATGGGATCGTTGTCATGAGGCACAACGTCCCGGAGATCCTGCTTGGTGAACGTAATGTCCACTTCCGGCGAGTGATCTTCAAACATGTCCACTGTCATCACCGATCGCGCATACTTTTTCCTCTGCGATGCGGTGCATCCGCCACCTGAGAAACCCCCTGCAATGGTGTGGATCTCCCCGTGGATAGGCATCTCGTGTTGCTGGGCTTCTCCACCTGCTGGCTGGGAACTCGACGCTCCCCCCGTCCTCCTATCCAGCAGATAGTCGTTTAGGAACCCGCTCTTAACCAGATCGTCGAGCTGATATCCCAAAGACAAACACGAGTCCAAGGTGTGGCCAAAACATTGGTGGAACTCGCACCAGGCGTCCGACTTTGACCCCAGCACCTTGTCGCCCACCTTCTCAGGCGCCTTCAACCTAGCAGATATGTTAGGGATAGCGATCAGGTCCGCTAGTCCCATGACAAATTTGTGCTTAGGCGGGCGATTGTAATCCCGGCGTGCTGGTTGTTGGCGCGCTTGGCTTTTTCCCTTGTTTCTCCTGTCGTAAGGATGGCGAGTCCTCTGGTCTTTTCTGGCCGCCGCCGCCGTTTCCAGCACCCTCTGCGTCTGGATCCTGGTCTGGGCGCGTGGCCTGGCGGGAGCCACACTGCCTCTCTTCTCGGCGACTTCACTCTCGTCGGCGATGTGGGCCACCGCAAGTCGCCTGCCTTCAGCAAACGTCGCTGGATGAGCCCTGATCAAGGCCTCGCAGAATGGCCCTGGCTGCACGCCCTTCTTGAAGGCATAGACCAGCATTTCTTCATCCTTGGCCGGCGATCTGACCATCTGCGCTCCGAAGCGATTGAGGTAGTCTCTGAGGGACTCCCCATGGTACTACCTTATATCAAACAGATCATAAGACACCCTGGGCGGTGCCTTATTCACAATGTACTGCTCGACAAAGATTTTCGAGAACTGTTGAAAATTGGTTATGTGGCCGTTAGGCAGGCTCACAAACCACTCCATCGCCGTTCCCTGGAGCGTACTCACGAACATCTTGCAGTAGACGGCGTCTGACCCTCCCGACAGCATCATCTGCGTGTGGAACGTGGTCAGATGAGCCTCTGGATCCTCCACGCCGGTAAAGACAGCCTTAACCGGAACCACGCTCGTGGGAATAGGCGTGTCGGTAATCGCCTGAAGAAAAGGCATTGGGAAAACACGAGGTGGCGTCGACGGCGCCACCTCTTCAGCAGAAGAACGTCCTTGCTGCTCCTGAAGGGCTCGACGCAGCTCCTCAGTCACCTTGCTGAGCTCCTCGTTCCTGGCGCGAGAGGCGACCAGGTCCTCATGTATACTCGCCTGCTCTACGCGCGAGGCTTCCACAGTTGCCTGCAACGAGCACATCATCTCTGCCATCTGCACCATGGTCATGGCGGTGTCGGCTTCAGCAGCGACAGGCGCCACGGGACTGGAACGATTGCTTCTCATTTTTCTCATTAACTTCAGCGAATCACAGGAATGCAGCAAACAACACTTCAGCCTCGATCGAATCAGCGATCAATCGGAGAAAACAGTGCGGAACAGTGCAAGAAAACTCAAGAACACCGTAAGTCTTCAAAGAAAATCACAACTTCGCCAGAAACCACCCCTTTCCCGCGAACAACCAAACAAGCGAAAGAACTCGAACTTCCACCAAACAGATTACGCGTAAGCAGCAGTAAACCTTACTCCACCGATCGAAAAGCCAAAAGAACGGTTCAAAATGCAAATTCACCGAACGAAACTCCAAGAAACTGCGAACGACGGTTGCACCAGCACACAACCACGCAAAAAACCTCGAAAACTTCCAAGAACTCACGCTGTGGATGGGAGCAAGTTTTACACGGCCCCACGGTGGGCGCCTGATGATCCTGCCTGTTGACTGGAACGCTGGAAACTGCCTCATCAAAGGATCGTCGTGCGCACCGCTTCTCACCTCCGTTCCTCTTCGGGATCTATCTCAAGAACCTGCAAAGAAACAGCGCGGCGCCGCTGCGGCCGATCGCACTCCAACGCTCAAGTCAGTGACGGTATCACCAAAAACTAAGAGAACTGGAACTGTGCAAATCCTCTCTCACAGTTAGCTCTATCACTCGCAAGCGTAAAGTGTATGAGCTGAACGTGCGTACCTCAGAAAGTTTGTTAAGAACTCTTATATACCTGGTGGCTTTCTCTCTCCTGGCAATTACAGACTCGGACACGTGGCTCGCATCCAACTGTACACGTGCCATCATCTGGAGGCTCCCTGACTTGGCGCTGCTTCTACTCTCATTTTGGCTAAGTTTCTTATGCATGGTACTGCCCAGTGCATAGCTAACTTAGGAGTGCGATCTCTACTGGAACTGGCGAGTTAGGGGCCTTCATACACCTTCCCTGTGGTCTCGCCGGCCGCCTTCGTAACCTGCTTCTCCTTCATCTTCGGCGATGTGCTTGTTCTGGCGATCTCCGACTGCTTGGTCGCCTGGGTCTACATCTGGCGACTTCATCTTCAACCTGGCGATCGCCCATTCTGGTAAGCTGGAAGTCGGAACACGCCAGCTTAACAACTGGCGACTACACGTGCCCCCCGACTTCCTTCCTTTCTGCCAACCTGGCGCCTTGTCAACACGCCTACACTGTAGCAGGATGCCACGTCATCACACCCGACCATCAGGGCGGTACACAAGCCATTCAGGGTACTGGACTTCCCTGATGTGGCCTGCAGCGAGGAGCTTCTGGGTTTCGTCTCTAATCGCCTGCCTCCTCTCCTCGTTGAACTTTCTTCTCCTCTGCCGCACCGATCTCACCAAGTTGTCCATCGCCAAATGATGGCATAAGAAGTCGGGATCGATCCCGGGCATGTCCGAAGCGGACCATGCAAACGCATCCAGATGCCGCTCTATCACCTTGACGATCTGGTCCTGGAGCTCAACCTCCAGGGATCTTCCCAGCTTGAAGATCTTTCCTCCGATCTCTCTCGAGCCACTGCTCGACGGGTTTTGGCCTGGTTTCTCTGGCGATCACCGCCCTGGCGATTCCTAGCTCTCTCGCTTCCTCAGGGCGATTCCTCGCCTCTTCTTCCTCCAGACCAGCGTTCCCCTCCCCCTGCTCAGCATCCACCATCACCACGTCTCTTCCGGTGGTCTCTTCTATTACCGTCGATCTGGGCTTCACACCGAGAGGCGGGGTGGTTGTCACGTAACTCACCGACCTCTTGTTTTTCAGGCTATTCTCATAGCATTTCTTCGCTTCCTTCTGGTCGGATTTTATGGTGATCACCACCCCTTCCATAGACGGCAACTTCACCTTCATGTGCCGAATCGACGGTATAGCGTCTATTCTGTTGAGCGTGGGTCTTCCCAGCAGAATGTTGTATGCTGAAGGAGCGTTTACGACAAGGTATTTGATTTTCTCCGTTCTCGAACCCGCCTCATCTGTAAACGTAGTCCTCAACTCTATGTACCCCCTGACCTCCACCTGGTCACCAGCGAAACCATACAAACAGCCTCCATAAGGCCTCAGCTGGTCAAGGGGTAGCTCCAACTGCGTGAAAGTCGGCCAGAACATCACGTCTGCCGAGCTTCCTTGGCCACCAGCACCCTGTGGACCTTTCTTCCTACTGTGATCAACGAGATGACTATGGGATCGTTGTCATGAGGCACAACGTCCCGAAGATCTTGCTTGGTGAACGTAATGTCCACATTCGGCGAGTGGTCTTCAAACATATCCACCGTCATCACAGACCTCGCGTACCTCTTCCTCTGTGATGCGGTGCATCCACCACCCGAGAAACCCCCTGCAATGGTGTGGATTTCCCCGTGTGTGGGCATCTCGTGCTGCTGAGCCTCTCCACCTGCTGGTTGGGAGCTCGACGCACCCCCCGTCCTTCTATCCAGCAAATAGTCGTTTAGGAACCCGCTCTTGACCAGATCGTCGAGCTGGTATCCTAAAGCCAAACACGAATCCACGGTATGGCCAAAGCCCTGGTGAAACTCGCACCAGGCGTCTGGCTTTGGTCCCAGCACCTTGTCGCCCACCTTCTCGGGCGCTTTCAACCTAGCTGATATATTGGGAATGGCGATCAGGTCCGCCAATCCCATGACAAACTTGTGCTTATGCGGGCGATTGTACTCCCGGCGTGCTGGTTGCGGGCGTCTTTGGCCCCTGCCCTTGTTCTTTCTTGGATCATAAGGATGGCGAGTCCTCTGATCCCTCCTAGCCGCCGCTGTCTCTAACACCCTCTGTGGCTGGATCCTGGTCTGGGCACGTGGCCTAGCGGGAGCCACGCTTCCCCTCTTCTCGGCGACTTCACTCTCATCGGCGATGTGGGCCACCGCAAGTCGCCTGACCTCAGCAAACGTGGCAGGGTGAGCCCTGATCAATGCCTCGCAGAATGGTCCCAGCAGCACGCCCTTCTTAAACGCGTAGACCAGCATTTCTTCATCTTTGGCCGGCGATCTGACCATCTGCGCCCCAAAGCGATTCAAGTAGTCCCTGAGGGACTCTCCCTGATACTGCCTTATATCAAACAAATCATAAGACACCCTGGGCGGTCCCTTATTCACGATGTACTGCTCGACGAAAATCTTAGAAAACTGTTGGAAGTTGGTTATGTGACCGGTAGGCAGGCTCACAAACCATTCCAGCGCCGTTCCCTGGAGTGTGCTTACAAACATCTTGCAGTACACGGTGTCTGATCCTCCTGACAGCATCATCTGTGTATGGAACGTGGTGAGATGAGCCTCAGGATCCTCCACGCCGGTAAAAACAGCCTTAACAGGTACCACACTCGCAGGGATAGGCGTGTCAGTGATCGCCTGAGCGAAAGGCATAGGAAAAACACGAGGCGGCGTTGACGGCGCGACCTCTTCAGCGACTGGGCACCCTCGCTGCTCCTGAAGAGCTTGACGCAGCTCTTCAGTCACTTTGCTAAGCTCATCATTCATGGCCCGAGAGGCGACCAGGTCCTCGTGCATTCTCGCCTGTTCTATGCGCGAGGCTTCCACATTCGCCTGCAACGAACGCATAATCTCCACCATCTGCGCCATGGTCATGGCGCCGGCGCCTTCAGCAGCAACGGGCGCAACTGGACCTGAACGGTTGCTTCTCATTTTTCTCATGAAACTTGACGAATCACAGAGTGCAACGAACAACACTTCCTTCAGCGGCGATCGATTCAGCGATCAATCGGTCAGAACTTCGCGAAACTGCGAAAGAAACCTCAAGAACACAGCGAACCTCCACAGAAACCTCCAACTCCACCAGAAACCAACGCTTCTTCCACGAAAAACAAAACAAGCCAAAGAACTCAAATCTCACCGAACAAAACTCGCGCAATCAGAAGAAAACTTCACCTCACCGAACAAAATCCAAACGAACGGTGGAAAACGCGAAATCACCGAACAAAACTTAGATGAACAGCGAGCAGTGGTTGCGCCAGCACACAACCACGCAGAAAACTACAAAAACCTCCAAGAACTCACGCTGTGGATGGGAACAGGTTTTACACGGCCCCACGGTGGGCGCCTGATGATCCTGCCTGTTGACCAGAACGCTGGAGCTATGCCTCGTCAAACTTGGATCGACGTGTGCGCCGCGTCAACCTCCGTCCTTCACTGCGATCCACCTCAAGAACCTGCGAAAGAACAGAGCGGCGCCGCTGCGGCCGATCGCACTCCAACGCCCAAGTCAGTGACTGAACCACCAAATACTAAGAGCAACACTCAAGAACTCTCAAGGAACCGTGACCCAGTTCTCTCTCAGTATTCTCTAGAACTCGCAAGCGTAAAGAAGACAATCTGAACGTGCGTACCTCAGAAGTTCGTTGGGAAACCCTTATATACCTGGGCACTTTCTCTCTCCTGGCAGTTACACATCTGGACACGTGGCTCGCATCCAGCTGTACACGTGCCATCATCTGGAGCCTCCTTGACTTGGGCGCTGCTTCTGACTCTCCTTTGGCTAAGTTACTTATGCATGATACTACTCAGTGCATAGCTGTCCTGGAGTGCGATCTCTACTGGATTGGCGAGCTAGGGTGCCTTCGTACACACCTTCCCTGTGGTCTCGCCGGCCGCCTTCATAATCTGCACCACCTTCATCTTCGGCGATGTGCTTGCTCCGGCGATCTCTAATCACTTGGTCGCCTGAGTTTACATCTGGCGACTTCATCTTTAACCCGGTGACCGCCGGTTCTGGTGTGCTGGAGATCGGAGCACGCCAACTTAATAACTGGCGACTTCATGAGCACCCCGACTTCCTTCCCTTCTACCAACCTGGCGTCTCGTCAACACGCCTATACCGTAGCTTGATGCCACGTCATCACTTCTGACTACCAAGGCGGTACAGTTACCAACAACGTCTCTAGGACCGAAAGTGTCCTTCACATGAGTAGAGGACCCAGAGGCCCATCTCACGTCGTTCCACACCCAGATGATGCTTGCACGAGGATCTGACGTTGTGTACTGCAAGTTGCTTTTGAGCACGTTGGCAGGCGCGGCGTTGGAATGGTTCGTTAGCCTTCATGACGGACACATCACCACCTTTGACCAGTTTGCGACGCTGCTCAGAGAGCAATACCTTGTTAACAAGGCCCCTACCCGGCTTTTTTATGATGTCTTCGACATCAAACAATACTAGTGGGAGTTCTTGAAGGACTACCTAAACAGGTTTGGGGTCCAAGTGGTGAGGTTGAAACCCACTGATGAGGCCATGACGGTGCATGCCTTTGTCAAGGGAATGTTGCCTGGACCTTTCAGTGAATCACTGCTAAGGTTCTACCCGAAGAGGTTCACTGAGATTAGACGTCGAGCGTTAGCACACATCGCCGTAGATGATCGAGTAACACAAAAATAAGGTTATGTCGGTCCTATTCGACCTCGAACGGCGACACGACATCCGCCTATGAGAATGCACGAGGCAACCATGGAGAAAAAGGTGGCGAGAAAAACCCTACGAACAGACCCAGGCGGGAACGCGCACGCAAAGGGACCCAACAAGAACTCTTGGTGTGAGTTTCACCAAGTAAATGGCCACTACATAAGCAATTGCCTGGCCCTGGCACACCAACTAGATGAGCTGGTGAACAACGGTTTCTTAAAAGATTATCTTCAAGAGCCACAGAACGATTAGGTGTTGGTAACTGCAGCGGCAGATCAGGGGCACGAGGTGCCTATTCACGGGGAGGTAAACACAATCTCAGGAGGATTCTCAGGGGGAGGATGCTCTGCCTCCCAGCGAAAGAGTACGCACGAGAGGTGATGACGGTGGAAGTACAACAAGTAGATCAGACCCCCGATGTCGACCTCTTCTTTGCCAAGGCCGACCTCCAGGATGTCATACCCCACGACAATGACCCGGTAGTGATTTCGCTAGTCACAGCAGGAAGGAAGGTGCACCGCATCATCGTGGACCAAGGAAGTTCAGCCGATGTGATGTTCTGGACGACCTTCAACAAGTTACAACTGTCCACGGACCATTTAAGGCCCTACATCGGATGTTTGTATGGTTTCAGAGGAGACTAGGTGGAGGTTCGTGGGCATATAGAGTTGATGACGACATTCACGGATGGCACGACTTCCCCGCACTACCAATATCAGGTATCTCGTTGTTAATGCTCCATCGGCCTACAATATAATGTTAGGTAGGTCAGCTTTAAACAGGATCAGAGTAGTTGCCTTCATAAGGCATATGAAGATGAAGTTGCCTTCCCTTGAGGGTGCGGTGATCACCATTAAGTCTGACCAAAAAGATGCTAAGAAGTGCTAGGAAAACAGCCTTAAGACCAAGAGAGGGTGTTCACTATTACGACCCAGCCTCCGAGGGAAGAAGGGATCACCTGTGCAGAGATCGCCCGGTAGAAACAACCCGAACCCGCTGGAGACGTAGTAGAAAGAGAGATCGGTGGGAAGATGTTCAAACTTGGCCGATATTTGAGCCAAGTGTCGCAGGATCAGGTTGCTGAGGTCATAGCGCGGCACCTTGACGCTTTCGCGTGGTCTGCCTCTGACATGCCTGGCATAGACCCTGACTTCCTGTGTCATCATCTTACCATAGACCCCCAGGTTTGACCTGTTCGCTAAAGAAGGTGAAAATTCAATGAAGAAAGGCGTCAGGTCGTATGCGAAGAGACGAAGAAGCTGTTGAAGGCTGGCCACATTAGGGAGATTCAGTATCCCGAATGGCTAGCCAATGTGGTATTAGTAAAGAAGGCTAGAAAGAAGTGGAGGATGTGCGTTGACTTTACGGACCTCACAAGGCCTGTCCGAAGGACTCCTACCCGCTGCCCAGTATTGATGCCTTAGTGGACAACGCCTCTGGATGCAGGCTCCTCAGCTTCTTGGATGCTTTCTCTGGTTACAACCAGATCATGATGCACCCCAGGGATGAGGGCAAGACAGCATTTATGACAGAGTTGTCTTGTTACTGCTACAAGGTAATTCCGTTTGGGCTAAAGAATGCAGGTGCCACCTGCCAGCGATTGATGGACAAAGTACTAGCGCCCATGTTAGGACGGAATGTCCAAGCATACGTGGACGACATGGTGGTCACCTCCCAGCAGAAGGGGCAGCATGTGGTCGACCTGGAAGAGCTGTTCACCATGATAGCAAAGTACAGGTTGAAGCTGAACCCGGAGAAGTGTGTGTTCGAGGTTGAGGCAGGCAAATTCTTAGGTTTCTACTCACTGAACATGGGATAGAGGCAAACCCTGAGAAGTGTGTTATGATAATAGACATGAGGAGCCCAACCTCGGTGAAAGAGGTGCAACAGTTGACGGGGCGCATGGCCGCTGTGTCCAAATTCATATCGGCGGGAGGAGACAAGGGGCACCCTCACTTCCAGTGCCTGAAGAGAAACAACAGGTTCGTGTAGACCCGGGAGAGCGAAGAGGCATTTGCGAAGCTAAAGGAGTACTTGGCCACCCCACTGGTGTTGTGCAAGCCAGAGCCAGGTACCCCGCTCTGCCTATACTTCGTGGTCACAGAGAAGGCGATCAGTTCGGTCCTATTGCAGGAGCAAGACCAGGAGCAAAGGTTGATCTACGTCGTCAGCAAGGTGTTGCAAGGGCCAAAGGTAAGATACCATGATGGAAGAGGCCCCAACACCAACCCTTTTAAGAGGCCACCAAAATGCTACATTGAGGCAACCACTAGAGTCATAGTCAAAGAGGGGTCAAGAGGAAACATTTTACATGTCATAAACTCTAGTGTGTAATACCTTTTTACTTTTGTCAAGTAGCATAGTTTAAATCTTTTTGTAATTGTGATGAAACATGCAAAGTGGTACTTAGAAGGCTAAACCTAAGTTTAATTAGAAATACCCATTTCTAATTAAACTAAGGTATGGTCCAATTAGCTAGACCTAATGGAGGTAAGTTCTAGACCAACCACACAAGGAAGGATTCTACAACCTACCTCCATTTAGGCGCCACTTTTCACATGTGCCATCACTTTGAATTTTCCCTCCTTTTCTCTTAGCAAGTCTGGCCTCCAAGGTCCTATATAAGGAGTGCTTTGGGTCATGTATTGACAATTTTTATTGAATAGTGAAATGCTACCAAAATTGTACCATTTCACTCCTTGCATAAACTCTCTTAGGAATAGGCTTTTAATCTTCAAACCTTCACCTACAAAGGAAGTTGGTTGAAGCACTCCTACTCTTCCTACTTCTCATGCACCTCCAAGGCTATCACAACTCTTAGGAGAGCCTTGTTCCACCATCAATCCATGGAGCTTCCGCATTCATCAACAAAAACTACAAGAAAGGAGACACAAATCCCTCATTTGGTATCAGAGCATAGGTTCTACAAGAGCTAAGTGTCTTCTCTCATTTTTTTGTGTTTGTGTTCTTCTTATTTTTGTGTTGTTCATCACTTGTTCATGTTGTCTAGCTATTTTTTTTATTTTTAATTTGATTTAGTTGCTGTTTTAAGCAATTCAATCGGTGCAAAATGTTCAAATTGTTCTTGAGCTTCTTATTTTCATATTTTGTGTAGGAATCTATATGAAATTGCGTTGTTGTTTTGATTTTAGGTTGTTTGAGTCTTTTTTGAAATTTTGTTCGGTTCATATGATTTGTCTTGAGTCATTTTATTTTCTGAATCCTTTGATGTTTTGTCTAGTCATGTATTTCCTAATTTATCATCAAATCCTTGTGCTGAATTTGTTGATAATTTTGGTTTCTTGATTTAATTTGAGTCCATAATTATATTTATGTGTTTGTTGATCCTTTGGTGCATTTTTCTTTTAGTTTGAGTTCATATTTGTATGCTAGTTCCATACAAATTCATATACATCTACTCCATTGTGTTTTTGAAGTTTCTTATTCTGTTTTTAAATTCTAGAATTAGGACTTCTTTGTGTTTTCAAATTCTGTACTGGCTGTTTTTTGTTATGAAATTTTAATACGTTGAAGAAAAATTCTGAAAATATGGATTAATAAATTTTCATGTGTTAGAAAATCAAGAAAAAAATAATTAGATGAAAAGATCAAATAGAAAAAAATGATAAATAAAAAAAAAGTGCATCCTGGCGCCAAAATATATGGTAGTTAGACAGTGATTTTGAAAACTTTATCACAATTATTTGGTGCATGTTTTTGGTGTGATTCCAACCCGAAACATTTGCTAAGACATTGAATCGTTTGTGGTTAAATTTTCATAAGCAAATTCAAAATAGCCAGCTCAGCATAAATATTTTAAGTCACGCTTTCTGAACCTAATTTTTTCCAGTAGTGTTGTTTTGGTTTTTCAAATCAATTCTAGTGCCTTTCTTTAGGTTCCTTTTGTGTGCCATCCTTTATTTAGTGCCTATTTTTTTTTGCTTGTCCAATATCATTCGAAACTCTTTCTAAGTTTAGTCACATAATTCAAATCCATTTGTTGTGGTACTGTTTTAAAATTTAATTTGTTTCTTGCTTTCTTTTCTTGACCTCTAAATTGTTGGTGGATAAATTCAATTGGTGCTTGTTAAGTGGAATTGACTTTGTGGTAAGTCTAGCTCTACTTAGTAGGTACTGTTTTGGAGAATTTAATTGTCTATTCATAAGAGGTTAAGGCAAGGAGCAACAGCAAACACAAATACAAATACCAAACACATACACTTTGAAGGACACAATAAAGAAGAATAACTACAAGCCTAAGGAGTGCATAGTATAGAAATCTGAATTTTAATTTGTGCAATTCAATTTCTTTGTATTTATTTGATTTGTAATTACATTTAATCTTTGTTTAATTAGTGGATTAATCACGTGTAGACGGTGGGTGTGTCTTCAAAGGCTCAAAGTGTCCAGAAGCCTCACCTAGGAAACGTCTAGTTTAAAGCTTTGTCAATTAGCAATCTTTAATTCTTCTTAGCTAGTTTGCTTTACATTAATTACTTGTATAGCTTTGCTTAATTGTTTACGGTAATTACTTGTCTAGCTTTGATTAATTGCTTTGTTTGTTAATTGTTTTGCATTGTTTTCCTTTGCATAAAATTTGACTTTTCATTCCTCATTGTGGTTGATCCTGCCTATTGACCAGAACGTTGGAACCTGCCTCGTCAAAGGATCGACGTGTGCACCGCTTCAAACCTCCGTCCTTCTTCAAGATCCACCTCAAGAACCTGCAAAAGAACAGAGCGGCCGATCGCACTCCAACGCCCAAGTCAGTGACCGAACCACCAAAAACTAAGAGCAAGAACACTCAAGAAATCTCAAGGAACCGTGCAATGTTCTCTCTCACAGTAAGCTCTAGAACTCGCAAGCGTAAAGAGTATAATCTGAACGTGCGTCCCTCAGAAAGTTCGTTGAGAACTCTTATATACCTGGTCACTTTCTCTCTCCTGGCAGTTACAGACCTGGACCCGTGGCTCGCATCCAGTCGTACACGTGCCATCATCTGGAGCCTCCTTGACTTGGGCGCTGCTTCTGACTCCCTTTTTGGCTAAGTTATTTATGCATGGTACTGCCCAGTGCATAGCTAACTTGGGAGCGCGATCTTTACTGGAATAGGCGAGTTAGGGTGCTCTCGTACACCTTCCCTGTGGTCTCGCCGGCCGCCTTCATAATCTGCACCACCTTCATCTCCGGCGATGTGCTTGTTCTGGCGATCTCCAATCGCTTGGTCGCCTGAGTTTACATCTGGCGACTTCACCTTCTACTGGGCGATCGCCTGGTATGCTGGAGATCGGAACATGCCAACTTAATAACTGGCGACTTCACGAGCCCCCCGACTTCCTCCTCTTCTGCCAACCTGGCGCCTTGTCAACACGCCTGCACTGTAGCTTGGTGCCACGTCATCACTTCCGACTACCAGGACGGTACACAAGCCCCCCAGTCTTAAGCGAAGACTTGTCCAGCGAAAAGACTAAAAGAGTCACGTCAACACCGACCTACGTGGCACTGACGCAGAATTCCAAGCGGTTGTACTTTCTGCTTCTTTGACGCTCCACCAAACCCCTCACCCATCGCTCGACTCGTGGCTTCATCAACGGTTACCTTCAGTTACCGTTTGCGCTTCCCAAACCCATTTCGAAAAACCCTTAAACCCATTTTCACTCCACTGTTCCATCACTTTTCTTCGTATTCGCAAACGCTCTAACTTCCTTCTGCAAAAAAGCTCTCAGCGCTCTTCAACATTCTGAATCACCAGCATCCTTCATCGTCTTCCTGACCATCAAAAGGTACCTCCTTTCCTTCTTCTGCTGGTTTTTCCTGCATTTTAACCGATTCGCATCATCCTGTAACTGTCTGGTGCATACGTTGTGGGTTGTTTTTGCGATTTCTCCTTCTTCGTAACTTAGGGCTCTATCAACGTCACAACGAACCTACATTCGTTCGTTTTTCACCTTTCTTCCATGATCGAGTCAGCCTCTATGACCCCTGATCATTTTTCCTTTTCTTCTTCCTTTGCAGCTTCAACAATGACTCGCTCAAAGATCACCCCAAATCCTCCTCCTTCATAACGAAACCCCTCTTCACAAGCACACGACCCACCGCGAGTACGTGGCGCTTCGTCTTCTCAGGCTGAGAGGCCTGCACCTTCCCGCCCCAACCTGGCCCAGGCTACTCCCCTTGTCACCGGAGGAGCCTCCGTCCCCCCACCAGACTTCAAAAAGCTATACCCCTGGGCCAACTCGACCCTGTTGGGGGAAACATCTTCTGTGAACACTGCAGGGGCAGTTCTGCGATTGACGAAGGGGGATGAATTTCATCAATCATTCCACAAGGAGCACGATGAGAAGATGACAGTGCTACCTTGCCCCTCCGATCTGCCAGTTTGCGCCGACGACAAGGCGAGCAACGATGGGCCCTTCTGCTTTGTCTACACAACTCTATTCAAGAAGGTGAAACTCAGGTTTCCCTTCACTCGCTTTGAGAGGGAGCTTCTAACCGAGCTCAACATCGCCGCCGCCCAGCTCCATCCCAACAGCTGGGCGTTTGTGCGGGCGTTCCAAGTGATGTGCGACCATCTAGGGTTGCCAGCATCGGTGGATGTTTTCTTGTTCCTTTTTGAAGCCAAGCACCCAAGAGACCGCCTGTGGGTAAGCTTGAATGGGATTGCTGGGAGGTCGATCCTCTCCATCTTCCAGCAATCCTATAAAGACTGGAAGGGAAAATTCGTCCAAGTGCGCCCCAACGACAAGGACGCTTCCCTACTCGACGGCTTCCCCTTGTACTGGGTAAACAAGGGGAGCAAAGAGTCCAAGAGCTGCTTCAGGAGACCCAGAAGTCCTGATAGCATGGGCGCATTGGACAGAGATCTCTGCTTCTTTTGGAAAAGTGTGGCGGATGCCAACATCACCTTCCTCACCACCACCCTGATCTGCTTCGAATTCTTCGAGGACCAACCCGAAATTCGAATAGGTTAGAACATTCAAGTTCTTCTTCTAACACTGCTTCTGCTAACTGTTTCTGGGCGTCTTGTGCGTTGTGCGCAACACTTTGATTTTATTTTTCAGCACCCTTTATCTGCTTTGCTGTTGCATACTGCCTTATGCATTTATCTTCTCTCTGAACTAACCCATGCATTTTTGCTCCATGCAGATAACATGTTGGGCCAAGGCAAGCTTGCTGAATTAAGGACGCTCGCCCGACTCCACGGGTTGGCAACGGGTTCCCAAACGGTGCCAAATTCGGTGGTGGAGATCGCCGCCGCACAGGGCCGATCGCCACCCAAGGGCCGAGCTCCTTCCGATGTCCAACCCGCCGCTCAACGCAAGAAATTTGTCCTTAAAAGGCCTAAGAGGAAAACTCCCCAGGTAGTCCATGAGGAGGAGGAGGAAGACGACGAGGCCACTGAAGATGGCCTTGTTACGAAGAGGAAGAGGGTGGCACCTTCTTCACCATCTGCACCACCCCCTCTTCCAGCATCAACACCAGCTGCGGCCGATCGCACTCCAACGCCCAAGTCAGTGACCGAACCACCAAAAACTAAGAGCAAGAACACTCAAGAAATCTCAAGGAACCGTGCAATGTTCTCTCTCACAGTAAGCTCTAGAACTCGCAAGCGTAAAGAGTATAATCTGAACGTGCGTCCCTCAGAAAGTTCGTTGAGAACTCTTATATACCTGGTCACTTTCTCTCTCCTGGCAGTTACAGACCTGAACACGTGGCTCGCATCCAGTCGTACACGTGCCATCATCTGGAGCCTCCTTGACTTGGGCGCTGCTTCTGACTCCCTTTTTGGCTAAGTTATTTATGCATGGTATTGTCCAGTGCATAGCTAACTTGGGAGCGCGATCTTTACTGGAATAGGCGAGTTAGGGTGCTCTCGTACACCTTCCCTGTGGTCTCGCCGGCCGCCTTCATAATCTGCACCACCTTCATCTCCGTCGATGTGCTTGTTCTGGCGATCTCCAATCGCTTGGTCGCCTGAGTTTACATCTGGCGACTTCACCTTCTACTGGGCGATCGCTTGGTATGCTGGAGATCGGAACATGCCAACTTAATAACTGGCGACTTCACGAGCCCCCCGACTTCCTCCTCTTCTGCCAACCTGGCGCCTTGTCAACACGCCTGCACTGTAGCTTGGTGCCACGTCATCACTTCCGACTACCAGGACGGTACAGTGGTCTAAGTAATTTACTTAGAAAAAGAATTGTGTGAAGTTTTTTAGGGATAGGTTTTGGCAAGGAAAGACTTGGTACTTAAGAATTCCTACTGACTCACCTTTCCTTCCTAGAAAGCTACCTTCACTACTTTCCTCTTCTTTCTTGAAGTAAAATACTTTTAAACACAAATATTTAGCCTTGTCTTCTCACTCTCAAAATCTAATGAAAGTGATATAAATACCACCAAATTTCTTATAAAACAATTAGCCAAGGACTTTCAATCACTCTCATATAGACAATTGGAGCATGAGCCCAAATCAAGGAGTTGAGATTGGCTAAAGAAAAGGATGAGATTTCTCAAAAATAAAAATAAAATACGTTCTCATGCATCTAGTTCTAAAGATCATGATTCTTTTGGGGAGGAAAGCCTTAGGATATATGAGTATTATCAACCACCCCCTAGAAGAACTAGAAGAGATAGAACAGAACAAGAGAGCCCAAGAGAGGTTAGGGTATACCTACCCATTTCCATGGAAAAGAAAATGTAGAAGTCTATTTAGATTGGGAAATGAAGGTAGAACAATTATTTGCTTGCCATAGAGTGAGTGAAGAAAGAAAAGTACCCCTAGCCACTCTTAGTTTTCAAGGAAACGCTATGTATTAGTGGACATCTTTAGAAAGAGATAGGCGTCTTCATAAGGAGCCTCCGATAGAGTATTGGAATGACCTTAGGTGATGGATTTCCTATGAGCTCTTCTTGGATTTTTGTTGATGATGGTAGCTTACTAGAGGAGATGGACAAGGTCCTCCTAAGAGGTGTGGTGACCTTGAAGGTGCATGAAGAGTGTGGAAATGGGGAGGTTCGGCCAACCCCTTTGAAGGTGGTGAAATGAAGATTAAAACCTAGAAGCTAGGCAAGGAGTAATGTATGATACTAAATTGGCAGCATAACAATACTCTATTCAATCTTGAAAATACAAGGTGTAGGCTCCTCCTTTTATTGGCTAAGGAGGACCATAATGCAACCCTAATGCTAATCAAAATGAAATGCAAATTACTCCACATGGAGCACATGGCCGGCCATGTGAGGAAATGTTTTAGAACGTGAACAAAATCTAGGGTAAATCACATGTAAGACAAGTTTATGCTATTTACACTACACTTAGTACTAAGCTACCCTTAATGGGCCTTCATGGAGCATATACATGTTGCTTTCTCTCCCATCCGTGGCTTGGCCCAAGGCTCCCATCCGTAGCTTGGTCATGGACCTAGTAAGAGGTCCTAGATGCTCTCCTCCTCCTTCTAGACGCTCCCCCTCTAGACGCTCTTCTTCATGTGCTAGACGCTCTAGGTTTGGCTCTTGTCTTTCATGGGGTGTTGAGCTTGGCCCTCTTCCATCATCCCCTCCCCCTTGGAAAGGATTTGTCCTCAAATCCAAGTCGTCTTCATCGTCATTGGTACCTACAAATGGAGATAGATCAATTACATTAAAAGTATCATGTACTCCATATTCAAGAGGTAGATCCAATTTATATGCATTGTTGTTGACTCTCTTGAGGACTTGAAAGTGTCCATCACCTCGGGGGCTTAGTTTGGACTTCCTTTGAGTTGGAAATCTGTCTTTTCGAAGGTGAAGCCAAACTAAGTCTCCTTCCTCAAAAATTATTTCTTTCTTCCCTTTATTGTTGTATTTTGTATACTTTTCATTTTGTTGTTGTATTTGGATTTTAATCTTCTCATGCATTTTCTTCACAAAATCGGCTTTGATTACTCCTTCCTTATGCACAAATTCTTGTGGATTAGGAAGAGGTAATAAATCCATAGGTGTGAGAGGATTAAATCCATATACCACTTCAAAAGGAGAAGCATTAGTAGTCTTGTGGACTACTCGATTGTAAGCAAACTCAATGTGGGGAAGATACTCATCCCAAGATTTATGGTTTCCCTTCATGATAGCCCTAAGCATAGTCCCAAGAGATCTATTGACTACTTCGGTTTGACCATCCGTTTGAGGATGACAAGAAGTTGAAAATTGTAGTCTTGTTCCAAGTTTGCCGCAAAGAGTTTTCCAAAAGTGGCTTACGAACTTGGGATCTCTATCGGATACTATACTTCTAGGGAGACCATGGAGTCTCACCACTTCTCTAAAGAAGAGTCTAGAAATATTTTGAGCATCATCTACCTTGTGGCAAGGAATAAAATGGGACATTTTGCTAAAACGGTCCACTACCACAAAGATAGAGTCATGGCCTCTTGCAGTCCTAGGGAGTCCTAAAATGAAGTCCATGCTAATGTCTTCCCAAGGAGCATTTGCAATCGGCAAGGGGGTATAGAGTCCATGAGGCATTGTTCTAGACTTTGCTTTTAAACATGATATGCATCTAGAACAATGTCTTTGGACATCCTTTCTCATGGGTGGCCAACAAAAATTTTCTTTCGAAATGTCTAGAGTCTTATCAACTCCAAAATGGCCCATGAGTCCTCCTTCATGTGATTCCTTGACAAGGAGCTTCCTATGTGTGCCTTGGGGAATGCAAAGTTGTCCTTCTTTAAAAAGATATCTCTCGGCCACATAGTAACCTCCTTGCGCCCTATGTTGACATTGGGCATAGATGGATGAAAGTTCTTGATCCTCTTGATAAAGCTCTCTTATGTGATCAAATCCAAGAATTTGGGCACCTAATTTGGAAAATAGTGTATGCCGTCTTGAAAGAGCATCGGCCACTATATTTGTGCTTCCTTTCTTGTATTTGATTACATAAGGAAATTGTTCAAGAAACTCCATCCATTTAGCATGTCTCTTGTTGAGCTTGTGTTGGCCCTTTAAATACTTTAAAGACTCGGGATCACTATGGATGACAAATTCTTTGGACACAACGTAGTGTTCCCAAGTCTTTAGGGCTCGCACAAGAGCATATAGCTCTTTGTCATAGGTAGGATAGTTGAGGGTGGCACCATGGAGTTTTTCACTAAAATATGTAATGGGGTGTCCACCTTGCAACAATACCGCACCTATGCCCACTCCCGATGCATCACATTCTATCTCAAAAGTTTTGGAAAAATTTGGGAGAGCTAGAATTGGTGCATTGGTGAGTTGAGCCTTTAGCCTTTAGAAGGCTTGCTCATGCTTATCACTCCAACAAAATGCAACATTTTTTTTTACAAGTTCATTTAAAGGAAAAGCTAAGCTTGAAAAATTAGGCACAAACCTTCTATAGAAGCTAGCTAACCCATGAAAACTCCTTACATCACTTACATTTTGTGGACTGGGCCACTCTCGGATGGCTTTGATCTTCTCGGGGTCAACATGCACCCCTCTTTTCTTAACTATGAAACCTAGGAAAACTACACTATCTACACAAAAGGTGCACTTATCCCTATTGGAAAATAAACTATTGTTCCTAAGCACTAGAAGAACTTCCCTAAGATGACTTAGATGGTCTTCTAGGGTTTTGCTATACACTAGGAGATCATCAAAGTAAACTACTACGTATTTACCTATACAATCCCTCAAGGTATGATTCATGAGCCTCATGAATGTACTAGGGGCATTAGTGAGCCCAAAGGGCATCGCCAACCACTCATATAATCCAAACTTGGTCTTAAAAGCGGTTTTCCACTCATCACCTTCTTTGATTCGAATTTGGTGATACCCACTGTTAAGGTCAATTTTAGAAAATATGGTTGACCAATGTAACTCATCAAGCATGTCATCAAGCCTCGGGATTGGATGCCTATACTTGATGGTGATGTTGTTGATTGCTCTACAATCACAACACATACGTCATTTTCCATCTTTTTTGGGCACCAACAAGACAGGTACAGCACAAGGGCTTAGGCTTTTTTGAACCCAACCCTTCTCCAACAAGTCTTGAACTTGTGACTCTATCTCCTTTGTTTCCTCGCGGTTAGTTTTATAAGCGGACCTATTTGGCAGGCTTGCCCCCGGAATGAAGTCAATTTGATGTTCTATACCTCTAATGGGAGGGAGTCCAATGGGTCCTTCATTAGAGAATATATCTTCAAATTCACTTAAAAGTTTTTCCACTTGAGGAGGTAGACTCATGAGTTCATCACTTGTGGCAGTGCATGCAAGTGTTCCTTTACAAAAGATTAGGCTTGGTTGTTCAACAAGAAGCAAATTTTCCAAGATGTTTTCAAAAGGCTTTTCTTGTTGAGCAACCTTGTGGGAAGGAACACTCTTTTCCCACGCCTTCCTATCCCTAAGGATTTTCTCTTTTTCTAGCACTCTTTTTTTTTTTTTCCTCATCCCTCTTATGTTTCATTTGTATTTGTTCTTTCACCACTTGAGAATGTGGTAAAGGACTAAGTACAAACTTCCTATGCTTATGGGTGAAGGAAATGTCGTTAGTGAGACCATCATGCAAGGTTTTCTTGTCAAATTGCCATGGTCTCCCTAATAAGACGTGGCAATTTGTCTTTGTAGTTCCCTATGGAAAACTTGATTTCCACTTGCTTATCTACACTTAGTTCCCCATTTTCATTAATCCATTGTAGTTTGTAAGGTTTTGGGTGAGGAACTACTTGTAGATTAAGCTTATCAACCATTCTAGCACTACAACAATTGCAACTAGATCCACTATCCACAATGAGGGAACATATATTTTCTAAAACATTACATCTTGTATGAAAGATGTTCTCCCTTTGTGTTTCCATGGAAGTGCTAGGTTGATTGTTGAGGGTTCTCCTAATCATTAGCAATTCTCCCTCTAATGGAGCTACCCTCTCATCCTCTCCCCCTTCCGCTCTCTCACTTGGCTCATCCTCACCACTGGTGTATTCATCTACACCGTTTAGAAACAAAGTCCTTTGGTTTGGGCATTGTGCTTGCACATGCCCTCTTCCATAGCACTTAAAACACTTAACGTCCCTAGTTCGGATGGGTGGGGTGGAGGCTTCTTTTGCTAAGGGCTTGGTAGTTTCCTTTGGTTTTTCTCTAGATGTGCTACCCACCCTCTTATAGTCTTTCTTGGGATAAAAGCTAGAGCATGAACCCACCCTTTGACTTAATGTTTTGCGCAAATTTTGTTGTTCAACTTTAATGCAAAGTTGAACCAAGTCATTCAAGTCTTGGTAGGGAAGGAGTTCTACCCTATCTCTTATCTCAAGATTTTGCCCACTTAAAAACCTAGATATGGTGGTGATCTCTTCCTCTCTAATGGATGCTCTCATCATGTAGAGCTCCATTTTCTGCCTATACTCTTCCACACTCATGTTCTTTTGTTGCAGTCTTTAGAGCTTGTCCATTAACTCCCTATGGTAGTAGGAAGGTATGTGGCGACGTCTTAGGGCTCCCCTAAGGTCATTCCAATATTCTATGGGAGGCTCCTTATGAAGACGTCGGTCTCTCTCTAGAGAGGTCCACCAACACATGGCATTACTTTGGAAACTAAGGGTTGTTAAGGGTACCTTACTTTCTTCACTCACCCTATGACAAGCAAAGAGTTGCTCTACTTTCATCTCCCAATCTAGGTATACCTCTACATCTTCCTTACCATAGAAATGGGGTAGGTCTACCCTTACTTCCCTTGGGCTCTCTTCCTCTCTTCTTCTATTTCTCCTAGGGGGTGGTTGGTAGTAATCATGGATTCTAAGGCTTCCCTCCCCTAGAGATTCTTGGATTTGTGAAAGAGATGCATGGTTATTGGATTTTTTTTAAATTTGGGATTTCTCTTCCTTTGCTCTAGCTAACTCATTGATTTTAGACTCATTTTCCAATTGTCTATATGAAATGAGTTGTACGTCCTTTGCAAGTTGTTTTAAAATAGATTTCATGGACTTTACATCACTTTCAATAGACTTTGCAAAATGAGATGGAGAAGACATGGCTAGAGCTTTGTTTATAAAAGTGTTTTACTTTGAGAAAAATTAGGGAAGTTAAAGAAGGTAGTTTTCCTGGTAAGAGAGGTGAGTCACAATGGACTACTTAAATACCAAGTCTTGCCTTAGCCAAAAACTATCCCTCCAAATCTTCACACAAATCTTTCTCTTAGTAAACCACTTAAAACACAATCAAGTTGGAGAAATCAAATTTTAAATGTAAGAGACAATGCAAACTATCTAATCAACCAAGCAAAATTAACAAGGCTTTAAACAATACAAGACAATTAATAAGCATAGCTAATTAAAGCAAAGAGATGCAATTAAAACATTTAACAATTGCTAAACTAGATAGTTCTATACTAGTCGGCCCTAGGTGAGGCTTCTTGGACACTTGGAGCCCTTGAAGACACACTCACCGTCTAATTGCGTAATTAAACAATAATTAACAAGAGTTAAGTAGAAAGAAATTAGATGAACTCCCTTTTGTTTATTTTTCTATTTGCACTTCTTTTTGTTGTCTCTTCTTGGTTGGGCCTTCCAATGTATGTGGTGTATTTAGAAGGTGTTTGTTTCTACTCCTTGCCTTTGTTCCTCTTGGAAGTAGGTGATTAATTCTTCAATCCAGCACCTATTAAGCAAACTAGACTCCCCTCAAGTCAAATCCCACACAATCAAGCACCAATTGATAATTAATTCCACTACCAAGCTTAGAGGTCAAAGAATTAAAGCAAGAAACAAATTAATTTGAAAAACAGTACCACACAAAAGGAATTAAATGTGACAACTAGAAAGAGTTCCAAAGAAATTAGACAAGCAAATAAAAGGTACTCAAAGAAAGATGGCACACAAAATGGGAACCTAAAGAATAGCACTAGATTTGATTTCAAAATCAAAAACAGCACCACTGAAATAATTGTTGTGGTCCAGAGAGCGTGGTTTTCACTGATTTATGCTGAGCTGGCCTTTTAGAATTTGCTTCTGAAAATTTATATGCAAATAATTCAAGATCTTAATTTCATTCCAAACGCATGCACCATTGTTTTTTAATAAATTTTCTAAAATCAGTGTTCAGTTACGCCAGTTGTAGCGTCAGGATTGCACACTGTTTTTATAATATTTATCATTTTTTTTCTGTTGATTTTTTTGAACTGATTCTTTTTTTTGTATTTTCCCTAACACCTCAATCTTGAAAAATCCAAAGGCTCAGAATTTTCTTATGTGGGAAAATAATTTTCATAAGCAAAACAACCAGCACAGAGTTATGCAAAACAGGGGATTCTGTAAATCTAAAAAAAAAACAGCAAGATATACCAAAAAAAAACACAATGGAATTGGTGAAAAGGAATTTGTGTAGATCTAAACACAAATATGAACTCAAGCTAAAAATAAAAAGCACCAAAGGATAAAAAACACAGCAGATTCAGATCAAGCATTTATACCAAAAACAAGAAACAAATAAGCCAAACAAAGTACTACTATCACTACAAAAAATCATGTATAAAGTGGCGGTTTTAATATGGCGGTTATTAATAACCGCCACAAATTTCTGTATAATACGACACTTTAATAACCGCCATAATTATCCTTCAAAATGTGTCGTTTTAAACTGTCACAATTATCCTTCAAAATGTGTCGTTTTGAAGTGTCACAATTATCCCTTTTGAAATTAAAACCTAGTGTTTTCCTTCCCTCCATACCTCTTCTCATTACTCTCAATTTTTTTAAAAAAATCACCTTTCACTCCCTGGAAACCTAGTGAACTAAACGTGACTCTTCCCTCTCCTCTCTCTGCAAACTCTTCACGAACGAAACCATCTCTTTTGGAACGAAACCCTCTTTTCACTCTTCCCTTCACTGTCACTCTCGCCTTCACTGTCACTCTCGCCTTCACTCACTCTTCCCTTCACTGTCGCTCTTCACTCTCGCCTTCACTCTCGCCTTCACTCTTCCCTTCACTCGCGCCCTAAACCTAACCCTCACTCTCGCCCCTTTCAGTGTTCTCCAAGATTTTCCACGTATTCAACCGTACAATAGAAAACCGCAATTCCTCCAAGATTTCGAATAGGTAACTCCTGATAGAATGTGGTCTTTTGTTTCTTGTAAGGATTAGAGCTAATCAATACAAAATCGTTTGATTATAGTAAAATTGACTAAGTTTTTATTTATTAATTACTATTAATTATTAACTTTTGATTCGTGTCTGTTAATTTAATATTTGCAAATAATGTTGTTGCAGTGAGTTTATCATGATCTTTGCTTTGCTCTGTTATGCATCTGTATTGTTAAGTTCAGGTAATGGTATCCATGGTTTGTGAAGGTTCTTTATTTTATAAGATCTTTTAGGTTATATCTAGGATCCTGTCGGTGATCATTGATTTTTTATTTTAAAAATATTATCTCATGATCTGGCTATTGAAATGTAGTGAACTAGGGATTTGGTTGAGAAAGAGTAAATATAAGTATTAAAAGAGGGATAAGTGAGAAAGAGATCAAGAATGTTGGTTTTGTACTTCCATGTAGATGATGCACCATCTTAAATTAAGCTTTTTCCTTCGTTTGTCAATTATTATTATTCGATTCAACAAGAATATTAACAAAAAAGAACATATTGAAGTTTTGATATGCCTTTGCTTTTAGATATACCATTCTATTGGAAGAATGGCAATATCGTTATTGAAAATAGTTAGAGCTTTAGTCTGAGATGAACGAGGATAACAATTTTGACTAAATAGCAAATAATGTATTGAAAATCAAGATATTGTCTTGCATGATGATTCCTTATCTGAGCTGACTCTATTTGTTTATTGTGACTTATTTCAAATTGATGTATTCTAACAATTTATGAAGTTACCGGGACCTTGAACTAGCTTCTGTTGATGTGATTTCCAGCTACTTAGCAGTGGAAGTTCAGAGACCCACAAACTCCACGTCTTTCACTTCATAAGTACTCTTCTTATCAAAGTAAGTTTAATAAAATCCATTTTTTTTTGTGTTGGCCTAGGCGTGCAAATTATGATTTTATGCCGACTCCTTAGTTCTTTTACCGTCGCTTTTTTTATTCTTTTTATTAATTTCTCTACACGTGTACAAAGGATTCACAAACTTCAGAATCATGATTCAATGAGAAAAATGTCAAGGGTTCAAAGTAATATGAAGAGGAAAAGGAGAAGATGCACCAGAATGGGGGTGGATAATGGCACTAGAAGAGGACCCAATACAGGGTCTTGTGAAGTGGAAAGGTTTGGGTTTGAAATTGGTGCAAAATTTACCTTGGAAACATTTCAGAGATATGCAGAAGATTTTAAGCTCCAATACTTTAGAAAAAATGAGAATGTATCTCTTTAGGATGCTAATACAACAATTTTAAATGGTACCTCAGAGCCTTCTATGGAGAGCATTAAAGGTGAATATTGGCGGATGATCGAGAGTCCTATTGAAGAAATTGAGGTCACATTATGTAGAAACTCAATAATTTTCTGTTGCACGAAACTATTATCTATTTGTTGCCCTTATTATATGCTTCTCTGCTTACATTTAATTTTCTATCACTTCCAGGTGCTTTATGGAGCTGATTTGGAAACTGGGATTTTGGGAGTGGTTTCCCTAGTAAATCTAGTCAACTAGGTTCTGCTTCACATGAACAGTACATAAAGTTTGGCTGGAATTTAAATTGGGTAAGGACTACATAGTTTCCTTATTTTCTAGCATGTATTTCATTGAATTCATCACAATTTGTGTTATGCTTGAGAATAAAGAAAAAGATTGAAAAAAATGCTTCATTTCTGATTGATTGAACTGTACAAAAGGATACAAGAAGGTCAATGGGAGCTTAATTTGCTAAAGAAGAATACTTTGGATAATCTACGATGGAAGGATGTTTGTGGAAAGGAAGGTCTTTTGGCAAAAGCACTTAAGGTAAATTATGCTTCTCTCTAATCCCTGTAATGCATGCAGTATGAAGGGATGATATTTATGATTTTGTATTAACTTATGCCATGACCATAAACAAGGGAGTTGATGTTTAAATAGTCTTGTTTATAGTTGTAAGAATCTTCTGGTTCACAATGTAATTCCTTCAATATGCCACCTATTGATTCATATCTAAAGATGAATTTCTGATGGCTTTGAATCCTATGACACATGAGTGAATTGGTACAATTTCATATCCTTTACACAAATCATATGATTCCATGTTTCATAGGTTTCTTTTCTTGTTGATTACATAAAGTGGGACCATTGTCATGCATTGCTTTCTATACATGCCAATTTTAGTCATTTGATCGTAATTTCAGTGGTGTTGCATGTTTACTCTGGATGAGAGGGTTTATTCTTGTTGCATTTGTAGTAAAAGTGGGTCACCATTCATTGCCATTTTGTGTTTGGAACTTCTTACTTTGAACCCATCAACTTTTTATACTTCTATCTAACAACTAAAAATATTATTATTTTATTTCAAAATTTTATTTATATTTATTTTTTAATTAAATATAATATTTTTTATTAAAAAGAGTTGTAAATTAAAAATAAGAAAAAGATGAGTTTTAAAAGATAATTTTTCTTTTGTGTTTATTTTTTTCCTCCTACTTTGTTTTGGCAAGGTTTAGATATCTCTGTATTTTTCTTTTGCAAGTGATATCTTTTTTGGTTCAGCATCTTTTCCCTGCAAGTTTTCTTTCATTGGCTAGAAATTTTGTTGGTATTAATATATTTAAATATTTATTGGTGTCTTTTATTTTATAATTATAAACATACAAATTCATTAACTTAAAATTATTTATTTCAGGCATCAGATTATGGAAGTGGTGCTCCATCACCTTATCAAGTATTATGATCAAGTGTTGGAAGCAAAACTGATTAGGGATGTGTTTTTTAATTTTAAGCTTGATTATGGATGTATGAACTTTTAAATAATTATGTGTTGTAATTTTAAACTTGATTAGGGATTTATGAACATTTTATGTGTTTTAATTTTCAATTACATATAAACTTTTGAACATTATTATGTGTGCTTTAATTTTCAATGAAATGAATGGATGTTTATAGCTTTGTACATTATTTTATTTTATTATGAAAAAGTGGTGGTTAAATTTTATAATTGTATAAAACTGTTCCGTCCGGTTGACCTGTGACGTCTTTGTGCGCGACCTCAACCGTTAGCTAGGGACTCCTTCCCACTGGTTACCTGTGGATTCCTGCAAAAAGAGGACAAAAGGGCGCCCTACCGGCCGTTTGCACTCCGACGCTCAAGTCAGCCAGCAAGAAACACCAAAACTGTGCACCTCCGTATCTGAGCACCGCGTATGGCACTCTGAAGGTGGTAAAAAGAACTGTGTATCGTGTGTATATTCTCGCTCTGGAAAACAACCTCTTTTCCAGTCCCTTGTGCGTAGCCTCACGATTTCGAGCAAGCAACTGGAGTGTATTCTGCGAAAATTTGCCCAAACTTCGAACCCCGTTCCCAACATTCTCAGCGCTATTTAAACTACCCAAGCATTTAAAGCGCCTTAAAGCACTTTTAATCACAAACGTAACGCACTCAATCAGCATGTCTAATTAGAAAACGTAGCGTATTTAAGACGTTGAAACGCTTGGGAGCCTTTATAGTACCTTAAACGCTCGAAACAGAAACTGTACTGAATGACTTTAATTACCTGATACCTGGCTAAAGGGTGTTTCCATTCTGACCTGGCTGTCGTACTCGTGGAGGGCCTCACAGCGCCATGGCCCCATCCGGGGACGTTTCTACGTGTGAGTCCCCCTGCTTGGGAGTGCTACTGCGCAAAGGGGCGACTTTTTGGGTGCCAACTCATGCCCCCAATCATCTAGTCACTCACTTTGAGAGAGTATCTGCCTTCCTCTCGTACCCTGCACCCGGCTACCCTGGGCGTGACCTTCCTCTTGAGTCGTATCTGTCCCAAAGGCGTCTCTGGGGCGGCAGGGGTACTTCACGAGTCAGGCTGCCCTACACTGGTGTTGTTACTATAGCCTTGAAGCCACCTTTCTCTTCTCTTTATCACTCTCCCAGATCATCGGGACCTGAGGCCTTCCCACGGCGTCGCTCCCTCCATGGTCTTTCCTACCCATGGATATCAGGGAACTACACTGTGATTGCCTTGCCTTAGTAATATTTGATCTGGGCGACGCCCTGGTTGGGCGACGCCTTCACCAAGGCAACGTCTTGCCTTGGCGATGCTTCCTCTTGGCGTCACTGGTACGTGGCGCCTCTTTACCCAGGCGACGCCTTGTGTTGACCTTGACTCCTGGTGTTGACTTTGACTCCTGGTGTTGACTTTGAACTTGACTTAGTCAACGCCCGGATATGGGACGGTACAAAAACAAATTATAAAAACTGGTTAAATTTTATAATTGTATAAAACAGATTATAAAAAAGTGATGGTTAAATTTTATAATTATATAAAATAGATTATAAAAAAATAGTGGTTAAATTTTATTTATTTAGAATTAAAATTACGTCTGTTAAAAACGTCACTACTTACGTATATTATGGCGCCATAATCTTCTTCAATGAATGTAAATTGTGACGGTTATAACTGACATTATTTACATATAAAAACCGCCATTACTTACATTATGTTTAAAGTGGTGGGTGTTGCGACGGGTAGCGTAAAACCGCCACATTAAACTTTGTGGCGGCAAGTTCTATGGCGGTTTGGAAAACCGCCACAAGCGTATATTGTGGCGGTTATAAACGCCAGTTTATACGAAAATAACCGCCATAATATACACTTTTTTTGTAGTGTATGATTTGATGACATTTTGGAAGAACATGACTAGACAAAACACATATAGATTCAGATATTAAAAGACTCAAATCAACACAAAATGAACCAAATAAAATTGCAATAAGGGCTCAAATACCTAAAATAAAACAGCAACACAAACTATATGGAATCCTACCAAAAATTGCACAAAGATTGCTCAAGAACAATTCAACAAGATGCACCGATTGGAATTTCCAAACAGCACACCAATTTAAAAAAAAAAATTAAAAAACAACAAGACAAATATGGAAGATGAAGAACAACACGGATTCAAGAAGAACTCAAAAAGAAAAATGACAAAGAGATACTCATCTTTGAAGAACCATAGCTCATGATACTGATGAATTTCCTATGAGCTCTCCTTGGATTTTTGTTGATGATGGTGCGGAAGCTGAATGGAGGAGATGGACAAGGTCCTCCTAAGAGGTGTGGTGACCTTGAAGGTGCATGAAGAGTGTGGAAATGGGGAGGTTTGGCCAGCCCCTTTGAAGGTGGTGAAATGAAGATTAAAACCTAGAAGCTAGGCAAGGAGTAATGTATGGCACTAAATTGGCCGCATAACAATACTCTATTCAATCTTGAAAATACAAGGTGTAGGCTCCTCCTTTTATAGGCTAAGGAGGACCATAATGCAACCCTAATGCTAATCAAAATGAAATGCAAATTACTCCACATGGAGCACATGGCCGGCCATGTGAGGAAATGTTCTAGAACGTGAACAAAATCTAGGGTAAATCACATGTAAGACAAGTTTATGCTATTTACACTACACTTAGTACTAAGCTACCCTTAATGGGCCTTCATGGAGCATATACATGTTGCTTTCTCTCCCATCCGTGGCTTGGCCCAAGGCTCCCATCCGTAGCTTGGTCATGGACCTAGTAAGAGGTCCTAGACGCTCTCCTCCTCCTTCTAGACGCTCCCCCTCTAGACGCTCTTCTTCATGTGCTAGACGCTCTAGGTTTGGCTCTTGTCTTTCATGGGGTGTTGAGCTTGGCCCTCTTCCATCATCCCCTCCCCCTTGGAAAGGATTTGTCCTCAAATCCAAGTCGTCTTCATCGTCATTGGTACCTACAAATGGAGATAGATCAATTACATTAAAAGTATCATGTACTCCATATTCAAGAGGTAGATCCAATTTATATGCATTGTTGTTGACTCTCTTGAGGACTTGAAAGGGTCCATCACCTCGGGGGCTTAGTTTGGACTTCATTTACATGATGAGAGCCTCCATTAGGGAGAATGAGTCCACCACCATAGCTAGATTCTTAAGTGGGCTAAATTTTGAGATAAGAGATAGGGTTGAACTTCTACCTTATCAAGACTTGAATGACTTGGTTCAACTTTATATCAAAGTTGAACAACAAAATTTAAGGAAAACATCAAGTCATAAGGAAGGTTCATACTCCAACTCTTATCCAAAAAGAGAAATTAAAAGGGAGGAGAGTACATCTAAGGAAACACCAAAAGAGACTCTTAAAACCTTAGGTAAAGATATGCTCACTCCACCCATTCACACTAGGGATGTTAAATGCTTTAAATTCTTTGGAAGAGGACATGTGCAAGCTCAATGTCCCAACCAAAGAACCTTGTTTTTAAAAGGAATAGATGAATATGCTAGTGGTGATGACGAACCTAGTGAGAAAGAAAAGGGGGAGATGAAGAAAGAGTGTATCCTTTAGAGGGGGAATTATTGATGATTAGAAGAACCCTCAACAACCAAACTAGTGTAACTATGGAACACAAAGAGAGAACATCTTTCACTCAAGATGCAGAGTTTTAGAAAACATATGTTCTCTCATTGTGGATAGTGGTTCATGTTGCAATTGTTGTAGCACTAGGTTGGTTGAAAAGTTAAATCTATAAGTAGTCCCTCATCCTAAACCTTACAAGCTTCAATGGATAAATGAAGATGGGGAACTAATTGTAGATAAAAAAATGAAAGTCGAGTTTTCTATAGGTAACTATCAAGACAATGTTTTATGTGATGTAGTACCTATTGAAGCTTGCCACATTTTATTGGGTAGACCATGGCAATTTGATAAAAAGAAACCTTGCACAATGGTCTAACCAATGAGATTACCTTCACCCACAAGAAAAAGAAGTTTGTACGTAATCCTTTACCACATTCCCAAGTGGTAAGAGATCAAATACAAATGAAACAAAAGAGGGATGAAGAGAAAATAAAAATCAAAATAGAAAAAGAGAGGACTCTTAGGGAACAAAAGGCGTGGGAGAAGAGTGTTCCTTCCCACAAGGTCATTCAACAAGACAAAAGAATTAAAAATACCTTTGAAAATATGCTTCTTGTTGAACAACCTAGCCTTACCTTTTGTAAAGGAACACTTGCAAGCATAGTAAAAAAAGAAGAATCCTTAAAAGAGGCTTGCATAGATAAAAATGTAGTAGATTATTTTACGTATGTGATAAGATATCACCAAGTGAAGGTCAAGTTATCTATAGGCATCTACAAAAATTAATTTTTATGTGAGGTAGTACCTAAAGAAACTTGTCATGTCTTATTGAGACAACCATTGCAAAGAATTAAAATTTTCATGAACAATGTATACCTTCACGCATAAAACAGAAATTCTTCATGAAGGAGAACTCATGGGCCAAATTAGAGTTGATAAAACTCTAGAGCTTTTAAAAGGAAAATTCTTTTGGTAACCCATGAGAAACGATGTTCAAAGACATTACCCTAGATGCATTTCTTGCTTTAAAACTAAAAATAAGGAAATGTCTCATGAACTCTATACTCCTTGACCTTTTGCAAATGTTCCATGGGAAGATATAAGCCTAGATTTTATAATAGAGCTTCCTTGGACAACAAAAGGTATTAATTCCATTTTTATGAATAAGCTCTTCTCTAGAGATGTAATAGGACTTCATAGTTTATCTCCAAGCATAGTATGAAAAGAGCTCCAAAATTTGAAAACCATTTTTTTAGGATACTTTTAGAAAAACTTGGAACTAAGTTGTCCTCTTCAAATTCTTATCATCCTCAAAAGAATGGTCAAAATGAAATTGAAAACATAGCTCTTTCTACTATGCCTAGAGTAATCATACAAGGCAAACACAACTCTAGAGATGAGCATGCATATTATAGAGTAGTCCACAAGACTACTAATATTTCTACATTTGAAGTTGTATGTGGACTTAATCCTTTTTTTCCTTTTGATTTGTTACCATTTCCTAATCCACAAAGATTTGTGCCTAAGGAAAAAGTAACAAAAACCGAATATGTTAAAATACATAAGAGGATTAAAGAACAAATACAACAATCAAAAGAGCAATATTGTAAAAAGTTGCCCAAAACAATAGAAAAACAAAAACAATGGCAACTTCATAAAATTGATTTTTATACAATTGCTTCAACTAACTCATTTGCTTTGTTTGAAGATTCCCATAGATGGACGTTTGATCCGGGAGAACGAGCTTAGTTGTCAAAGCAATAGGTTGCTATCCAAGATCGACACTGTGGATCTGAGGATAGATTTTCTCAGGAAGGAGGAGATGATGGACACCATTCAGCCATATACATCCACCTACTTTTGACAAGGATGAAGCCTTGGATTTGAGGACAAATCCTTTTCAAGAGGGAGGGGATGATGGAAGAGGCCCCAGCACCAACCCTTTTGAGAGGCCACCAAAATGCTACATTGAGGCAACCACTAGAGTCATAGTCAAAGAGGGGTCAAGAGGACACATTTTACATGTCATAAACTCTAGTGTGTAATACCTTTTTACTTTTGTCAAGTAGCATAGGTTAAATCTTTTTGTAATTGTGATGAAACATGCAAAGTGGTACTTAGAAGGCTAAACCTAAGTTTCATTAGAAATACCCATTTCTAATTAAACTAAGGTCCGGTCCAATTAGCTAGACCTAATGATGGATTTCCTATGAGCTCTTCTTGGATGTTTGTGGAAGATGGTGCGGAAGCTTAATGGAAGAGATGAACAATGTACCGTCCCGTCCCCGGGCGTTGACCAAAAGTCAAAGTCAACATGTGGTAGGACCCCTCGTGGGACCCAAGGAAGAAAGTCAACAGATTGACCGCCTGAGGCATCGTCGGGTTAATGCGTCGCCTTGACAAGGCGTCGCCTAAGAAAGGCGTCGCCAGGTTAAAGCATCGCCAAGTAACGCCGTCGCTAAGTTAAGGCGTCGCCTAGACAAAACACCGAGCTAAGACATCACAAGGAGGCTTCGGACTTCGATAGTTCAGAATAGTAACGAAGAGAAGAGAAAGATGGCCTCAGAGCTATAAGTTCTAGTACCAGTAGGGGGTAACCTGACTCGTGAAGTACCCACGCCACTGATGGGAGACCCTGGAACAGATACGACCCATGAGAGGGCCACGACCAGGGGAGAACCGCGTGCATGGTACGAGAGAAAGGTAGATACACCCCCAGGGCGAGTGACACGAGCCTGGAGTGCATGAGTTGGCACACAGAAAGTCACCCCACGCGCCAGATGCACTTCAAGGAAGGAGGACTCACACAACGGATTAACCCTAAGTTGGGTTACGTCGCTGTGAGGCCCTCCACACAAAATAACGATCAAGTCAGAAGGGCACGTGGCAATGCACACGTGCTCATTAACGGTTTCAGTGAAAGTTTGCCAAGGTATGCGTTAACTTAGCTTACGTATCAAATGTTTTAAGGCACATTTTTATACGCTTTCAACGCGCTTGAATGCGTTTTAAACACGAGAGGCGTATAAAAAGGGGCCTTAGGGCGTTTGAAAAGGGATCCGAGTTTTAACCTAATTCTCGCAATTTTACACAGAGCACTAACCCTAGTTCTTCTCGCTGCGTACCCACTGTGAGCATAAGGCAATTAGGGCAACTCAATTTTAGTCATTCAACATAGTTTTCGACCACCTTCAGAGGGTGTGTCACCCTTGATGTTTCTCGCTAGCTGACTTGATCGTTGGAGTGCAAACGACTGCGAGGGCGCCCCTTTGTTCACTTCTTTTCAGGTATCAAGGACGGAGCATAACGAAGGTGCCCCAGTGCGCAAGGACAAGCCACGCACAAAGACGACCCTGGTCTACCGGCGGGAACATTTGGCACCCACCGTGGGGCTCGATGTAAAACATCAGTCCCACTACACGAGTCTTTCAGTTCCGGTTCTCAAAGCCCAGATAAGTCGAGAAGGTTTCCGGAAAAGCCATGAACACGAGGCCTGCACGTTCTAGGAGTGAAGAGATGACCATGCAACAACTGGTGGGCATGATGCAAGGGCTGCAAGAGGCAATGGCAGCGTCTAGAGCGGAGCAAGAACGCATGTAGGCGGATCTCACAGCATCTCAGGCGAGAAACGATGAGCTCCACCACGCCAATGAGGAGTTACATCGTGGCTGGCGCGATGTAGACGAGCCTGAGACTGCCTCCCCACCCATAGAATTCACAACACCGTTCTCACAGGCGATCCTAGAGATCGCAATCCCCAGTACGTTCACGGGGCCCAAGGTAACCTTCACAGGGATGGAGGATCCTGAGGCGCACCTCACTGCGTTCCACACACAAATGATGTTGGTTGGCGGTTCTGATGCCGTAAGGTGCAAGCTCTTTATGAGCACGTTGACTAGGATGGTTATGGATTGGTTCATTAGCCTCCCAGAGGGTCACATCACGTCCTTTGCACAATTCTCAGGACTACTCACGGAGCAGTATCTAGCCAACAGGGCCCCAACCCCAGTTTCGTACGACCTTTTCGACGTAAAGCAGTATCAAGGGGAGACCCTGAAAGAGTACATAAGCCGTTTTGGGGCACAAGTTGTGAAGGTGGGTACCACTGACGAGCCCATGATCGTGTACGCATTCAGGAAAGAAGTGCGCCCTGGGTCTTTTATCAAGTCACTCAATTGCACCCGCCCCAAGACTTTTGCTGAAATAAGGCGTCGGGCAGTGGAACACATTGCCTCGGAAGGCGAAGCATACGAGAAGTGCATAACAGCTGCGCCTACGCGCCCAAGAGCACAGATGCGTGTGCAACCCGTCAGAGTCCACGAAGCTACCACATAAAGAAAGAATCAGGACAGGAGGCGCACCTTCGAGACAAGGAGAGCTCAACCTAAGGGTCGATCAGAAGGAAGGAGAGAGAGCAACAGACCTCTAAGGGACAACTTTGTAGTAGAACTCAAAGATCTCATCGTTGTGCCCAATATAGCTGACAGGTTGAGTCCACCAGTGAAGTCCGACAAAATACTGGGACCTCACAAAGAATCATGGTGCGAATTTCACGAGGCATTTGGGCACCACATTAACAACTGCTTAGCGCTGGGATATCAGTTGGAGGAGCTTGTGAAGAATGGTTTCTTAAAGGATTATCTCGCTGGATCGACTGCGACCCCAGACGCGGCGGCGCCAGAGGAAGGTCAAGCGCATGAAGTCCCAACTCACGGAGAAGTGCACACCATCTCTGGTGGCTTTTCCGGGGGAGGACCCACTGCCTCTCAAGGAAAGAAATACGTAAGGTCAGTAAATTTGGTGGCAGAAGAATTTTCGAACGACCCGTGGGAGTCAGACCTCGTTTTCACAAGAGTTGACCTGCGGAATGTCGTCCCGTACGACAATGACCCGGTGGTCATTTCGGTAGTCACAGCGGGAAGAAAGGTACATAGGGTCCTCGTCGACCAGGGCAGTTCCGCGGACGTCATGTTTTGGTCAACCTTTAAGAAGCTACAATTGTCCCCTGACCTGTTGACACCCTATACGGGGTGCTTGTATGGGTTCGCAGATAACCCAGTAGAAGTACGTGGCTATTTAGAACTGAGGATGGCGTTCACTGATGGAGCGGCATCGCGCACCGAGGGCATTCGATACTTGGTGGTTAACGCCAACTCAGCTTACAACATTCTGCTACGCAGACCCGCCTTGAACAGATTAAGGGCGGTGTCTTCCACACGCCACATGAAGATGAAGTTACTAGACCTTAGCGGCAAGGTGATAGTCATCGAGTCAGACCAAGAAGAGGCTCGAAAGTGCTATGAGAATAGTTTGAAAACAAAGAGAGGCGTAGTTATGGTGATTGAACGACCACTTGTCTCAGATTCACCTACAGAATTAGAATCATGGGATGGGGTGGCGCCCGCAGGGTTCACACTAGTCGAAGCCACCTTAGGGGCGACACCTATGGAAGGCGCACATACAGAAGGAAAAGATGGCGAGGCCTCGCCGATAGAAGGAGCACACGGAAAGGCCTCGCCCGCAGATGAAGTACCAAGGATCGTACGGGCTTACCACGCCACGCCTCAATCCTCCACCATGGAGACACCTTTCAGCTTGGTGTGTGGATCGGACACCATAATCCCAGTGGAGATCCACGAGAGTTCGCCCCGTTTCCTGGGTTTTGTGGCGGAAGAGTCCGACGAAGAAAGGAGGGTGAACCTGGACCCGATAGATAAAGCCAGAGAAGAAGCGAAAATCAAGGCTGAGGCCGTGAAAAGAAGGGTGGAGCGTCCGTACAGCTCCAAGGTGAAACTACGACAGTTCCAGGTCGGTGATCTGTTCAGGAGGAAGGCCTAGCCCCACGAATTAGAAAACAAGTTGTCCCCCAAGTGGACTAGACTGTTCAGGATAACCAAGGCCAAAGGGAATGGTTCGTATGAGCTAGAGACTTTAGAAGGGGGGCCCATCCCATGTGGCTGGAATGCGGTGAATTTAAAGTTTTATTTCAGTTGATGTTATTCCAGTTAAAGTTTGTAAAGGGGACACTCTTTTTCCCTCCCGGGGGGTTTTTTAATGAGGTCACCCAAATAAAGAAAAGAGAAGTTTAAGATATTTTTGCCCTAGTTTTTCTCTCATTCGAATGTAGGATCAAAGGTTAAAGAAACAAAGACGAAAAGATGAGGCGTTACCAAGATGAGTCGTCAAAACCAGTCGTCGCCAAGAAGAGGCGTCGCCCAGATGAGGCGATGCCAATATAAGGCGCTGCCAAGATAAAGCGTCGCCAAGATAAGGCGTCGCTAAGACAAGGCGTCGCCAAGATAACAATGCCGAGACAAGGTGTCACTAGAACAGGGCGTCGCCAGCACAAGGCGTCACCACCAGATAATCAAGTGGAGGTCAAGATACTAGGTATGTCTAGTATGAGTTAAAATCCAGGCGCTTAGTCCTTGATTAAGGGTTAAGGGATTCCTTCGGGACGCCCCCTCCTCGAGTATGAACAACTAGCCCCGGTTCCAGATATCAGTATGAGTTAAAATCCGGGCGCTTAGTCCTTGATCAGGGGTTAAGGAATTCCTTCGGGACGCCCCCTCCTCAAGTATGAACAACTAGCCCCAGTATCAGATATCAGTATGAGTTAAACTCTGGGCGCTTAGTCCTTGATCAGGGGTTAAGGGATTCCTTCCGGACGCCCCCTCCTCAAGTATGAACAACTAGCCCCGGTATCAAATATCAGTATGAGTTAAAATCTGGGCGCGTAGTCCTTGATCAGGGGTTAAGGGATTCCTTCGGGACGCCCCCTCCTCAAGTATGAACAACTAGCCCCGGTGCCAGATATCAGTATGAGTCAAAATCCGGGCGCTTAGTCCTTGATCAGGGGTTAAGGGATTCCTTCAGGACGCCCCCTCCTCAGGTATGAACAACTAGCCCCGGTATCAGATATCAGTATGAGTTAAAATCCGGGCGCTTAGTCCTTGATCACGGGTTAAGGGATTCCTTCGGGACGCCCCCTCCTCAAGTATGAACAACTAACCCCGGTGCCAGATATCGGTATGAGTTAAAATCTGGGCGCTTAGTCCTTGAGCAGGGGTTAAGGGATTCCTCCGGGACGCCCCCTGCTCAGGTAGGAACAACTAGTCCCAGCATCAGACGTTTAGAACGTTACACATTGGTGTTTTCAGACACTCTGAGGACGATACGATGTTGCGATAGCAGGCCTCTCCTCAGTCGTGGGCACTAGAGCGCAACTTTTGTCCCAAAGTATTTAGACACACTGAGGACACCTAAAGCAGGTCCCCCCTTGAGTGTAGACACCCAGCACAAGTGAGATAAGTCCTCCTCACCCTCAAGCGACGCTGAGGCAGCAGAGAGGAACAAATAAAGTCCTCCCTCACCTTAGAGCAATGTTGTAGAGACCAAATTCATCCCTGCCCATGGGCAATAATGAGGCAGGCGACGCTTCATGAGGAAGATTCCTCACAGATACGAAGGCCAAGCAAGTTCCTCGGTGGAGAGACCAAGGGAAGGGTACGCATCACGACTCAAAGGGGGAGAGTAGGAGAGGAGATCACGTGCTACTTATAGGGTTAAAGTCGAACGCGATGAAGGGGAGTATTGAAGGTAACGCACGTGGCAAAGATAGCAGAAGCAGACACAAGTAGCGAAGATAAAGCGAATAGCATTTAAGCATGAATCAAGAGTCGTAATTGCAGATAAGGTTCATGGCAGTTGCAAGTTAAGCAAAAGGCAATTATATACACATCCAATGTTTGGGTGAAACGCAAAATCAGGCTACTCTTCGGGGGCCTCCGGAGGTTGAGCGGGCGATGCTGAAGCTCCATCTTCGGACCTCAACACTTGAGCCAGCCGCAACCTTCGTTGCCTGTCCATGTTCAAATCTGCGTCAAGAGGACAAATACAGTAAAGGGCGGGCACAAACCAAGGTGCTACGCAAAGAGACAAGATAAACCATGCATCAAGCAAGAATCCAGCAAAAGCAAAGAATAGAAGGTTGTAAAGGGAAGATCTCATACTTATATATTTTTCCAGAACCTCGGCGTTATACTCCAGGCTTATCAAGGCGGCGGCATCAAAGCCCCCCGCACTAGCCAGAATCCGGCAAGCCTCTCGATCATTCGAAGGCAACCCCTTAAGAGACTTGGACTTCAGGGTTCTTGCCTCCTTCACCTAATACAAAGGGAAGCCGTCAAGGGCAGAGGGTACGAGGTTGGAGCAGCAAGCCTTGAAGAACTTGCCTTTCCACCCCTTGAAGGAGTGCTGGAATAGGGTTAAAAGGACCCTCCCGGGAACGTTGCTGAGAGTCACCCAGAGGTTATTCCTTTGTTTCTTCACTTCGAAGAAGTGTAGGAAGACGTCAACAAAGGGTGTACACCCAAAGAACCCGCACAACACGCCAAAAGCCTTGATGAAACCCAACCGTTGGGGTGCAGCTGGGCTGGGGCGATGTTGATCTCCGTCAGTAACTCCCTCTCAAATCGGGAGAAGGGCAAGCGCATCCCAATACGCTTGAACACCACTTGATAAAAATAAAAGAAGTGGACTCCGTTGTTAGCCCGTTCATCCCCACACACGGGCTCCCCTAGAGTGCAAGGAAGCACGGCGATGTCGTTATCGTGCCTTTTCGCGAAGGCGCGATGATCATAGGTGCTTGGCTCCTCTATATGTCCCTTCAAGCTTTGATGGAGACCAAGTCCGAACACTCGTCAAGCAGGTCGTCTGGAGCCCACGGATAAAGGGCCTTATGGTTGACGGAGGGGGGTGGAGGATTGGCCGTTGTTTTAGTACGTGCCATTGATGAGGAAGCTGAAGAATGAAGAAGAGGAAAGGTTCAGTGAATAGGGTTAAGGAGAAAAAGGGGAAATAAACCCTAAGAAGACCCCTACCCACACGAGAAATCCAGAAAAGAAAGGAGAACGAAGGAATGCGGAGGAAAGGAGTAGAACATAAGAAATACATAAAAATAAACAGTCCCAGGCAGTTATGAGATCAATACAATGAAGTGTAAGGGCGAGCGGAGTAGAAAAACCATACCTTTGGTGTTTGGAACGTGCAAAGGGGAGAGCTTTCGTGAAGAAGAAGCGCAAAATTACGGGAAAGATGAACAGTAGGGAGGAATGCGAAGAGAATATGAATAATGATGGAACAGTGCCTTGAGCGCGCGTTTTCGAAAGGTTATAACGTTAACTTGGAGAAGCGCTAGCGACCCTCGTCCTCAGTCGTAGGATCATGCCACGTGTCGAGGGGTTAGCGCACGACTTAAGACGTCACATCTTTAAAGCAGAAAACGTCACATTAAACTCTCAGGGAGTGTCAAGTCAAAATGAACAAAGGAATGCCACGTGGATAATGGGCGAGGCCTTAGTCTTTTCGCTGAAACAAGTGTCAACTCAAGACTGGGGGGCTTGTGTACCGTCCCGTCCCCGGGCGTTGACCAAAAGTCAAAGTCAACATGTGGTAGGACCCCTCGTGGGACCCAAGGAAGAAAGTCAACAGATTGACCGCCTGAGGCATCGCCGGGTTAATGCGTCGACAATAGGGGGCGTCGCCTTGACAAGGCGTCGCCTAAGAAAGGCGTCGCCAGGTTAAAGCATTGCCAAGTAACAGCGTCGCCAGGTTAAGGCGTCGCCAAGACAAAACACCGAGCTAAGACATCGCAAGGAGGCTTCGGGCCTCGATAGTTCAGAACAGTAACGAAGAGAAGAGAAAGATGGCCTCAGGGCCATAAGTTTTAGTACGAGTACGGGGTAACCTGACTCGTGAAGTACCCACGCCACTGATGGGAGACCCTGGGACAGATACGACCCATGAGAGGGCCACGACCAGAGGAGAACCACGTGCATGGTACGAGAGAAAGGTAGATACACCCCCAGGGCGAGTGACCCGAGCCTGGAGCGCATGAGTTGGCACACAGAAAGTCACCCCACGCGCCAGATGCACTTCAAGGAAGGAGGACTCATACAACGGATTAACCCTAAGTTTGGTTACGTCGCTGTGAGGCCCTCTGCACAAAATAACGATCAAGTCAGAAGGGCACGTGGCAATGCGCACGTGCTCATTAACGGTTTCAGTGAAAGTTTGCCAAGGTACGCATTAACTTAGTGATCCTGCCTGTTTACTAGAACGCTGGAAACTGCCTCGTCAAAGGATCGACGTGTGCACCGCTTCAAACCTCCGTTCCTCTACGAGATCCACCTCAAGAACCTGCAAAAGAAACAGAGCGGTGCCGCTGCGGCCGATCGCACTCCAACGCCCAAGTCAGTGACCGAATCACCAAATACTAAGAGAACGAGAACCGTGCAAATCCTCTCTCACAGTTAGCTCTATAACTTGCAAGCGTAAAGAGTATATCTGAACGTGCGTACCTTAGAAAGTTCGTTGAGAACTCTTATATACCTGGTTACTTTCTCTCTCCTGGCAGTTACAGACTTGGACACGTGGCTCGTATCCAACTGTACACGTGCCATCATCTGGAGCCTCCTTGACTTGGGCGTTGCTTCTACTCTTGTTTTACTAAGTTACCCATGCGTGGTACTACCCAGTACATAGGCAACTTGGGAGTGCGATCTCTACTGGAACTGGCGAGTTAGGGTGCCTTCATACACCTTCCCTGTGGTCTCGCCGGCCGCCTTCATAATCTGCTTCTCCTTCACCTTCGGCGATGTGCTTTCTCTGGCGATCTCCAATCGCTTGGTCGCCTGAGTTATCATCTAGCGACTTCATCTTTAACCCGGTGATCGCCTATCTTGGCATGCTGGAGATCGGAACACGCCGACTTAATAACTGGCGACTTCACGAGCCCCCCAACTTCCTTTCCTTCTACCAACCTGGCGCCTTGCCAACACGCCTATACTGTAGCGGGATGCCACGTCATCACTTCCGACTACCAGGGCGGTACACAAGCCCCCCAGTCTTAAGCGAAGAATTGTCTAGCGAAAAGACTGAAAGAGTCACGTCAACACCGATCTACGTGGCACTGACGCAGAATTCCAAGCGGTTGTACTCTCTGCTGCTCTGACGCTCCACCAAAACGGGTCCTTTAACATTCTCGCCATCATTTGAACTTTTCCTGGTCACCAGAAACTCTTGGCGATCAGCTTCTCTCTGGCTTCACGCCTTGGCCATTGCTCTTTGATCTGGAGGTAGAGATGCCTTTCGAATCCTTCTCTGCCACCTTGTGCTTCAGAGCGAGAGACCGGGTGGCTAGGCGTTCTCTTCGAACCTACCTTAGCCACCTTCAGAACTTCTTCCACCCTCTACACCGTACCTGAACTCTTTCGAGACGAGAACGATTTTATCTTGCCTGAACTCGCTCATAGGCGAGAAGGTCTTTAACTCGCCTGAACTCGCTCACAGGCGAGAAGGTCTTTTACTCGCCTGAACTCGCTCACAGGCGAGAAGGTCTTTAAATCGTGCCTCTACATTGCCCCAGGGGTTACATCTTCTCGCCCCCAGAAACACTGAGGACTTTTACTTGCCTCTACATTGCCCCAGGGGTTACATCTTCTCGCCCCCAGAAGCACTGAGGACTTTTTTTTGCCTCTACATTGCCCCAGGGGTTACATCTTCTCGCCCCCAGAAGCACTGAGGACTTTTTCTTGCCTCTACATTGCCCCAGGGGTTACATCTTCTCGCCCCCAAAAGCACTGAGGACTTTTACTTGCCTCTACATTGCCCCAGGGGTTACATCTTCTCGCCCCCAGAAGCACTGAGGACTTTTACTTGCCTCTACATTGCCCCAGGGGTTACATCTTCTCGCCCCAGAAACACTGAGGACTTTTTCTCTTTCTCGCCTGCACTCGCTCTACGGCGAGGAGGTCTTTTACATGCCTCGGGACGCCTGCGGGCGTTGAGGTCTTTTAACTGGTGCCTCCGATCGCCGAAAGACGATGAGGACTTAAAAAACTTTAACTGATGCCTCCAATCGCCGAAAAACAATGAGGACTTAAAAACTTTAACTGATGCCTCCAATCGCCGAAAAACGATGAGGACTTAAAAACTTTAACTAATGCCTCCAATCGCCGAAAAACGATGAGGACTTAAAAACTTTTTAGAAAGCATGCAAAATATCTTTAACTCGCCTTAAATCACGTATAAGTGACAAGGTCTTCTTCAAAACTTTTCTGGAAAACAGCAAGCATGCAATCTGAAAACGCCTTATACTTCGTAAACTCTTCTTTTATTGGGTGGCCTCATTAAAAACCCTCCTTAGGGAAAAAAGAGTGCCCCCTTCAAACTGTTTTATCAGAAACATCGTAAATAACTTTTGTGTTCGTCTTTACTTACAAAAGTTCTCAACTGTAATACAACTTCAAGTGCGTGGCGTTCCAAGTGCGAGGGATCGCCCCCCCTTCCAGTGTCTCTAAGCGGTAGGCGCCGTTCCCGAGCGCCTCGGTTATTCTGAACGGTCCCGTCCACTTAGGCGACAGCTTATTCTCCATCTCGTACTGGTGGGCTTTTCTCATCACCAGGTCGCCTTCTCTAAATTGCCTTGGCATCACCTTCGAGTTGTACCTTCGTTCAATCCTTCTCTTCACCGCCTCAGCTCTCAGTCTCGCCCCTTCCCTGACCTCGTCCAGTAGATCCAGGTTCAGCCTTCTCTCTTCATTCGAGTCTTCCTCTACAAAGTTCTGGAATCTCGGCGAGCTCTCCTGGATCTCTACCGAAATCATCGCATCACACCCATAGACTAAACTGAACAGGGTCTCATGGGTCCCTGACTGCTCGGTGGTGTGGTACGCCCAGACTATACGGGGCACCTCCTCAGCCCAGCTTCCCTTGGCTTTTTCTAGCCTTCTCTTCAAACCTCTCAACAACACCCGATTAGCTGACTCCACCTGGCCATTTGTCTGAGGGTGCTCGACGGATGCAAACACTTGTTGAATTCCCACCCCTTCGCAGAGCTTCTTCAACAGGTGGCTTGCAAACTGAGTCCCATTATCCGACACCAGGCGTTTAGGCACTCCAAACCGGCACACGATGTTCTTCCACACGAAACCTTCGATCTTGTGTGCGGTGATCTGGGCCACTGGTTCTGCTTCGATCCACTTGGTGAAATATTCAATCGCCACCACCAAGTACTTCATCTGCCTGGTCGCCAGCGGGAAAGGTCCCAGGATGTCGATTCCCCAGGTATGAAACGGCCAAGGGCTATAAATCGACTTCAACTCCTCGGGAGGCGCCTTATGCCAATCGGCGTGCTGCTGGCATTGTTTGCAACATTGGGCATACTTATTGCAATCTTCTCTCATGGATGGCCAGTAGTATCCTGCACGGAGAGTCCTCGCGGCCAGAGCTCGACCACCGACGTGGCTTCCGCATATACCTTCGTGGAGCTCCGCCATGATTCTCGTGCACTTCTCGCCATGTATACATTCCAGGAGCGGGTGAGTGAACCCAAACCTGTACAGATCGCCATCAATCAGGGTGTACTTGCTAGAATTCTTCTTTACCTTCCTAGCCTCAGTCGGATCCAGTGGGAGAAGGCCATCCGCCAGGCACCGCTTGTACTGGGTTATCCAAGTGTCTGGCTCATGGGTAGCGCAGACCTGCATCACGTTCACCTTCTCTCCCCGGCAAGCTCTAATTCTCGGCGATCTCAGAGTTTCTTGCGTCAGGGACTTATGGCTTCTCGCGGCTTTCTCCGTCGACTTGCTGATCTGAAGGACCAGGTGATCTGCCACAAGTGCTCTCGGCGTCTTCAGAGTTTCTTGAATCACCGTCCTCTGCCTACCCCCCTTGCCTGAGCTGGCGAGCTTAGCTAGCAAGTCAGCTCGGGCATTCTGCTCTCTGGGCACATGCACTACTTCAAAAGAGGCAAAAGAACTCTTCAACTCCTGCACATATTCCAGATAGGCCGCCATTTGTGGATCTTTAGCCTGGAACTCGCCTGTTACTTGCCCTGTGACTAGCAGCGAGTCACTCTTAGCCATCAGCACCCTAGCTCCCATCTCTTTGGCCAGCAAAATTCCGGCGATCAGCGCCTCATACTCCGCTTGATTGTTACTGGCTTTGAAGGCAAACCTCAGAGATTGTTCGATCAGCACGCCGTTGGGTCCTTCCAATATGACTCCAGCACCGCTGCCCTGCTGGTTCGACGATCCATCCACCGAAAGTACCCAACAGAAATCGTCCCCTTCAACTCGCGTTGCCTCAGATGAGAGCTCGACCACGAAATCTGCAAAGATTTGCCCCTTAATCGGGCCTCGGGGCTCATATTTGATATCAAACTCTGACAATTCTACTGCCCACTTCACCATCCTTCCTGCAACGTCAGGCTTCTTCAAGACCTTCTGGATGGGCAGGTCAGTCATCACCAGTATTGTGAAGCTATGGAAGTAGTGGCGCAACCTCCTCGCCGAAAATACCACAGCCAGCGCAGCCTTCTCCAGGGCCTGATATCTCGTTTCGGGGCCCTGCAACACCTTGCTCACAAAATAGATAGGCTTCTGAGCCTGGTCTTGATCCTGGGCGAGCACCGCAGTCACCGCCCTCTCAGTTACAGCAAAATACAACCTGAGAGGGGTTCCCACCAGCGGTTTGCACAGAACCGGCGGGCTCGCCAGATACTCCTTCAGCTTGACGAAAGCTTCCTCGCACTCTTTCGTCCAAACAAACTTATTGTTGCGCCTCAGGCACTGAAAATAGGGATGGACCTTCTCCCCGCTAGCGGACACGAAGCGGGACAGGGCTGCCATCCGACCTGTTAGCTGTTGAACCTCCTTCACCGTAGCTGGGCTCCTCATCGCCAAGATGGCGGCACACTTGTCAGGGTTGGCCTCTATGCCTCTTTCAGTCAAGAGGAAACCCAAAAACTTCCCAGCTTCCACGCCGAAAATACATTTCTCTGGATTCAGCTTCAATCTGAACTTGGCGATCGTCGTGAACAATTCCTCCAAGTCGGCAACGTGCTTGCTCTTTTCCGGCGAGGTCACGACCATGTCATCGACGTACGCTTGCACGTTCCTTCCCAGCATCGGTGCAAGTACTCGATCCATCAGCCTCTGGTACGTGGCCCCCGCGTTCTTCAGCCCAAACGGCATCAGCTTGTAGCAGTAGCACGACATCTCCGTCATGAAGGCTGTTTTCTCTTCGTCCATGGGATGCATCTTAATCTGATTGTACCCCGAGAAGGCATCCAGGAAGCTCAACAGCTTACACCCCGCAGCACTATCCACCAGGGCGTCTATGCTTGGTAAAGGATACGAATCCTTTGGGCAAGCTTTGTTCAGGTCGGTGAAATCGACGCACATGCGCCATTTCCCGTTACTCTTCTTTACCAGCACGACATTCGCCAGCCATTCAGGGTACTGGACCTCCCTGATGTGGCCTGCAGCGAGGAGCTTCTGAGTTTCATCTCTAATCGCCTGCCTCCTTTCTTCGTTGAACTTTCTTCTTCTTTGTCGCACTGGTCTCACCAAGCTGTCCATCGCCAGATGATGGCACAGGAAGTCGGGATCAATCCCGGGCATATCCGAAGCGGACCATGCAAACGCGTCCAGATGCCGCTCAATCACCTTGGCGATCTGGTCCTGGAGCTCGACCTCCAGAGATCTTCCTAACTTGAAGATTTTTCCCCCGATCTCTTTCTCGAGCCACTGCTCGACAGGTTTTTGCCTGGATTCTCGGGCGATCACCGTCCTGGCGATTCCCTGTTCTCTCGCTTCCTCAGGGCGATTCAGCGCCTCTTCCTCCTCCAAGCCAGCGTTTCCCTCCACTAGCTCAGCGTCCACCATCTCCACGTCCCTTCCGGCGGTCTCGTCCGCTACCGTCGATCTGGGCTCCACACCGAGAGGTGGGGTGGTTGTTACATAACTCACTGATCTCTTGTTTTTCAGGCTATTCTCATAGCACTTTTTCGCTTCTTTCTTATCAGACTTGATCGTGATCACCACCCCCTCCATGGACGGCAACTTTACCTTCATGTGCCGAGTCGACGGAATGGCGCCTATCCTGTTAAGCGTGGGCCTTCCCAACAGGATGTTGTATGCCGAAGGAGCGTTTACGATGAGGTACTTGATTTTCTCCGTCCTCGAACCAGCCTCATCTGTAAACGTGGTTCTCAACTCAATGTACCCCCTGACCTCCACCCGGTCACCAGCGAACCCATATAAGCACCCTCCATAGGGCCTTAGCTGGTCAAGGGGCAACTCCAGCTGCATGAAAGTCGGCCAGAACATCACGTCTGCCGAACTTCCGTGGTCCACCAGAACTCTGTGGACCTTCCTTCCCGCCGTAACCAACGAAATGACTATGGGATCGTTGTCATGGGGCACAACGTCCCGAAGATCCTGCTTGGTGAACGTAATGTCCACTTCCGGCGAATGATCTTCAAACATATCCACTGTCATCACCGACCGCGCATACTTCTTCCTCTGCAATGCGGTGCATCCACCACCGGAGAAGCCTCCTGCGATGGTGTGGATTTCCCCGTGGATAGGCATTTCGCGTTGCTGGGCTTCTCCACCTGCTGGCTGGGAACTCGACGCTCCCCCCGTCCTCCTATCCAGCAGATAATCATTTAGGAACCCGCTCTTAACCAGATCATCGAGCTGATACCCTAAGTACAAACACGAGTCCAAAGTGTGGCCAAAGCCCTGGTGAAACTCGCACCAGGCGTCTGGCTTTGGTCCCAGCACCTTGTCGCCCACCTTCTCAGGCGCTTTCAACCTGGCAGATATGTTGGGAATGGCGATCAGGTCCGCTAATCCCATAACAAACTTGTGCTTAGGCGGGCGATTGTATTCCCGGCGTGCTGGTTGCTGGTGTCCCTGGCCCCTCCCCTTGTTCCTCCTATCATAAGGATGGCGAGTCCTCTGGTCCTTCCTGGCCGCCGCCGTTGTCTCCAGCACCCGTTGCGGCTGGATTCTGGTCTGGGCGCGTGGCCTAGCGGGAGCCACGCTCCCTTTCTTCTCAGCGACCTCACTTTCGTCGGCGATGTGAGCCACCGCAAGTCGCCTGACCTCAGCAAACGTTGCAGGGTGAGCCCTGATCAAGGTCTCGCAGAATGGTCCCGGCAGCACGCCCTTCTTGAATGCATAGACCAGCATTTCTTCATCTTTGGCCGGCGATCTGACCATCTGCGCTCCAAAGCGATTCAGGTAGTCTCTGAGGGACTCTCCCTGGTACTGCCTTATATCAAACAAATCATAAGACACCCTGGGCGGTGCCTTGTTCACGATGTATTGCTCGACGAAAACCTTCGAAAAATGCTGAAAACTGGTTATGTGACCGTTAGGTAGGCTCACAAACCACTCCAACGCCGTTCCTTGGAGCGTGCTTACAAACATCTTGCAATACACGGCGTCTGACCCTCCCGACAGCATCATCTGCGTATGGAACGTGGTCAGATGGGCCTCTGGATCCTCCACGCCGGTAAAGACAGCCTTGACAGGGACCACGCTCGTAGGAATGGGCGTGTCGGTAATCGCCTGAACAAAAGGCATAGGGAAAACGCGAGGTGGCGATGACGGCGCCACCTCTTCAGCAGAAGAATGCCCTTGCTGCTCCTGAAGAGCATGACGCAGCTCCTCAGTCACCTTGCTGAGCTCCTCATTCCTGGCACGAGAGGCGACCAGGTCCTCATGCATTCTCGCCTGCTCTATGCGTGAGGCTTCCACAGTTGCCTGCAACGAACGCATCATCTCTGCCATCTGCGCCATGGTCATGGCAGCGGCGCCTTCGGCAGCGACGGGCGCAACTGGACTTGAGCGATTGCTTCTCATTTTTCTCATGAAACTCAGCGAATCACAGAATGCAGCGGACAACACTTACTTCAGCGATGATTGAGTCAGCGATCAATCGGAAAAACTGTGCGAAACTCCGGGAGAAAATTCAAGAACACCGTAAACCTTCAAAGAAACTTGTAACTTCACCAGCAACCACGGCTCTTCCCGCGGACAACCGAACGGATGAAAGAACTTAACTCCACCGAACAAATCGCGCGAAAACAGCAGGAAAACCTCACTTCACCGATCGAAAACCCGAGCGAACGGTGTAAAACGCGAATTCACCGAACAAATTTCAAGCAAACAGCGAACGATGGTTGCACCAGCACACAACCACGCAGAAAACTTCGAAAACCTCTAAGAACTCACGCTGTGGATGGGAGCAAGTTTTACATGGCCCCACGGTGGGCGCCTGATGATCCTGCCTGTTGACTAGAACGTTGGAAACTGCCTCGTCAAAGGATCGACGTGTGCACCGCTTCAAACCTCCGTTCCTCTACGAGATCCACCTCAAGAACCTGCAAAAGAAACAGAGCGGCGCCGCTGCGGCCGATCGCACTCCAACGCCCAAGTCAGTGACCGAATCACCAAATACTAAGAGAACGAGAACCGTGCAAATCCTCTCTCACAGTCAGCTCTATAACTCGCAAGCGTAAAGAGTATATCTGAACGTGCGTACCTTAGAAAGTTCGTTGAGAACTCTTATATACCTGGTTACTTTCTCTCTCCTGGCAGTTACAGACTTGGACACGTGGCTCGTATCCAACTGTACACGTGCCATCATCTGGAGCCTCCTTGACTTGGGCGCTGCTTCTACTCTTGTTTTACTAAGTTACCCATGCGTGGTACTACCCAGTACATAGGCAACTTGGGAGTGCGATCTCTACTGGAACTGGCGAGTTAGGGTGCCTTCATACACCTTCCCTGTGGTCTCGCCGGCCGCCTTCATAATCTGCTTCTCCTTCACCTTCGGTGATGTGCTTTCTCTGGCGATCTCCAATCGCTTGGTCGCCTGAGTTATCATCTGGCGACTTCATCTTTAACCCGGTGATCGCCTATCTTGGCATGCTGGAGATCGGAACACGCCGACTTAATAACTGGCGACTTCACGAGCCCCTCGACTTCCTTCCCTTCTGCCAACCTGGTGCCTTGCCAACACGCCTGTACTGTAGCGGGATGCCACATCATCACTTCCGACTACCAGGGCGGTACACTTAGCTTACGTATCAAATGTTTCAAGGCACATTTTTATACGCTTTCAATGCGCTTGAATGCTTATTAAACACGAGAGGCGTATAAAAAGGGGACTTGGGGCGTTTGAAAAGGGATCCGAGTTTTAACCTAATTCTCGTAGTTTTACACAGAGCACTAACCCTAGTTGTTCTCGCTGCGCACCCACTGTGAGCACAAGGCAATTAGGGCAACTCAGTTTTAGTCATTCAACATAGTTTTCGACCACCTTCAGAGGGTGTGTCACCCTTGATGTTTCTCGCTAGCTGACTTGATCGTCGGAGTGCAAACGGCCGCGAGGGCGCCCCTTTGTTCACTTCTTTTCAGGTATCAAGGACGAAGCATAACGAAGGTGCCCCAGTGCACAAGGACAAGCCACCCACAAAGACGACCCTGGTCTACCGGCGGGAACAAACAAGGTCCTCCTAAGAGGTGTGGTGAACTTGAAGGTGCATGAAGAGTGTGGAAATGGGGAGGTTCGGCCAGCCCCTTTGAAGGTGGTGAAATGAAGATTAAAACCTAGAAGCTAGGCAAGGAGTAATGTATGATCGGCAGCATAACAAAACTCTATTCAATCTTCAAAATACAAGGTGTAGGCTCCTCTTTTTATAGGCTAAGGAGGACCATAATGCAACCCTAATGCTAAACAAAATGAAATTCAAATTACATCCAAAGACTAAAGGCACATGGCCGGCCCTAGCCTAAAGATTCCTTCTAGAAAACGTACCAAATCTTAACAAATCTAGGTTAAGTTCTTATGAAACAAATGTGTGCTATTTACACCACAACTAATACCAAGATACCCTTAATGGGCCTTCATTTATCATACACAAATCTTCATGAATTCGCTTGGCCATGGACCTAGCAATTTGGTCCTAGACGCTCCTTCCATTAGCCTAGACGCTCCTTCCATTAGCCTAGACGCTCCTCCCTTATCCCTAGACACTCTTGGTTTGGCTTTAGATGATCTTGTCTTGGCTCTTGTCTTTCTTGTGAGGTTGTGCTTGGCCCTCTTCCATCATCCCCTCCCTCTTGAAAAGGATTTGTCCTCAAATCCAATGCTTTTTCTTCAGCTAGGGGGATGGTTATGGCTGGATGGTGTCCATCATCTCCTCCTTCTTGAGAAGATTTATCCTCAGATCTACAGACTTGATCTCGAATAGCAGCCTCTTGCTTCGTCAAGGTGTGTCCTCCCGGATCAAATGTCAATCTATGGGAATCTTGAAACAAAGCAAAGGAGTTAGTGTGAGCGTTTTGAGAAAACTTAATTGTGTGAAGTTGCCATTTTTGTTTTTCTTTTGTGTTTGGCAACTTCTCACAATATTTCCCTTTTGATGGTTGTTGTACCGACCAGGTCATCAGGCGTGATGACGTGTCTTGCACGTGCTGGGGTGGAGCGTGCTCAATGGAACGCGTAGGCTAGAAAATATGAATGGTTCAGAAGTGGGCATAGTCGCCGATCGCTGAATTGGCGTTCTTCGATCTCTAGTGTGCGTAACCGGCGGTCACCAGAGTTATGTCGCAGTCGCCGTATGAGAGTGTTAGGAGAACGGATGATCAGAGATCGCCCGGGAATGCTAGGAGATTGGGTGGTTTACACGCCGCCATAAGGAGCACATCGCCGGACCTCCCAGCAAACTTAGTTAAAGCTGTTGAAGGCTCAGAAGGGTAATTTCAAGCGTGTAAGTTCAGTAAGACGATTGTGGCACCATCATGGGGCATGAAGGTCGAGTGGGTTGGGGGGAACACCTTGCTCATCAGCGACAGGATTCCCAGAGTGGACATTTGTTGATGGCAAGGTTTCCCCAGCTAGAACATGCATGGCGTAGCAGTAAGGAGGGTGCCATTCGCGATGAGCGATATCACAGAGATGATGCACTTTGTTGCATCCGATACTCACCTTGTCGGGTGGTGTTTCACAGCACATTATGTGCTAGGTTGCTCCTTGAGTTGAGGACTTAGCTGTGCGGCTGGTTACTACACAAGAATGACGTTCAAGTTGCCCCAATCCAGATGACGACACGTGTAGGGTTGTATGTCACCAGTTACTCCAACCTAGATGATGACACGTGTAGGGTTGGGAGCAATGGAGAAATGACGCTCAAGTTGCCTTAGCTCAGATGACGACACGTGTAGGGTTGGGCGCTACCTGCTATCCCAGCCCAGATGGCGACACGTGCAGGGTTGGATGCGAGCCACGCGTCCAAAAGCATAACGGCCTGGAGAGAGAAGAAACCTAGCTATAAAAGTAACCTTAACAGAATTTGCAGAGGTACGTTTTTCATTACAGCTGATACTGCTAGGGTTGTGTGCCTACAGTACGGTCCTACAGAGCATATTTTTCTCTTAGTTTTTGGGTGTTCTTGTCACTGACTTGAGCGTCGGAGCGCCACCGGCCGCAGAGGCGCCACTGTGTGTTTTTCAGGTTCTCAGAGAGGCTATCTGCTGTGTGGGCTTGAAGGACACGTGGTGACAAGCTGGTGGGGAAGACGGTGACGAGGCAACGCTCTTGCTCTGAGTCAACCGGCAGGATCATCTGGCGCCCACCGTGGGGCCGTATAAAAGGTGATTCCCAACCATAGTTTGTGTTTGTGGTGCCTTGAGTGTTTTTTGTTCGACTGCTCGCTATCGCAGTCGACTCTTGGAGTTTGCACCGTTTGTTTGGAGTTCTTTGAGCTGCTGAGTTTGCTGAGGAAGGATGAGGACAACACGCTCCAGTTCAGTTGCACCATCAACAGACGAAGATGCTGTGTCCATGACGCAAGTGATGGACATGATGAGGACGCTGCAGGAGAACGTGGCTGCATCGCGTTCTGAGCAGGAAAGGATGCACGAGGCGCTGGTGGCCTCGCAAGCAAGGAACGAAGAGCTCAACAGGATCAACGAAGAGCTGCGCAAAGCCCTTCAGGAGCGGGAGGAGCGTGCGGCAGGGGACAGATCTGCACCCCCATCCCAAGAGATCATGGACTCGGTGGTCCCGGCTAACACTGTGGCAGTGAAAGCGTCTTTCACTGGGGTGGAGGACCCTGAAGCCCATCTCACGGCGTTTCATACTCAGATGATGCTCTCAGGGGGCTCAGACGCAGTGTATTGTAAGGTGTTCATGAGCACTTTGAGCGGAACGGCGTTGGACTGGTTCGTCAGTATACCCACTGGCCACATTACCACGTTCCAACAGTTTTCCAAGATGTTTTTTTAGCAGTACATAGTGAACAAGGCGCCACCTTTGGTGTCTTACGACTTGTTTGATATAAGGCAGTACCAAGGGGAGTCCTTGAAGGATTTCCTGAACAGATTCGGACCTCGGATAGTCCGTTTGCCAGGAAAGGACGAAGAGATGTTCGTGCACGCCTTCAAAAAGGGCGTGTTACCTGGGCCTTTTAGTGAGTCGCTCATTAGGAGCCACCCCGCCACGTTCGCCGAAATCCGGCGACATGCTTGGCTCACATCCCCGCCGAGAGCGAGGTCACCGAGAAGAGGGGAAACGTGGCCCCAACTAAACCGCGCACCCAAGCAAGGGTACAACCGCAGAGGGTAATGGAGGCGGCGGCGGGAAAGAGGGATCAAAGGACGCGCCATCCTTACGACCCTAAGAAAAATAAGAGTAAGGGACCAGGGCGCCCCAGGGAGAGTAATCGCCCCCCGAGGTATTTGTTTGTGATGGGTTTGGCTGCTTTGATCGCCATCCCAAACATAGCTGCCGGACTCAAAGTGCCTGAGAAAACGGCGGAGAAGATTTTGGGGCCAAAGCCAGATGCATGGTGCGAGTTCCACAAGAGTTTTGGCCACTCTATCAACTCGTGTTTGGCTCTGGAACACCAGCTCGACGAGCTGGTCAAATGTGGTTTCCTGAAGGATTACTTGCTAGAGAAGCAAGCAGACCAAGCATCAGGGTCTCAACCGGCGAGCAGCGGAGGGCAACAGCACGAGGTGCCTATTCACGGCGAGATCCACACCATAGTTGGCGGATTCTCCGGCGGGGGGTGCACAGCGTCGCCACGAAAGAGGTACGCGAGGTCGATAATGTCAGTGGAAGTCTTTGAGGATCACTCGCTCGACGTGGACATCACGTTCACCAAGGGGGACCTCAGGGACGTGGTGCCTCACGACAACGACCCTATTGTGATCTCGCTTGTCACGGCGGGAAGGACCGTCCACCGGGTGCTGGTCGACCAAGGAAGCTCAGCAGATGTGATGTTTTGGCCAACATTTGAGAAGTTACAACTGTCCCCTGATCAGCTACGACCATATGGGGGCTGCTTGTACGGTTTTGCCGGCGACCAAGTGGAGGTGAGGGGGTATATCGAGCTGAGGACGACCTTCACTGACGGCTTGGCCTCACGAACGGAGAAGATCAGGTATCTTGTTGTAAATGCCCCGTCAGTGTACAACATACTGTTGGGAAGGCCAACGCTCAACAGAACAGGAGTTGTGCCTTCGAGAAGGCATATGAAGGTCAAGCTGCCGTCTGTGGAGGGCATGATCATCACTGTTTGCTCCGACCAGAAGGAGGAGAAGAAGTGTTACGAAAACAGCCTCAAGAACAAGAGGTCTGTGTGCCACGTAACCACAATGCCTCCCCCTGGCGTGGAGCCGGAGCGCGAACCCCGGCGAGTTTCGGAGTCGGTGTTAGAGGTGGTCGCCGAGGACGATGTGCCGATGGGGAGTGTAGAGGCGAGGCCGGAGAGCGGGAAGGGAGAAAGAAACTGCTCGGAGATCGCCAGAGAAACCGGTATCGCGAGAGCGCTGATCGCCAGCGAAAGGAAACCTCACCCAGTAGAGGAATGGCTCGAGAAGGAGATCAGCGGCAAGGTGTTTAAGTTGGGAAGGACCCTAGATAGCGAGACGCAAGACCAAATCGCCAAGGTGATAAGTAGACACTTGGATGCGTTTGCGTGGGCTGCTTCAGATATGTCGGGGATCGACCCCGATTTCTTGTGCCATCGTTTGGCAATCGACCCCCAAGTCAGGCCCATCCGCCAAAGAAGAAGAAAATTCAATGAGGAGAAGAGACAGGCGATCAAAGAAGAGATGCAGAAACTACTTGCAGCGGGCCACATCAGGGAAATCCAATATCCAGAATGGCTCGCTAACGTTGTCCTGGTCAAGAAGAGCAGCGGAAAATGGCAGATGTGCGTTGACTTTACAGACCTGAACAAGGCCTGCCCGAAGGACTCTTACCCTTTGCCAAGCATAGACGCTCTAGTAGAAAGTGCATCAGGGTGCAAGCTGCTCAGTTTTCTGGATGCCTTCTCGGGGTACAACCAAATCAAAATGCACCCCATGGACGAAGAAAAGACCGCCTTCATGACAGAAAGGTCATGTTATTGTTACAAGGTAATGCCCTTCGGGTTGAAGAATGCAGGGGCCACATACCAAAGGCTGATGGACAAGGTGCTCGCGCCCATGCTCGGAAGGAATGTGCAGGCATACGTCGACGACATGGTCGTGACGTCCCTGGAGAAAGACAAGCACGTCACAGACTTTGAAGAGTTGTTCATCACAATAGCCAGGTACAAGCTAAAACTGAAGCCTGAAAAGTGCGTTTTCGGTGTAGAAGCAGGGAAATTTCTGGGGTTTCTCCTGTCAGAGAGGGGAATTGAGGCTAACCCCGAGAAGTGCGCCGCCATTTTGGTAATGAGGAGCCCCGCCAATGTGAAGGAGGTGCAGCAACTCATGGGGCGGATGGCCGCCCTGTCTCGATTCGTATCGGCAAGCGGAGAGAAGGGCCACCCATACTTCCAATGTTTGAAGAGGAACAACAGATTTGTTTGGACAAAGGAGTGTGAGGAGGCCTTCGTAAAGCTCAAGGAATATTTGGCGAGCCCTCCAGTTTTGTGCAAGCCCCAAGACATAACACCCCTCAAGCTGTACTTTGCCATAACTGAGAGGGCGATCAGCGAAGTGCTAGTGCAGGATCAGGATCAGATCCAAAGGCCTATATATTTCGTTAGCAAGGTGCTGCAAGGCCCGGAGGTAAGGTACCAGGGCCTAGAAAAGGCAGCATTGGCGGTTGTATTCTTGGCAAGGAGATTGCGCCATTACTTCCAGAGCTTCACAGTACTGGTGATGACTGACCTGCCAATCCAGAAGGTTTTGAAGAAGCCTGATGTGGGTGGAAGGATGGTGAAGTGGGCGGTCGAGCTTTCAGAGTTCGACATCAAGTATGAACCCCAGGGATCGATCAAAGGGCAAGTCTTCGCTGATTTCGTGGTCGAGTTGTCCTTCGAGGTGGCACAGAACGCCGAGGGTGACTTTCGCTGGGTACTCTCTGTTGATGGGTCGTCCAACCAGCTGGGCAGCGGGGCTGGGGTCATTTTGGAAGGGCCCAACGGAGTGTTGATAGAGCAGTCATTGAGGTTCGCTTTCAAAGCAAGCAACACCCAAGCAGAGTATGATGCTTTGATCGCTGGAATCCTACTGGCTAAGAGCGACTCGCTGTTGGTCACAGGACAAGTAACTGGCGAGTTCCAAGCCAAGGACCCGCAGATGGCAGCCTACTTGGAGTACGTGCAAGAGCTAAGAAGATCTTTCACTTCATTTGAAGTGGTGCACGTGCCAAGAGAACAGAATGCCCGAGCTGACTTGCTAGCCAAGCTCGCCAGTTCGGGCAAGGGGGGCAGGCAGAGGACTGTCATTTAAGAAACTTTGAAAGTGCCTCGAGCATTCGTGGCAGACCACCAAGTTCTCCACGTTTGTAGATCAATGGGAAGACCGGCGAGAAGTCATATATCCCTAACGCAGGAAACTCTGAGGCGCCGAGGGTCAGAGTGCGCCCAGCGGAAGGGGCAAGATCGATGCAAGTTTGCGCTGTCCACGAGCCAGACACGTGGATAACGCCTTACCAACGTTATTTAGCGGATGGTGTGCTTCCAGTAGACTCAACTGAGGCCAGAAAAATAAAGAAGAGCTCCAACAAGTTTACCCTTATTGACGGCGAGCTGTACAGGTTTGGATTCACACACCCTCTTCTTGTATGAATACACGGAGATAAGTGCACGAGGATTATGGCTGAACTCCATAAGGGAATTTGCGGGAGCCACATTGGAGGTCGATCGCTGGCGACAAGGACTATCCGTGCAGGCTATTACTGGCCCACGATGAGAGAAGATTGCAAGAGATACGCCCAGCGTTGCAAGCAATGCCAGCAGCATGCTGATTGGCACAAGGCACCCCCAGAAGAGCTGAAGTCGATTTACAGCCCCTGGCCGTTTCATAGTTGGGGAATTGACATTCTGGGACCCTTCCCATTGGCGATCAGGCAGATGAAGTACATGGTAGTGGCGATTCAATACTTCACCAAGTGGATCGAAGCGGAGCCAGTGGCCCAGATCACCGCACACAAGATCGAGAGCTTTGTATGGAAGAACATAGTGTGCCGGTTTGGTGTGCCTAAACGCCTGGTGTCAGACAATGGGACTCAGTTTGCAAGTCACCTCTTGAAAAATCTGTGCGAAGAGGTGGGGATACAACAGGTGTTTGCATCCGTCGAGCACCCACAAACGATTGGCCAAGTGGAGTCTGCCAATCGGGTGTTGCTGAGAGGTTTAAAGAGAAGATTAGAGAAAGTTAAGGGATCGTGGGCTGAAGAGGTACCCCGCATAGTTTGGGCATACCATACCACTGAGCAATCAGGAACCCACGAGACCCCCTTTAGTTTGGTTTATGGATGTGATGCGATGATTCCAGTCGAAATCCAGGAAAGCTCGCCGAGATTCCAGAACTTTGTGGCGGAAGACTCGAATGAAGAAAGAAGAATGAATCTGGATTTGCTGGATGAGGTCAGGGAGGAGGCGAGAGTGAAGGCTGAAGCAGTAAAGAGAAGAGTTGAGCGAAGGTACAACTCTAAGGTAATGTCAAGGCAGTTTAGAAGTGGCGATCTGGTGATGAGGAAGGCCCATCAGTATGAGATGCAGAACAAGTTATCGCCTAAGTGGACGGGACCGTTCAGAATAACGGAGGTGCTCGGGAATGGCGCCTACCGCTTGGAGACGTTAGAAGGAGGGGCGATTCCTCGCACTTGGAATGCCACACATCTCAAGTTGTATTACAGTTAAAGCCTTGTAAGTAAAGACGAATATGAAGAGATTTGAATAGTTTCTGTTAAAACAATTTCAAGGGGGCACTCTTTTTTCCCTAAGGAGGGTTTTTAATGAGGCCACCCAATAAAGAAGAGTTTTTCAAAGTTTAAAGCTTCTAAGTTTGCATGCTTATGGCTTTGAGAGTTTTAGAAAAAAGGCCTTATTACCCGTATGTGATCTAGGGCAACAGTAAAGTCATATTGCATGCTTCAATGAGTAAAAGTTTTAAAGTCCCCATCGTTTTTCGGCGATCGGTGGCAATAGTAAAAGTTTTAAAGTCCCCATTGTTTTTCGGCGATCGGTGGCAATAGTTAAAGTTTTAAAGTCCCCATCGTTTTTCGGCGATCGGTGGCAATAGTTAAAGTTTTAAAGTCCCCCTCGTTTTTCGGCGATCGGTGGCAGTAGTTAAAAGTTTTAGAGACCTCATCGTCTTTTGGCGATCGGAGGTACCAGTAGTGCAAAAAGCCCTCAGCGCTCTCGTGCATTTCGAGGCAAGAGAAGAAGTCCTCCTCGCCCTTGAGCGAGTGCAGGCGAGAAAGAGAAGAAGTCCTCCTCGCCCTTGAGCGAGTGCAGGCGAGAAAGAGAAGAAGTCCTCCTCGCCTTTGAGCGAGTGAAGGCAAGATTAGAAGTCCTTAGTGCATCCAGGGGGGAGGAGATGTACACCCCGGGCAAGTTGAGGCACCAGAGAAAGTCCTTCTCACCTCCGAGTGAGTTCAGGCAAGATGAAACTGAAAAGTCAGGGATGTTCGTGACCTTAAACGGCGGGAAGGGAAGGTCGATGGAAAACGCCTTTTCCCCCTTTAAGAGAAACATCAATATTGACCCAGTAAGGCCAGATAAAGCTTCCACGCTTGCGGGCGGTGTGAAGATAGATAAAATCCTTCTCGTCTTGAACGAGTTCAGGTACGGCGTGAAGGGTGGAAGAAGATAAAGGATAACTGAGGTAGTTTCGAAGAGAACACCTCACTACCCAGATCATTGTTCTGAATCTCAGGGAGGTAGAGAAGGATCCGAAAGGCGCCTCTACCCCCATATGAGGGAACAATGATCAAGTTATGCAAAGAAGAAAGATGACGTCGCCAGAACCCTATGGCGTGAAGGTTGAGACAGTGAAGGGGTTGTGCGGCGAGTGCCAGATCAGAAGAGTTCTGGGCGATGACAGAAGTAGGGGGCACTTCACTTGGCAGATCAGGTAAACTGTATTTTAATACTAGTTTGAGACAAAGCCTGCTGCCTAGTAAGTGATTTTATGTTAAGGTTTATTGCCTTAAGTTCATAAGTTTTATTGAATGTCATCGCCAAAGAGTTGATAGTTGCTCAAATTTACTTTGAGTTAACAGTTTGCCAAGTTTGTTATAAGGTTAACAATTTGCTCGAGTTAAAAGCGGTACGTGGAGGGTTAAGCTCAAGTATTGCTGAGTTCACGCAGTTGAGCAAGTTTCGCCAGTTATGTTAGTTAAACCAGTTGATTGCGCAGTAGATAAGTTAGAAGATTATATATATATATATATATGTATATATGCATATATGTGCACATGAGCATCGAACAGTTCGAACAAAATGAAAATTATTACAGAACAAGGTAAAGCATAAGAGTTTTCAAGGAGATAAGTCAATCGGGGGCACGATCTTGCCGTCCACCACCTCGTTGTACACTGAGAACTCAGAAAGATCGAGGTCAGGATATTTGCAAGCAAACTGCTCCAAAGCAACGCGCCAAGCCACGTAAGCCGCCGGATTTAAACCTCTCTAGTCTCCTCGCTGAACAAGTCGCAGCTCGAGACTGGGGGGCTTGTGTACCGACCAGGTCATCAGGCGTGATGACGTGTCTTGCACGTGCTAGGGTGGGGCGTGCTCAATGGAACGCGTAGGCTAGAAAAGATGAATGGTTCAGAAGTGGGCATAGTCGTCGATCGCTGAATTGGCGTTCTCCGATCTCTACTGTGCGTAACCGGCGGTCACCAGAGTTACGTCGCAGTCGCCGTATGAGAGTGCTAGGAGAACGGATGATCAGAGATCGCCCGGGAATGCTAGGAGATCGGGTGGTTTACACGCCGCCACAAGGAGCACATCGCCGGATCTCCCAGCTAACATAGTTAAAGTTGTTGAAGGCTCAGAAGTAATTTCAAGCGTGTAAGTTCAGTAAGACGATTGTGGCACGCATGGGGCATGAAGGTCGAGAGGGTTGAGGGGAACACCTTGCTCATCAGCGACAGGATTCCCAGAGTGGACATTTGTTGGTGGCAAGGTTTCCCCAGCTAGAACATGCATGGCGTAGCAGTAAGGAGGGTGCCATTCGCGATGAGCGATATCACAGAGATGATGCACTTTTTTGCATCCGATACTCGCCTTCTCGGGTGGTGTTTCACAGCGCATTATGTGCTAGGTTGCTCCTTGAGTTGAGGACTTAGCTGTGCGGCTGGTTACTACACAAGAATGACGTTCAAGTTGCCCCAATCCAGATGACGACACGTGTAGGGTTGGATGTCACCAGTTAATCCAACCTAGATGATGACACGTGTAGGGTTGGGAGGAATGGAGAAGTGACGCTCAAGTTGCCTTAGCTCAGATGACGACACGTGTAGGGCTGGGCGCTACCTGCTATCCCAGCCCAGATGGCGACACGTGCAGGGCTGGATACGAGCCACGCGTCCAAAAGCATAACGGCATGGAGAGAGAAGAAACCTAGTTATAAAGGTAACCTTAACAGAATTTGCAGAGGTACGTTTTTCATTACGGCTGATACTGCTAGGGTTGTGTGCCTACAGTACGGTTCTACAGAGCATATTTTTCTCTTAGTTTTTGGGTGTTCTTGTCACTGACTTAAGCGTCGGAGCGCCACCGGCCGCAGAGGCGCCACTGTGTGTTTTTCAGGTTCTCAGAGAGGCTATCTGTTGTGTGGGCTTGAAGGACACGTGGTGACAAGCTGGTGGGGAAGACGGTGACGAGGGAACGCTCTTGCGCTGAGTCAACCGGCAGGATCAGTTGTATGTGTCCTCTAATCCTCTTATGTTTTCTAAAATTTCCAATAGTAGTTACTTTTCCCTTAGGCATAATTCCTTTAGGAGGTGGTAACAACTTTAAAAGGGCAAGAGGACTATGTTCATATACAACTTCAAATATAGAAATATGAGTAATCTTGTGGACTACTCCATTGTATGCATGCTCAATAGGAAAAGGATTCTTATCCCAAGAATTGTGGGTGTCCCTCATGATTTCGCGAAGCATAGAAGGAAGAGCAATGTTTTCAAATTTTGAAGCTATATCCATCACTATTTTTGAAGATAAATCATAGAGACTTGTCACTTTTCTTAGGAAGAGTTTATCCACATCCATGAAAAAGGAATCAAAACCTTTTGTTGTCCTAGGAAGCTCTAATATGAAATTTGTGTCTTTCCAAGGATCATTTACAAAAGGTGAAGGAGTATAGAGTTCTTGAGACATTGCCTTAGGTGTAGTTTGAAAACAAGAATTGTACCTAAAGTAATGTCTTTGAACCTCTTTTCTCATGGGGGACAAAAGTTTTCCTTTTAAAAGCTCTAGAGTTTTATCAACTCTAATTTGGCCCATGAGTTCTCCTTCATGTAGACTTTTTCTTTTATGTGTAAAGATAGTCTCGTTGTTACAACCATTGTTTATGAAAATTTGTACACTTTGCAATGGTTGTCTCAATAAGACATGACAAGTTTCTTTAGGCACTACTTCACATAAAAATTTGTTTTTGTAGATGCTTATAGATAACTTGACATTCACTTGGTGATATCCTAGCACATATGAGAAAGAATCTTTATCTATGCAAGCTTCTTTTAAAGACTCTTCTTTTTTGCTTATGCTTGCAAGTGTTCCTTTACAAGAGGTAAGGCTAGGTTGTTCAACAAGAAGCATGTTTTCAAGGGTATTTTCAATGTGCTTGCCTTGTTGAATGACCTTGTGGGAAGGAACACTCTTCTCCCACGCCTTTTGTTTCCCAAAAGTTTTCTCTTTTTCTATTTTCTCTTCATCCCTCTTATGTTTCATTTGTATTTGGTCTTTTACCACTTGGGAATGTGGTAAAGGGCTAAGTACAAACTTTTTGTGCTTGTGGATGAAGGACATCTCGTTAGTTAGACCATCATGCAAGGTTTTCTTATCAAATTGCCATGGTCTACCTAATAAGATGTGGCAAGCTTCCATAGGTACTACATCACATAAAACTTTGTCTTTGTAGTTACCTATGGAAAACTTGATTTCCAATTGTTTGTCTACACGTAGTTCCCCATTCTCATTGATCCATTGTAAATTGTAAGGTTTTGGATGAGGAACTACTTGTAGATTTAGTTTCTCAGCCAATCTAGTGCTACAGCAATTGCAGCATGATCCACCATCCACAATGAGAGAGCATATATTTTCTAAAACATTGCATCTAGTATGAAAGATGTTCTCTCGTTGTGTCTCGATGGATGCACTAGGTTGATTGTGGAGGATTCTTTGAATCATCAATAAGTCCCCCTCCAAAGGATTTATTCTCTCTCCTTCCCCCTTTTCTTGTGTACTGGGTTCATCTTCACCACTAGTGTACTCATCTTTTCCTTTTAAGAACAAAGCCCTTTGGTTTGGACATTGTGCTTGCACATGTCCTCTTCCAAAACACTTAAAACACTTGGTGTCCCTAGCACGGATGGGTGGGGTGGAGGCATCTTTTGCTAAGGGCTTGGTAGTTTCTTTGGGTTCGTCTCTAGATGTGCTACCTTCCCTTTTAAAGTCTTTCTTGGAATAAAAGTTAGAGTAAGAACCCACCCTTTGACTTGAATTTTTGCGCAAATTTTGTTCTTCAACTTTAATGCAAAGTTGAACCAAGTCATTCAAGTCTTGGTAGGGTAGAAGTTCTACTCTATCCCTTATCTCAAGGTTGAGCCCACTTAGAAACCTAGATATGGTGGTAATCTCTTCGTCTCTAATGGATGCTCTCATCATGTAGAGCTCCATTTTCTGCCTATACTCTTCCACACTCATGTTCTTTTGTTGGAGTCTTTGGAGCTTGTCCATTAACTCCCTATGGTAGTAAGAAGGTATGTGGTGACGTCTTAGGCCTCCCCTAAGGTCATTCCAATATTCTATGGGAGGCTCCCTATGAAGACGTCGGTCTCTCTCTAGATAAGTCCACCAATACATGGCATTACTTTGGAAACTAAGAGTTGCCAAGGGTACCTTCCTTTCTTCACTCACCCTATGGCAAGCAAAGAGTGCTCTACTTTCATCTCCCAATCTAGGTATACCTCTGCATATTCCTTACCATAGAAATGGGGTAGCTCTACCCTTACTTCTCTTAGGTTCTCTTCCTCTCTTCTTCTATTTCTCCTAGGGGGTGGTTGGTAGTAATCATGGATTCTAAGGCTTCCCTCCCCTAGAGATTCTTGAATTTGTGAAAGAGATGCATGGTTATTGGATTTTTTTGAACTTTGGGATTTCTCTTCCTTTGCTCTAGCTAACTCATTGATTTTAGACTCATTTTCCAATTGTCTATATGAAATGAGTTGTACGTCCTTTGCAAGTTGTTTTAAAATAGATTTCATGGACTTTACATCACTTTCAATAGACTTTGCAGAATGAGAAGGAGAAGAAATGACTAGAGCTTTGTGTATAGAAGTGTTTTACTTTGAGAAAAATTAGGGAAGTTAAAGAAGGTAGTTTTCCAGGTAAGAGAGGTGAGTCACAATGGACTACTTAAATACCAAGTCTTGCCTTAGCCAAAAACTATCCCTCAATGTTTCACACAAATCTTTCTCTTGGTAAACCACTTAAAACACAATTAAGTTGGAGAAATCAAATTTTTAATGCAAGAAAACAATGCAAACTATCTAATCAACCAAGCAAAATTAACAAAGCTTAAACAAGAAAAAACAGTTTGATAAGCGTAGCTAATTAAGGCAAAAAGATGCAATTAAAGCAATTAACAAAACTAGGCTAGATAGTTATAAACTAGTCGGCCCTAGGTGAGGCTTCTTGGACACTTGGAGCCCTTGAAGACACACTCACCGTCTAATTACGTAATTAAACAAGTAATTAACAAAAGTTAAGTTGCAAAGAAATTAGATGAAACTCCCTTTGTTAATTTTCTATTAGCACTTCCTTTTTTGTCTCCTCTTTGTTGGGCCCTCCAATGTATGTGGTGTATTTAGAAAGTGTTTGTTTCTGCCCCTTGCCTTTGTTCCTCTTGGAATTAGGTAATTAATTCTTCAATCCAGCACCTATTAAGCAAACTAGACTCCCCTCAAGTCAATTCTCACTCAATCAAGTACCAATTGATAATTAATCCACCACCAAGCTTAGAGGTCAAAGAATTAAAGCAAGAAACAAATTAATTTGAAAAACAATACCACACAAGTTGTTGTGGTCCAGAAAGCGTGATTTTCACAAATTTATGCTGAGCTGGTCTTTTAATATTTGCTTCTGAAAATTGATATTCAAACAGATCAAGATCTCAAAAAAAATTTGGCGTTGGTTTCACTCCAAACGCGTGCACCATTTTTTTTAATAAATTTTCTAAAATCAGTGCTCAGATTCGCTAGTTGTAGCGTCAGGATTGCACACTGTTTTTGTAATATTTATCATTTTTTTTCTATTTGTTTTTTTCAACGGATTCTTTTTTTGTCCTCTTGCTAACACCTCACTCTTGCAAAATCCAGAGGCTCAAAAATTTCTTATGTGTATTTCAATTTTCATAAGCAAAATCAGCCAAAACAGAATGGTGTAAAACAGAGGATTCTGTAAATGTGGAAATAAAAAGAGAAAGATATACCAAAGGAAACACAATGGAATTAGTGAAAGGAATTTGTGTGGATCTAACACACAAATATGAACTCAAACTAAAAATAAAAAGCACCAAAGGGTAAAAAATACAGCAGATTCAAATCAAGCATTTATACCAAAAACAAGAAACAAATAAGCCAAAAAAAAGTACTACTAGGATTTGATGACATTTTTGGAAGAAACATGACTAGACAAAACACATATAGATTCAGAAATCAAAAGACTCAAATGAACACAATATGAACCAATTAAAATTGCAATAAGGACTCAAATATCTAAAATAAAAATAGCACCACAAACTATATGGAATCCTACCAAAAATTGCACAAAGATTGCTCAAGAACAATTGAACAAGATGCACCGATTGGAAAATTCCAAACAGCACACCAATTCAAAACGAAAATTAAAACAGCAAGACAATATGGAATCAAGATGAACATCTAGGAAATAAGAAAAACTCAAAAGTAAAGACACAAAGAGATACCCATCTTTGAAGAACCATAGCTCATGATACCAAATGATGGATTTCCTATGAGCTCTTCTTGGATGTTTGTGGAAGATGGTGCGGAAGCTTAATGGAAGAGATGAACAAGGTCCTCCTAAGAGGTGTGGTGACCTTGAAGGTGCATGAAGAGTGTGGAAATGGGGAGGTTCGGCCAGCCCCTTTGAAGGTGGTGAAATGAAGATTAAAACCAAGAAGCTAGGTAAGGAGTAATGTATGGCACTAAATTGGTAGCATAACAATACTCTATTCAATCTTCAAAATACAAGGTGTAGGCTCCTCCTTTTATAGGCTAAGGAGGACCATAATGCAGCCCTAATGCTAAACAAAATGAAATGCAAATTACATCCAAAGACTAAAGGCACATGGCCGGCCCTAGCCTAAAGATTCCTTCTAGAAAACGTACCAAATCTTAACAAATCTAGGTTAAGTCCTTATGAAACAAATGTGTGCTATTTACACCACAACTAATACCAAGCTACCCTTAATGGGCCTTCATGTATCATACACAAATCTTTATGGATTCGCTTGGCCATAGTTTAAAGTCATACATTCTAACAATTGGCATCAAGAGCTTGGTACTTGAAAGATAATCAAGTTTGATCCAAAAATCTTTTTCTATTGCTGGAAAACTATCTTTTGAGGATGGTGCTTCAATCTACAAACCACCTTTATTCTGTGGTTTGAATTATAAGTATTGGGAGGCTAGAATGAAAATCTTTGTTGAATCCATTGATCAAGGAATTTGGGATTCAATCGAAAAAGGCCCTTTCATTCCAAAGCTTAAAAAGAATGGATCTTTTATTGCAAAACCTTGGTCCTAATGGACCAATGAAGAATGTAAGATGGCCAAGCTTGATTGTACTGCTCAAAACATAATAGCTTCTGCACTAGATACTAATGAGTTTTTCAGGATATCAAAATGCAAATCTGCTAAAGAGATGTGGGACAAGTAGTGTAAGTTCTTCTTGTTCCGTCTGGTTGACCTGGGACGTCTTCGTGCGCGACCTCAACCGTCAGCTAGGGACTCCTTCCCACTGGTTACCTGTGGATTCCTGCAAAGAAGGACAAAAGGGCGCCCTAGCGGCCGTTTGCACTCCGACGCTCAAGTCAGCCAGCAAGAAACACCAAAAACTATGCACCTCCGTATCGGAGCACCGTGTATGGCAATCTGAAGGTGGTAAAAAGGAACTGTGTCTAGTGTATATTTTCTCGTTCTGGCAAAGATCTTTCCCCAGTCCCTTGTACGTAACCTCAAGGCTCGAGCAAGCAACTAGAGAGTTTATGGAAAATTTGCCAAAAGTTCGAACCCCGTTTCCAACATTCAAAGCGCTATTTAAACTACCCTAGCATTTAAAACGCCTTAAAGCGCCTTTAATCATAAAACATAGCGCATTTAATTAGCGCATGACCCCATCTGGGGGCGTTTCTTCGTGTGAGTCCTCCTGCTTGGGAGTGCTACTGCGCAAGGGGTGACTTTTTAGGTGCCAACTCATGCCCCCAATCATCTAGTCACTCACTTTGAGGGTGTATATGCCTTCCTCTCGTACCCTGCGCCTGGCTACCCTAGGCATGACCCTCCTCTTGAGTCGTATCTGTACCGTCCCTTATCCGGGCGTTGACTAAGTCAAGGTCAAAGTCAACGCCAGGAGTCAAAGTCAAGCGTTGGCTAGATGAAGAGACGCCAAGTGCCAGCGTCGTCAAGAGGAAGCGTCGCCAAGGCAAGGCGTCGTCTAGGTGAAGGCGCCGCCCAACCAGGGCGTCGCCAGACCAAACATTACTAAAGCAAGGCAATCACAGTGTGGTTCCCCGATACCCATGGGTACGAAAGACCATGGAGGGAGCGACGCCGTGGGAAGGCCTCAGGTCCCGATGATCCGGGAGAGTAATAAAGAGAAGAGAAAGGTGGCTTCAAGGCCATAGTAACAACACCAGTGTAGGGCAGCCTGACTCGTGAAGTACCCCTGCCGCCCCAGAGACGCCTTTGGGACAGATACGACTCAAGAGGAAGATCACGCCCAGGGTAGCCGGGTGCAGGGTACGAGTGGAGGGCAGATACGCTCTCAAAGTAAGTGACTAGATGACTGGGGGCGTGAGTTGGCACCCAGAAAGTCACCCCTTGCACAGTAGCACTCCCAGGCAGGAGGACTCACACGTAGAAACGCCCCAGATGGGCAGAAACGCCCCCAGATGGGGTCAGGGCGTCGTGAGGCCCTCCACGTGTACGACAGTCAGGTCAGAATAGAAACACCCTTTAGTCAGGTGCCAGGTAATTAAAGTCATTCAATACAGTTTCCGTTTCGAGCGTTCAAGTACTATAATGGCTCCCAAGCGTTTCAACGTCTTAAATGCACTACGTTTTCTAATTAGACGCCTTAATATGAGCGCGTTACGTTTGTGATTAAAAGCGCTTTAAATGCTTGGGTAGTTTAAATAGCGCTGAGAATGTTGGGAAAGGGGTTCGAACTTTTGGCAAATTTTCCAGAGACGCTCTAGTTGCTTGCTCGAGCCTTGAGGTTAGGCACAAGGGACTAGGGAAAGATTGTTTGCCAGGACGAGAATATACACACAATACACAGTCCATTTTTAAGACCTTCAGAGTGCCATACGCGGTGCTCAGAGACGGAGGTGCACAATTTTGGTGTTTCTTGCTGGCTGACTTGAGCGTCGGAGTGCAAACGGCCGCTAGGGCGCCCTTTTGTCTTCTTTTTTGCAGGAATCCACAGGTAACCAGTGGGAAGGAGTCCCTAGCTGACGATTGAGATCGCGCACGAAGACGTCCCAGTCGACCGGACGGAACATTTGGCGCCCACCGTGGGGCCGATATAAAACATCAGTCCCATCACAAGTTCGAGAAGATCTACCTAGTTACAGTAACGTTAGAGGAGGTTAGAGTGACAATGGCCCCCACCAGACGAGGAACAGCACGCGCAGCCCCAGCAGAGCTATCCATGCAACAAGTCCTGGAGATAATGAGGGGGCTGCAGCAGGATATGGCGGAGTTGAAGCTGGAACAGGAACACATGCAGGCAGATATCGAAGCCTCGCATGAGAGGAATGAAGAGCTCCGCCGCGTAAATGAAGAGTTGCGCCGGGGCCTGAGAAATGATCGGAGGCAACGTGGACATGACGAGATGGAGAACCATTCCCCACCAAGGGAGTTTTCCACTCCCTTCTCGCAGGAGATTCTAGATGCAGTGATCCCGAACACATTCGCGGGGCCCAAGGTGATCTTCACCGGGATGGAGGACCCTGAGACGCACCTTGCTGCATTTCACACACAGATGGTCCTGGTAGGCGGTTCTGACGCTGCCAAGTGCAACCTCTTTATGAGCACCCTGACTTGGATGGCTATGGACTGGTTCATCAGCCTCCCGGACGGTCGTATTACATCTTTCCGCCAATTGTCACGATTGTTCAGGGAACAATACTTAGCAAAAAAGGCCCCGCCGCCGGTCTCCTACGGTTTGTTTGATGTGAAGCAGTATCAAGGGGAGTCCCTGAAGGAATACATCAATCGCTTCGGGGCCCAGGTCGTGAAGGTTGGTACGACAGAGGAGCCTATGATCGTGTACGCGTTCGTGAAAGGCGTATGCCCCGGTCCTTTTGGAGAATCCATCATTCGCAACCGCCCTAGGACTTTCGCTGAGCTACGGCGTCTGGTGGTAGAACATATTGCTTCTGAAAGGGAGGTGTGCGTGAAGCGCACCAGCGTCATACCCTCACGCCCGAGGGGACCGGCGCGAGCTCAACCCGCCAGGGTCAATGAGACCACGACGGGAAGAAAGAAACCAGATGGGAGACGCCCCTACGAGGCCAGAAAGCCCCAGCCCCGGGGTCCAGCGGGAGGCGATCGCTCGGCCAGAGAAAGAGCGAGACCGGCGAGGTACAACTTTGTGGTGGAGCTGAAGGACCTGATCGCCGTGCCTAATATAGCTGAGAGGCTAAGGTGACCGGCGAAAACTCACAAGGTGTTAGGGCCTCGCAAAGATTCTTGGTGCGAGTTCCACGAGGCTTTCGGGAACCACATTGATAACTGCCTGTCGTTGGGTTACCAGCTGGATGAGCTGGTGAGAACTGGGTTTTTGAAGGATTATGTCGCGGAGCCCACAACGACCGCCACCTTGCCGCCGGCGGCAGAAGAACCAGCACACGAGACGCCGGTTCTCGGCAAGGTTCATACCATAGCTGGAGGTTTTTCCGGCGGGGGACCCACCGCCTCCCAGCGAAACAAATACGCGAGGGGGGTCAACTCGATTGAAGAAAGGATCTCGGGAGAGCCGTGGGAGTAGGACCTCGTATTCACAAGAGGGGACCTCCGAGACGTGGTGCCGCACGACAATGACCTCGTTGTCATTTCGGTAGTGACAGCCGGAAGAAAGGTGCACAGGGTTCTTGTCGACCAGGGAAGTTCGGCAGACGTCATGTTCTTGTCTACATTTAATAAGTTACGGTTGTCCCCCGACCTGTTGAGGCCCTACACAGGGTGTCTGTATGGGTTTGCGGATAACCAGGTGGAAGTCCGAGGTTACCTGGAGTTGAGGACTACGTTCACGGATGGAGAGGCCTCGCGTACCGAAAGTATCCGGTACCTGGTCGTGAACGCCAACTCCGCCTACAATATTTTGCTGGGCAGGCCGGCGTTGAACCGTTTGAACGCGGTGTCCTCCACACGCCACATGAAGATGAAGCTGCCGGACCTCAGTGGCAAGGTGATAGTCATCAGGTCAGACCAGGAGGAGGCAAGGAAATGCTATGAGAATAGCCTGAAAACAAAGAGAGGCGTCTTCATGGTATATGAGCGTCCGCCGAGCGCGGACACGACGATGATTGAGGCGACGCCCGCTGGGTCGACGCCTAACGAGGCCGTACCCGCGAGGGCGACGCCCGAAGCAGATGCACCCATGGAGGAAGGCCCTGACGACGCGGCGCCCGTGGAAGAGGCGGCGCCCGTCGAGGGTGATAGCAGGGAACAGCCAGTGGCTAACGTCGTAGAAAGGGAGATTGGCGGCAAGACATTCAAGTTAGGAAGTTTGCTGAGCCCAAAAGAACAGGAAGGGGTGGCAGAAGTGATTTCGCGCCACCTGGATGCCTTCGCATGGTCCGCCTCGGATATGCCCGGTGTCGACCCTGATTTCCTGTGTCACCACCTCAGCATGGACGCCACGGTCCGCCCCGTGCGCCAGAGAAGGAGAAAGTTCAATGAGGAGCGACAGCAGGTGGTGAAGGACGAAACGCAGAAGCTGTTGAGGCCTGGCCACATCAGGGAGATTCAATACCCATAGTGGCTTGCCAATGTCGTCTTGGTGAAAAAGGCGAATGGAAAGTGGAGGATGTGCGTGGACTTCACAGACTTGAATAAGGCGTGCCCAAAGGACTCGTACCCACTGCCCAGCATCGACGCCTTGGTGGACAGTGCGTCCGGCAGCAAGGTGCTGAGTTTCCTGGACGCCTTCTCAGGATACAACCAGATCAAGATGCACCCGAGAGATGAGAACAAAACTGCATTCATGATTGAGACCTACAGTTACTACTATAAGGTGATGCCTTTTGGGCTGAAAAACGCGGGCGCCACGTACCAAAGGTTAATGGACAAGGTCCTGGCGCCGATGCTCGGGAGGAATGTGTACGCCTATGTAGACGACATGGTGGTGGCGTTGCAGGATAGGGCGCAGCACATGGCGGATCTGGAGGAGTTGTTCGTCACAATATCCAAGTACCGCCTCAAGTTAAACCTTGAGAAGTGTGTTTTCGGGGTAGAGGCCGGTAAGTTCTTGGGTTTTATGCTCACAGAAAGGGGGATAGAGGCGAACCCCGACAAATGCGCGGCGATTATCGCCATGCGAAGCTCGACGTCGGTAAAGGAAGTGCAACAGCTGACAGGGCGGATGGCGGCCCTCTCAAGGTTTGTTTCCGCCGGGGGAGAGAAGGGGCATCCACATTTCCAGTGCCTCAAGAGAAACAGTCGCTTTGCATGGACTGACGAATGCGAAGCGGCTTTCATTAAGTTAAAGGAGTACCTGGCGACGCCACCGGTCCTCTGCAAACCGGTAACAGGCGTGCCCCTCCGGTTATATTTTACTGTAACGGAGCGGGCTATCGGCTCTGTGTTAGTCCAGGAGCAGGACCAGAGTCAAAAGCCCATCTATTTTGTAAGCAAGGCATTACAAGGAGCTGAGACGAGATACCAAGCGCTGGAGAAGGAAGCGCTAGCGGTGGTGTTTTCTGCCAGGAGGCTCCGTCATTACTTCCACAGCTTCACAGTGGTGGTGATACATGTCCCAAGGGAGCAGAATGCCAGAGCTGACCTGCTTGCAAAGCTGGCCAGCTCAGGCAAGGGGGGTAGACAGAGGACAGTGATCCAAGAGACTCTCAAAGCTCTGCGTAGATTCGTGGAAGACAACAGGGTGGATGTCCTCCAGATTTATACAACAAGGGGAAGGCCGAGGAGTCATTGCTCTTTGACCCAAGATACGCAGAGGGTGCCCCGCATCAGCACGTACGCGGATGTGCCCGAGGGAGAGAAAATGCAGGTATGTGTTTTAACCGAGGGAGACACCTGGATGACGCCCTACAAGCGATACCTGGCGGATGGGGCTCTCCCAGTGGAGCATGAAGAGGGTAAGAAGGTCAAAAGAAATGCCGCAAGATATACTCTGGTGGATGGGGTGTTGTTCAGGCACGGTTTCACTCACCCTATCCTAACGTGCGTAAGTGGCGACGAGTGCACCAGGATAATGGCGGAGCTACACGAAGGCATCTGCGGGAGCCACGTAGGGGAAGGTCCCTAGCCTCCAAGGTAATACGCGCAGGTTTCTTCTGGCCAACAGTAAAAGAGGACTGCGCGCGACACGCCCAGTGTTGCAGGCAATGCCAAATGCACGCCGACTGGCACAAGGCGCCGCCAGAAGAATTGCGATCCATATACAGCCCGTGGCCTTTCAATACATGGGGGATCGACATCCTGGGCCCGTTCACACTGGCAATCAGACAGATGAAGTACTTGATCGTCGCCATCGAATACTTCACCAAGTGGATAGAGGCAGAGCCCGTAGCACAGATCACTGCGCACAAGGTACAGCATTTTGTGTGGAAGAACATTGTGTGCCGCTTTGGCGTACCTAGGCGCTTGATATCCGATAACGGGACCCAGTTTGCCAGTCAGCAGTTGAGAAATCTGTGCGCCGAGGTAGGAATCAAACAAGTGTTCGCATCGGTTGAACACCCCCAGACCAACGGGCAAGTGGAGTCAGCAAACAGAGTTCTGTTGAGGGGGTTAAAGAGAAGGTTAGAGAAAGCCAAAGGGGCGTGGGCGGAAGAGGTACCAAGGGTCGTATGGGCATACCACACCACGCCCCAATCCTCTACCATGGAGACGCCTTTCAGTTTGGTGTATGGGTCGGACGCGATGATTCCGGTAGAAATACATGAAAGCTCACCACGTTTTCAAAACTTTGTGGTGGAGGAATCCAATGAAGAAAGGCGGGTAAACCTGGATCTACTAGACGAGGCCAGGGAAGAAGCCAGAATAAAAGCTGAAGCGATGAAGAGAAGAGTAGAGCGACAATATAGCTCTAAGGTAAAGCCGCAACAGTTTCAGATCGGCGACCTAGTGATGAGGAAAGCCCACCCATACGAGCTGGAGAATAAGCTGTCTTCCAAGTGGACCAGACCCTTCAGAGTTACTGAGGCTAAGGGCAACGGTTCGTACAGCCTAGAGACCTTGGATGGAGGTCCTATCCCGCGCAGCTGGAATGCAGCCAACTTAAAATTTTATTTTAGTTGACTTATGTAAGCAGCCATGTAACAATTTAGTTGAAGGGGACACTCTTTTTCCCTCTCGGGGGTTTTTTAATGAGGTCACCCGAATAAAAGAAAAAACAAGTTTGAGAAAAAGCCGTGCCTTGGTTTTCAGCCTTTACTTTTCTCCGTTTGAAGTAGTGTGAGGCGTCGCCAAGTCATGGCGTCGCCTAGGTGAAGGCATCGCCAAGAGAGAAGGCGTCGCCCAGAGAGAAGGCGTCACCAAGAAGACAGGTGTCGCCTGAGTACAGGCACCGTCGAGGAACATCAAGAAGGAAAAACGCACAATAGACGAAACGTATGCAAAGTAAAGCGGCGTTGCAAAAAATCAAGTATGGTATAGAAAAGTTGATGTTACAAGCAATGTTCGATACAAATGGGCGTAATGCGGTTAGGGCCAATATTACAACTCATGCAAAACACAAACGAGCCACTTCTCAGTGGCCATCGGAGTCAGCACTGGAGGAAGACGAAGCCCTGATCCCAACCCGCAGAGCTTGGGTAAGTCGTGTCCTCCTCTCTTGGTTTATTTTCGAACCTGCACCAAGGGAGATAAATGTGTCAGAGACACCATGAAGCAAGACATGCACAGATAGAAAGCAATAAAGGCCGAAGTTTCTAGGGCAGTGACTCATACATATGTACTTTTCGAGAGTTCCAGCGTTGAACTCCAAGCTGATCAAGGTGGCGGAGTCAAAACTTCCCGCCTCAGCAAGAATCCGGCAAGCCACTTGGTCATTCGGAGCCAGCTTCTTGAAGGGTTTGGTTTTGAGAACCCTCGCCTCCCTCACCCAATACAGTGGAAAACCATCCAGGGCGTTGGGAACGAGGTCAGTGCAGCAGATCTTGAAGAACCGGCCTTTCCACCCGGTGAATGAGTTTTGGAAGGGTGTTAGGAGAACTCTTCCAGGAATGTTACTGAGAGTTACCCAGAGGTTGTGCCTTTGCCTCTTCACCTCAAAGAAGTGAAGAAAGAGGTCAACCGAGGGCGCACAACCCAGAAACCCGAAGAGGATGTCAAAGGCTTTGACAAAGGCCCAGCTGTTGGGGTATAACTGGGCTGGAGCAGCATTGATCTCCGTCAGCAGTTCCTTCTCGAACCGGGAGAAGGGCAGGCGCACGCCGATGGTCTTGAAAACCACTTGGTAAAAGTAGAAGAAGGGGACCCCTTCGTTGGCCCGATCGTCTCCACATACTGGCTCCCCTAGAGTGCAAGGGAGCACAGCAATGTCGTCATCATGCCTCCTCGCGAAGGCACGGTGATCATAGGAGCATGAATCTCCTTTGTGTTCCCTTATGGCCCTGGTGGCGAGTAAGCATGAGCATTCGTCAAGAAGCTCACTCGAAGCCCAAGGGTACATGTCCTTGGGATTGACCCTGGGGAGGTAGCATGAGAGGACATTCTTTAACAAGATTAGGGATTGTCGAAGGCGTATGGCCCGCCGGTAACGCAAGAGTCGAGCGATGGCGGGAGCGAACGCTGGAAGAGCCCTTCGCGAGAGGAGAAAGGGTGCAAGAAGAAAGGGTGCAGAGTGTAAGTAGGTTATGAAGAGTGCAGAAAGGATGAGAACAGTTTCAGAGTTCGAAGAGTTAAATAAAGCGGTTAGAGCACCAAACGATGCAAGTAGAAGTATTGCAGTTAGAGCATTGAACGACGCGAACGGATGCACCGCACGATCGAGCCACGTGGCAGAAGATGGAAGGGTGGCCCTGGCATCCCTGGTTAAACTCAGAACACGTCGTATCCACAGAATGCCCAGTGGTACGATGCGCCGTCGAAAGTGGGTCAGGGGCACAGTAGGAGTCAGGATCAAGTCGAATGACTGAACGTCCCATCAGCCATACAAGGAGCGCCACGTGGATCAAGTCGAATGACTAAACGTCCCATCACCCATACAAGGAGCGCCACGTGGATCAAGTCGAATGACTAAACGTCCCATCAGCCATACACGAAGCGCCACGTGGATGGCACGGGCAGAACCTTGAGCTCTTCGCTGTCCCCAGGCGTCGACCAAGGCCAAGGTCAAAGTCAATGTCGAGGTAAAGACGACGCCCAAGGCGACGCCAGCATGAGACGCCCGAGGCGTCGCCTGGAAGGACGCAAAGGGCGACGCCAGCGAGAGACGTCGCGGGCGTCGCCAACCAAAATATCAGCGGGGTTGCCTCCCCGATACCCACAGGTAGGAAAGACTGTGGAGGGAGACGAAGTCGAAGAGGGCAAAGTTAGTTACTGGCGTCGCCTCCCCGATACCCACAGGTAGGAAAGACTGTGCAGGGAGACGAGACCGCCAAAATGCCAGCGAATCATTGACAGGGCGTTCCCCGATACCTATGGGAAGGAAAGACCATGGAGGGAACGACCCCCCCCCCCCGAAGCACTCGGCGTTTTAGACACCCGAAGACGATACGGCGCTGCTGTAGCAGGCCTCTCCTTAGGCGTGGGCGTCGGGCGCTAAGGATCAAAGAAAAGACTGTTTGGGTGTTAGAGACACCCCGTGGACGATACGGCTCCACTAGGTGAGCCTCTCCATGGGCGTGGGCATTGGCGCGTGACCTTTCCCGAGCATACAAGGCTGCCCAACGAAGTGAAAGAAGCGGGTATAATACAAGCAAAACAACCGAAGCACGCGAAGGCAAAGAATGAGAATAAAATCACACAGGCAGAATTCTATGTCGCGAGGACACGAAAGTAATCATACAAAATCCCAGAGTTGTAGCAAGAGTGCAGACGATTCAAAGAATTACAAGTTTATCAAAGAAGGTTAAAACAAGTATAAAGGAATGGGCTAATGGTCGAGGGTGGTGGCTCAATCGTCTATCTCCAGAGGCACGACCTTTCCATCAACAATGTGGTGAGTGGAATCGCAGCTGGAAATGTCGATCCCCGGGTTCATGCAGACTGCTTGAGCCAGAGCTTCCTGGAATCCCTCCTCGAAAGTGCCCGCCATCTCCTGGATGAGGGTCTTTTTGTCCTTCTCTAGTTCTCCAATGACGGCGTCCCCGGAGGCCACCTGCTTCTCCAAAGCCTCCTTCTCCACGCGGAGTCGGTTGACCTCGACTTGCAGTTTGTCGTAGTCCACCCGGAGAAGGCCCATAGCTTGGGTCTGGGACGCCATTTCCCCTTCCATCCGCTCCATTGCGCCAGTTTGTTCACAGCAGCAGGCCTTCAAGTCCTTTTGAACTTTTTCGTAAGCTTCGACTATGTTTTGAAGGCTCGTCACCTGAACTTTGAGGGCGACTTCCCGAGCATAGAAGTCGGTCTGGAGCTCCAACGCCTCTGCCAGTTGTCCCTCAGCCTCTACTTTGGACTCTTGCACCTGCTTCAGGGAGGTCTAGTAAGGTTCATTCTGGCGTCCCAGAGTTTTCTTTTCCTCCTCCAGGGCAGTTACCCTTGTTTCCAAGGCCTGGAGGGTTTGAGCTTGCAGGACAGCATTTCTGGCCTGGGCGCGCCATTCAAGGCATGCCCTCCTTCCTGTCGGTGCCCTCTGGCATAGTTCCGCCACTGAAGCCCCTCATCAGATGCATGATCGGAGGAGGGATGGCGATGAGATCGGGGGCGGCAGTGACGGGAGCAGGGGAAGCGGAGACTTCTACCGGTGGCGGGGGCGGGGCAGACTCGGCGCCTTCGCCCCCTCCCTCTTGGACTGTTGTGGGGGGAAGTGAGGTCGCGCTTGGAGGGTCGTCCATGAAGGAATTCCCTCCCTGGGGCGACGCCTCTAGCAGAAGAGGAACCCGCGCAGATTTCCTCCTCTTGAAGGGTGCCACACCTTCCGAGTCCTCATCATCCGATAAAATCTCCAAGACCCGTTTCCCTTTGTCAAGGGGGGTTGGAGCCGGCGACGAGGCCGCGGCTAGGGGAACGGCGGCGATGGGCAGAGGAAAGCCGGGAGTCTGAAGTGCCTCGGGGCTATGCGGAGACGACGAAGATGAGCCTAGGGGGGCTTCGGTGGTGATCGGTGGTGGCGGTGACAGAGTTGGTGGGGGGATCGGATCAGCAGCAGGGGCGGAGGAGGCGCCCGCCTTGGCGACACGAGCCTCCTTCATCGCTTTCGCCAGCATCATCCTTTTGGAGGCGTCCATCACCGATCCTACATCAAAATAGACCAAGCAGCAGAAATCAAGGCCAAAGCAACTATACAAAATTACAAAGCGCATAGATGCGTGAGATGCAAGTAACATGGCACCATGGAAAACAGGGGGAGGAAGCCGTGGGAACAAACATCCGGTAACAGGGTGTTCACAGCAAAGGGGAGAAGGGGAGAGTCTCCTTACCAAAGTATGTTGTCAGGGTGTGAGCGTTGTATTCGCTAGCAACAAGCTTCAAGGTATCAAAAACGATCCCCAGCCCAGCCAAGGCCTTGCTTACCTCCCTGTCAGCAGGAGATAGCTCTTCCAGGGCTTTGGCCCTAAGCAGCTTAGGGCGCTCCGTCCAATAGAGGGGGAAGCCGTCCAAGGCTGTGGGGTCGTGCTTGGCGCTGCACACTCTAAAGAATTTCCCTTTCCAGTTTTTGTAAGAGTTTTGGAAGAGCGAGGGGAGGATCCTACCCGCGATCCCGGAAAAGCTTACCCAAAAGCTTTTCCCCTGCTTTTTCACTTCGAAGAAATGCAGGAAAACGTCTACGGAGGGAATGATGCCCAGGTGCCCGCAGAGAATTTGGAAACCCCTTACAAATGCCCAGCTGTTGGGGTGGAGCTGGGCGGGGGCAGTATTGATTTCGGTGAGGAGTTCCCTTTCAAAGGGGGTGAATGGGAGACGCACCCCTACGCGTTTAAACACCGTTTGGTACATAAAGAAAAAAGGGTTCCCCTTTCTAGGTCTGTCGTCCACGCAGACAGGTTCCCCAGGCCTGCCGGGGCGGACGGATATGTGAGCGTCGTGAGTGCGGCAGAAAGCGTTAAAGTTATACAAGTGGGGATCCCCACGATGAGCTTCCAGGTCCTGGAAGGTGGTCAGGCTGGTACACTCGTTCAGGAGCTCGTCAGGGGCCCATGGGTAGTAGGCTTTGTAGTTGGACTTGGGGGTCTTGGGGGAGGAATCAGACTCCGCGTTCGTGCGCGTCATGGTGTGAATAAATAGCTGAAGAAAGAAGAGAGGAAAAAGGTTTTAACAAGTGTAGCCATGACAGGAAGGGGAGTGAACCCCAAGAAACACCACCCACGCGAGAAAACCCAGAAAGAAGGAGAAGGGAACCGAGAAGGAAGGAGAAGCGGAAGAACGCAGTAACGCATAAATGTCAACAGTCCCAAGCAGTTCAATAAATCATGCAATGCGACGAAAGGAAGAGTCGTGGATACGCAAAAATCATACCTTTGCTGTCGAAGTGAAGGAGGAAGGAGAGCACGGCAGGGAGTGAGCAGAAAATGCAGAGAAAGGGGGTTGAAGGCGATGAACAGTGCAGGGACGCAGAGGGAATGAATGTAACAGTGGGGTGAGCGCAGGGTTTCGGGTGACTTGAACGTTACCTTTGCAACCCAAGAGGCGCTAACTAGGAGCCGTGGGATCGTGCCACGTGTCAAAGGATCAATTGCCCAGGGGAAACGCAAGGGTCTTAAGAGGCTGGCCATGCGATGGGCCACGTGGCGCGCGATCAAGGGTAGCCCCAAAAGGTGTTATTTTCCCCGTTTCAGAGGATGTCCAATCAGTCATTAAGAGCGCTCCTATGGTTAAGAGGGTGTCACGTCAATAATTCGAGAATTGTTGAGTCAGCAGGGAGTAACACGTCATCAGGGTCGCACGTGGACGGCGTGGGCGAGGCCTTAGTCTTTGCGCTGAAGACAAGTCTTCGGCTTAAGACTGGGGGGCTTGTGTACCGTCCCTTATCCGGGCGTTGACTAAGTCAAGGTCAAAGTCAACGCCAGGAGTCAAAGTCAACACAAGGCGTTGCCTAGATGAAGAGACGCCAAGTGCCAGCGTCGTCAAGAGGAAGCGTCGCCAAGGCAAGGCGTCGTCTAGGTGAAGGCGCCGCCCAACCAGGGCGTCGCCAGACCAAACATTACTAAAGCAAGGCAATCACAGTGTGGTTCCCCGATACCCATGGGTAGGAAAGACCATGGAGGGAGCGACGCCGTGGGAAGGCCTCAGGTACCGATGATCCGGGAGAGTGATAAAGAGAAGAGAAAGGTGGCTTCAAGGCCATAGTAACAACACCAGTGTAGGGCAGCCTGACTCGTGAAGTACCCCTGCCGCCCCAGAGACGCCTTTGGGACAGATACGACTCAAGAGGAAGGTCACGCCCAGGGTAGCCGGGTGCAGGGTACGAGTGGAGGGCAGATACGCTCTCAAAGTAAGTGACTAGATGACTGGGGGCGTGAGTTGGCACCCAGAAAGTCACCCCTTGCGCAGTAGCACTCCCAGGCAGGAGGACTCACACGTAGAAACGTCCCCAGATGGGCAGAAACGCCCCCAGATGGGGTCAGGGCGTCGTGAGGCCCTCCACGTGTACGACAGCCAGGTCAGAATAGAAACACCCTTTAGTCAGGTGCCAGGTAATTAAAGTCATTCAATACAGTTTCCGTTTCGAGCGTTCAAGTACTATAATGGCTCCCAAGCGTTTCAACGTCTTAAATGCGCTACGTTTTCTAATTAGACGCCTTAATATGAGCGCGTTACGTTTGTGATTAAAAGCGCTTTAAGGCGCTTTAAATGCTTGGGTAGTTTAAATAGCGCTGAGAATGTTGGGAAAGGGGTTCGAACTTTTGGCAAATTTTCCAGAGACGCTCTAGTTGCTTGCTCGAGCCTTGAGGTTAGGCACAAGGGACTGGGGAAAGATTGTTTGCCAGGACGAGAATATACACACAATACACAGTCCATTTTTAAGACCTTCAGAGTGCCATACGCGGTGCTCAGAGACGGAGGTGCACAGTTTTGGTGTTTCTTGCTGGCTGACTTGAGCGTCGGAGTGCAAACGGCCGCTAGGGCGCCCTTTTGTCCTCTTTTTTTCAGGAATCCACAGGTAACCAGTGGGAAGGAGTCCCTAGCTGACGATTGAGATCGCGCACGAAGACGTCCCAGTTGACCGGACGGAACAGTATCTGTCCCAAAGCCGTCTCTGGGGCGACAGGGGTACTTCACGAGTCAGGCTGCCCTACACTGGTGCTATGACTATGTCCTTGAAGCCACCTTTCTCTTCTCTTTATCACTACCCCGGATTTAGCGGGACATGAGGCCTTCCCATGGCGTCGCTCCCTCCATGTCTTTCCTACCCATGGGTATCGGGGAACGACACTGTGATTGCCTTGCGTTAGTGGTATTTGATCTTGGCGACGCCCTGGTTGGGCGACGCCTTGCCTTGGCGACGCTTCCTCTTGGTGATGCTGGCACTTGGCGTCTCTTCACCTAGGCGACGCCTTATGTCGACTTTGAGTCCAGATGTTGACTTTGACCTTGACTTTGTCAACGCCCGGATACGGGACGGTACACTTCTAACTCCTCAAACTCTGAAAATTACAGTTAATTGCTTCAAGCTTTTCAAGAAACACATGAAGAAGCTAACCGATTGGCCCTCTTGAACAACCGGTTAAAGGGAATGAATAACTGGCTTGAAAACAGAGTCAAAACACTGGAAGAGGAATTGGAAAATTCAAAAACAGATTTTGAAAACCTTGAAATAGTTTACAAAAACTCCTCTTGCAAGTGTGATACTCTTATTTGTGAAAATTACGAAAATCTTGAAAAGAAAGTTCATTATCTTGTTAAAACTGTGGATAAGCTTTTTAAAGGTCAATCTAACTTTGAAAATGTCTTGGCATCTCAAAACTGTGTTTTTGAAAAAGCTGGATTGGGTTTTAACCCACAGAACAAGCAAGATAAATTTTCAAAGTCATTTTCGAAACTACCAGAAAAACAACTTATTGATCTATCGAAACAACCGGTTGTTACATGCTTCTACTGCATGAAAAGAGGCCATTCTGTTAGATTCTGTAAAATCAGAAAATATGTTGTTTCTAGGTGCTTTATGATGTGGATTCCCAAGTGTATTAAAGGTTCAAATGATAAAAGTAAACCAAATGGACCCACATTCATAAGGGGACCAAATCTTTGTACTTGAAAATCTTCTTTGTAGGAAACCTTATAGGAGAGATTGCAACAACGGTATCTGGACAGTGGGTGCTCCAAACACATGACTGGGGACAAATCAAAGCAAGAAGGGGAGATGTTCTCTATGTAGAAGGATTAAAGCACAATCTACTGAGCATTAGTCAATTGTGTGACAAAGGATGTCAGGTTATCTTCAAAACAAACTCCTGTGAAATCTGTCTTCCCAACACAAAAGAGGTAATGTTGATTGGTAAGAGAATCAATAATGTTTATCTTCTAGATGTCTCTTCACCTTATTCAAATCGTTGTCTTTTATCCAAAGATGATGAGTCTTGGCTTAGGCATAGAAGAATTGCTCGCATTCACATGAATCATGTACCGAACAGGTCATCGGGTGTGATGACGTGTCTTGCAAGTGACTATGTGGGGCGTGCTCAGCAGGGCACGTGGACAAAAGAAAGATGAATGGTTCAGAAGTGAGCATAGTCGCCGTTCATGGAAGTGGCGCTCTGCAGTGTACATAGTCGATTGTCGCCGGGTTTGTGTGTCATCGACGTGTTAGATAATGGAAGATCAGGTGATCTTCCATCGCCGCAAGGAGCACATCGCCGGGTTTCCCAGTAAGCTTAGTTAAAGTTGTTGGAGGCTCGGGCGAGTAAGTTCAAGCGTGTAAGTTCAGTAAGACGATTGTTACGCCAGCATGGGGCGTGAAGGTCGAGCGAGTTGGAGGGAACAGCTTGCTCATCAACGACGGGATTCCCAGAGTGGACATTCGTTGGTGGCAAGGTTTCGTCTGCTGGAACACGCATGGCGTAGCATTGAGGAGGGTGGCACCTGCGATAAGCAATGTGACAGAGATGGTGTACTTTGTTACATCCGATACTCGCTTTGTCGGGTGGTATTCCAGAGCGTGTCACGTGCTAGATTACTCCTTCAATAGGAGACTTGGTCGCGCGACTAGTTACTACATAGAAATAACGCTCAAGTTACCCCAGCTCAGATGATGACACGTGTGGGGTTGGGTACTACCAGTTAGCCCAACTCAGATGACGACACGTGTAGGGTTGGATGTGTTAGATATTATTAGATATAATTAGATATTATTTGATATTATGAGATATTATAGATATTGTTAGATATCTCATATTTATGTAATGGGCTTAGCCCATATGTTTCTTTTTCCTATATAAACATAACCCTATGTGTTCAATATACACAAGGGATTTACCCTATTCTTTCTTTTCCTTTAATATGGTATCAGAGCATAAGGTTAGAGTTTAGGGTTTAGGGTTCAATTTTTATTGGTGAATCCACTATTCACTGGAATTTTTCCAGCCACCACCCCTACCTTCGCCGGACCTTCGCCGGACCTTCACCGGAACTTCGCCGGACCTTCGCCGGAGACACCGCCGGAATCGCTGTCGGAGCCTTCATCTTTGTTGCTCCCGCCAATTAACCGGTGACTGGATTTGTCCTTATCTTTTATGGCTTCTTCCGCTTCCGCTGCCACTATGGCTTCTTCTTCCGTCATTATGCCGGATTCATCTATTTATACTAATTACGTCAATGTTCATCTTTCCATTGACAAATTGGATGGAACCAATTATGACACTTGGGCATCAGATATTAAATTATGGCTTAAGAGTCAAGGTTATGTTGATCATCTTACTCATCCTACTCTTGCTGAAAATGAGGTTGTTCGTTGGTCGAAAATTGATGCTCAATTATGCATTGTTATCAAATCGACCATTCACTCATCTTTAAAACAAATTTTTCGTACCTATGAAACATGTTCAGAAGTTTGGGAACAAGCAAAATTATTATACACCAATGATACTCAACGTCTTTATGGTGTGTGTCAAAATCTTCTCACAATTATTGCTCCCAAACGTCTTGATGGTACAATGGCAGAATATCTAGGTAAACTTCATGCTCTTCTTCATGATTTTAATGAGTTATTACCTCCTGCCTCTACTCCTTCTCAAGAACTAGAACAAAGATCCAAGTTCTTCATGTTATTGGGTTTACATGGTCTTCCTGATGATTATTCTCACGTTCGTGATCAAATTTTGGGATCTCCTATTGTGCCCAATTTTACTTCCACTTGTTCTACCCTTTTGCGCGTGCCAGGTAAACACACCGCTGATATAACGTCTCATGTTGATGACTCTTCTGCTTTAGTATCTCAGCATAATGATCGTACTCGCGCTCACAAGCCGGGCAAAGGGCGTCACAAGTGTGACCATTGTGGCAAACTTGGCCACAAAATTGACAGATGTTATGCCTTACATGGTCGTCCTCCTAGATCTGTTGCGGTTGCTCAAATTACCCCTGTGCAACCTTCTACCATGGACCATACTTCAATTGATACCCCAAGCCAGCCTGCTATTTTCAATGAATTTCTTAAATGGTATGAGGATCGTCAGAACCCTAGTTCCACGGCTTCTGTTGCACATTCAGGTACATCTTTTGTTGGCCTCACTCACTCCACTTCCCATGGCCCTTGGGTTCTAGATTCAGGTGCCACTGATCACATTACTGGTAATAAATCTTTTTTCTCTTCCCTATCTACTACGGGTTATTTACCTTCAGTTACCATGGCCAATGGATATAAGGTACCATCACATGGTGTTGGTACTATTAATCTTTTTTCATCTTTATCTATTGATAATGTTCTTTATGTCCCTGGGTCTCCATTTAACTTATTATCCATTAGTCGTCTCACTCGTTCCCTTGACTGTGTTATTTCTTTTACCAAAGATTCTGTTACTTTACAGGACCGGAGTTCGGGACGGATGATTGGCACCGGATGTGAGTCTCATGGACTTTATCAACTACAGATCTCTGCACATGTTGGCGCAATTATGGATTCTCCATCTCTCATTCATGCTCGGTTGGGTCATCCTAGTCTTGCCAAGATGCAACAGCTTGTTCCATGTTTGTCTAATGTGTCTACTTTATCGTGTGAGTCGTGTCAGTTAGGGAAACACATTCGTAGTTCTTTTCCTCGTAGTGTCTCACAACGTGCTTCATCTCCTTTTGCCTTAGTTCACTCTGACATTTGGGGACCAAGTCGTATTAAGTCTAATTTAGGATTTCAGTATTTTGTTACTTTTATTGATGATTATTCAAGATGTACTTGGGTATTTTTAATGAAAAACCGTTCTGAGTTGTTTTCTATATTTCAAATATTTTACAATGAAATTAAAAATCAATTTGGAATTTCCATCCGAATTTTGCGCAGTGATAATGGACGTGAGTATCTTTCTCATTCTTTTAAAAATTTTATGGCTTCTCATGGTATTCTTCATCAAACTTCATGTGCTTATACACCTCAACAAAATGGGGTAGCTGAGCGCAAGAATAGACATCTTGTTGAAACAACTCGTACTATTTTAATCCATGGTGATGTTCCTCAGCGTTTTTGGGGTGATGCCGTTCTTAGTGCATGTTATCTCATTAATCGCATGCCATCTTCAGTTTTAGATAACAAAATTCCTCATTCTATTTTATTTCCACATGACCCTCTCCACTCTTTACCTCCCAAAGTTTTTGGGTCCACATGTTTTGTTCATAATTTTAGTCCTGGTCTTGATAAATTATCTCCTAAGTCACACAAATGTGTCTTTTTAGGGTTCACTAGATCACAAAAAGGATATAAATGTTTCTCACCGTCTTTAAACCGTTATTTTATTTCAGCAGATGTCACCTTCAGTGAATCTTCCCTTTACTTTAAGTCTTGTCCTTCTCCTTCAATTTCTTCATCTAATCAAGTTAATATTCCTCTTGTTGTGCCTAGTGCACCTAACAATTCACCACCGCCGCCAACTCTTCAGGTGTATAGTCGTCGTCAACCGTCTCATCGTCCATCAGCAGACTCTATTCTGGTGCCAACACCTCATCCCCCTCCGGCTCCTATAGTTGAACCTCCGACTGTTGAACCTGATCTTCCTATTGCTATTCGTAAAGGTATACGTTCTACTCGTAATCCCTCTCCACATTATACTGCTTTGAGTTACCATAGACTATCTCAACCCTTTTATACCTGCCTTTCGTCTATTTCTTCTGTATCCATTCCAAAATCTGTAGGTGATGCCTTAGCCCATCCTGGTTGGCGTCAGGCCATGCTTGATGAAATGAATGCGCTTCAGAATAATGGAACTTGGGAACTTGTTCCTTTACCATCTAGGAAATCTGTTGTTGGTTGCAGGTGGATTTTTGCTATCAAAGTTGGTCCTGATGGTACTATTGATCGTCTCAAAGCTCGTCTTGTGGCTAAGGGTTATACCCAAATTTTTGGTTTAGACTATGGTGATACTTTTTCTCCAGTAGCAAAGATGGCCTCTGTTCGCTTATTCATAGCTATGGCTGCTCTTCAACAATGGCCTCTTTATCAACTGGATGTTAAAAATGCTTTTCTTAATGGGGATTTGCAGGAAGAAATTTATATGGAGCAACCTCCCGGTTTTGTTGCTCAGGGGGAGTCTTCTGGATTGGTATGTCGTCTTCGCAAATCCTTATATGGCCTCAAGCAGTCTCCTAGGGCTTGGTTTGGAAAATTTAGCAATGTTGTTCAACAATTTGGTATGACTCGCAGTGAAGGCGATCATTCAGTTTTTTATCGTCACTCGAGTGCTGGGTGTATCTATCTTGTAGTATATGTTGATGACATTGTTCTTACCGGCAGTGATCACCATGGCATCTCACAAGTAAAACAACACCTTTGTCAACACTTTCAGACCAAAGATCTTGGCAAACTCAGATATTTCTTGGGGATTGAGGTAGCACAATCCAATACTGGTATTGTTATCTCTCAAAGAAAATACGCATTAGATATTTTGGAGGAAATTGGGTTGATGAATTTGAAATCTGTTGATACTCCCATGGATCCCAACGTCAAGCTTCTACCCAATCAGGGGGAGCCTCTTTCAGATCCTGAGAAGTACAGGAGATTAGTTGGAAGATTGAACTATCTCACTGTTACTCGTCCTGATATTTCCTTTGCAGTCAGTGTGGTGAGTCAATTTCTTAATTCTCCATGTGAAGATCATTGGAATGCAGTCATTCGTATAGTGAAGTACATTAAAGGCTCTCCTGGAAAAGGTTTGTTATATGGTCATAATAACCATACCAAAGTCGTTTGTTATTCAGATGCTGATTGGGCAGGATCTCCATCTGATAGAAGGTCAACTTCTGGTTATTGTGTCTCCATTGGTGATAACTTGATCTCTTGGAAGAGCAAGAAACAAAGTGTTGTGGCAAGATCTAGTGCAGAAGCAGAATATAGAGCTATGGCCTCGGCTACTTGTGAGCTTATTTGGCTTAAACAGTTACTTAAAGAATTGCAATTTGGAGAGGTTACTCAAATGACACTGATATGTGATAATCAGGCTGCTCTTCATATTAGCTCAAATCCAGTTTTTCATGAAAGGACAAAACATATTGAGATTGATTGTCATTTCATTCGAGAAAAGATTATATCAGGAGATATCAAGACTGAGTTTGTTAATTCAAATAATCAATTAGCAGATATTTTTACTAAACCCTTACGAGGACCTAGGATTGATTACATTTGTAACAAGCTGGGTACATATGATCTATATGCACCAGCTTGAGGGGGAGTGTTAGATATTATTAGATATAATTAGATATTATTTGATATTATGAGATATTATAGATATTGTTAGATATCTCATATTTATGTAATGGGCTTAGCCCATATGTTTCTTTTTCCTATATAAACATAACCCTATGTGTTCAATATACACAAGGGATTTACCCTATTCTTTCTTTTCCTTTAATAGGATGCAATATAGAAATGACGCTCGAGTTATCCTAGCTCAGATGATGACACGTGTAGGGCTGGGTACTACCTGCTACCCCAGCCCAGATGGTGACACGTGCAGGGTTGGATGCGAGCCACGCGTCCAAAGCGTAACTTCCTGGAGAGAGAAAAAACCTAGTTATGAAGGTAAACTTAACAGAATTTGCAGAGGTACGTTCATTACGGCTCATTGTTTTGGGTTGAGTGGACTTTAGTACGGTTCTACAGAGCATAGTTTTCTCTCAGTTTTTGGGTGTTCTTGTTACTGACTTGAGCTTCGAAGCGCCACCAGCCGCAGAGGCGCCATCTTGTGTTTTCAGGTTCTCAGAGAGACAATCTGTGGTGTGGACTTGAAGAGCACGTGGTGTCAAAGCTGGTGAGGAAAGATCGTGACGAGGCATCGCTCTTGTGCTAGGTCAACCGGCAGGATCATCTGGCGCCCATCGTGGGGCCGTATAAAAGGTGATTCCCAACCACAGTTCGAGTTTTTTGAAGTTTTGGTGCTTTCTGTTCGGCTGCTTGCTGTTGCAGTCGGTTTTCTGGAGTTTTCACCGTTCGTTTGGAGTTTCTTTGAGTTGTTGAGTTTACTGAGAAAGAACGAGGACAACGCGATCTAGTTCAGTCGCGCCGTCAACCGAAGAGGATTTTGTGTCTATGACTCAGGTGATGGAGATGATGAGGACGTTGCAGGAGAACGTGGCTGCATCACGTTCCGAACAAGAGAGAATGCATGAGGCGCTAGTGGCCTCACAAGCTAGGAATGAAGAGCTCAACAGAGTCAACGAAGAGCTGCGTAAAGCCCTTCAGGGACGGGAGGAGCGTGCGATTGGGGACAGATCTGCACCCCCGTCCCCACCGCGTAGCATTCCCATGCCGTTTTCTCAGGAGATCATGGACACGGTTGTCCCTGCAAATACGGTAGCAGTGAAAGCATCTTTCACCGGGGTGGAGGACCCTGAGGCTCACCTCACGGCGTTTCACACTCAGATGATGCTCTCAGGAGGGTCAGACGCGGTCTACTGCAAGGTGTTCATGAGCACTCTCAGTGGAAAATCGCTGGACTGGTTCGTCAGTTTACCTACTGGCCACATTACCACGTTCCAGCAGTTTTCCAAGATGTTCGTTGAGCAGTACATAGTGAACAAGGCACCGCTGTTGGTGTCTTACGATCTGTTCAACGTGAGGCAGTATCAAGGGGAGTCCCTGAAGGATTTCTTGAACAGATTTGGAGCTCCGATAGTCCACTTGCCAAGTAAGGATGAAGAAATGTTTGTACATGCCTTCAAAAAGGGCGTGTTGCCTGAGCCTTTTAGTGAATCGTTAATCAGGAGTCACCCCGCCACGTTCGCTGAAATCCGGCGACGTGTCGTGGCTCACATCGCCGCTGAGAGCGAAGTCTCCGAGAAAAGGGGAAATGTGGCCCTAGGTAAGCCACGCGCTAAGACGAGGATCCAGCCGCAGAGGGTGATGGAGGCGGTGGCAGGGTGATGGAGACTAGCCCATCCTCGGTGCTTTCGTCTGCCTCTTCGTCTGAGACCACCCTAGGGGCTTTCCTCTTAGCCTTTTTGGGTAGTAGTTTCTTCCGCTCGGGGGTAGGAAGAGCAGCGGCAGTGGATGGGCCAACTGGCGGAGGTTTGCCTTCGGCGGCGACAATTTCTGCAACGGAGTTTGGAATAGTTTGGGAGCCCGCCGCCAGATTGTGAAGTTTAGCTATGGAGCGCAACTCAGCCATCCTCTCTTTCCCCAACATCATATCTGCACAGAAAAGCCAACAATCACAAACTAGTCCAATTCAAGCAGTTGATAGTGAACAAGAAAATAAGCAGTGTGAGTCGATGCAGGGACTAGCTAGTTAAGACTACGCGCGAATCAGAACGACAACATCAATGTAAAAGACAGGATGATGCGAATTCAAGGAAAGGGAACTCGGAGATGAGGGAAAGACAAACCTATATGAACGTCCAGTTGACCTTCGTGGAATTCATAGGCGATGATGGACGAGGTGGCCAAAGTTACGTTGGAGGAGGCAACTCCTTTCCAGAAGTTGCATAGGTCTTTGTCGAGCTCCCCCATCTTTTCTGGCCCCCTAGTCCTCCTAAAGTTGGTCTCCTTTTTTCCCTTGTTCACCCAGTACAAGGGAAATCCGTCGAGGAGAGTGGGGTCTTGGTCGTTGCAGCAGACACGCACGCACTTCCCTTTCCAGTCTTTGTAGGATTGTTGGAAGATGGAGAGGATGGACCTCCCAACAACCCCATTGAGGCTAACCCATAGACGATCGCCTATGTTCTTGGCCTCGAACAGATAAAGGAATACGTCCACCGAAGCTGGATGTCCCAAATGCGCACAAATGATTTGGTATGCCCTGACGAACGCTCAGCTGTTGGGATGAAGCTGAGCGGGGGCTATGTCAAGCTCGGTCAAGAGCTCTTTCTCGAAACGAGTGAAGGGGAAGCGGAACTTGACCTTCTTGAACATCGTGGCATAGACAAAGCAGAAGGGTTTATCGTTGCTCCCCTGGTCATCAGAGCATATGGGTTCTTCGGGAGGACAAGGATGAACAGACACCTTGTCATCGTGTTCCTTGCTGAAAGAAAGGTGAGCTTGATCAACTTTCTTGAGGCGGAGGACGTCGACGTCGGTGTTAATGGAGGAGGTCTCACCCAGCAAGGCTGAAGTGGCCCATGGATACAACCGTTTGTAGTCGGGGAGGGGCCTCACAGCTGCGCTGGTTTGAGGTGGGGTTGGTTGTTGTTAGTTAGGTCGAGAGGACGCGGGTCTCACGACCTGGCTCGAAGGGACACTGGGATCCTTTGGTGGATTGCAAGAAGAGGAGGGGTTGGCCCTACGAGTTTTCATCGGAGGGTTTTGAGAGGATGGAGGAGGGTTCAGAGTGATTTTGGTGCGAACCATCGGAAGAGTTGCAAAGAAGATGAAAAAGGGAAGAGATGAGAGTTTATAAGCAGAACGACTCAACCGAAAAGAGGAAGACAGAAAGAACAAGGGGGGCTCGCAGAGAAAGGGCTAGAAAACCTAGACGCAGGAAAAAGCGAAGCAAAGAGTAAAAACAACCCACAGCGTATGCTCCAGACAGTTAATGGATGATGCAAACCGATTAAAATGCAACAAATATCAGTGAGAAGAGATGAACGGTTACCTTTTGATGATCATAAATGTGTTAAGCAAGATGATGATTGAGGAGACGAAACGTTCGCTAGAGTGTTTCAAGGGGTTTGAAGTGAAGAAGAAGATAATGAAACAGTGAAGTGGCGCGAAGGTATTAAGAATTTCGAACATTGCGAGAAGCGCAAACGACAATGAATAATAGTCGTTGATGAGTCCACGTGTCGTTTGATTGAAGGGGTTGGTAAAATGTCAAATCAGTAAACAGTATGAGCGCCAACGCGCAAGGCCACGTAGGCTCAAGACTGGGGGGCTTGTGTACCGACCAGGTCATCGGGTGTGATGACGTGTCTAGCAAGTGACTATGTCGAGCGTGCTCAGCAGGGCACGTGGACAAGAGAAAGATGAATGGTTCAGAAGTGAGCATAGTCGCCATTCGTGGAAGTGGCTCTCTGCAGTGTACATAGTCGGTTGTCGCCGAGTTTGTGTGTCATCGACATGTTAGATAATGGAAGATCAGGTGATCTTCCATCGCCGCAAGAAGCACATCGCCGGGTTTCCCAGTATGCTTAGATAAAGTTGTTGGAGGCTCGGGCGAGTAAGTTCAAGCGTGTAAGTTCAGTAAGACGATTGTTACGCCAGCATGGGGCGTGAAGGTCGAGCGAGTTGGAGGGAACAACTTGCTCATCAACGACGGGATTCCCAGAGTGGACATTCGTTGGTGGCAAGGTTTCCTCAGCTGGAACACGCATGGCGTAGCAATGAGGAGGGTGGCACCTGCGACAAGCGATGTCACAGAGATGGTGTACTTTGTTGCATCCGATACTCGCCTTGTCGGGTGGTATTCCAGAGCGTGTCACGTGCTAGATTACTCCTTGAATAGGAGACTTGGCCGCGCGGGGATGATGACACGTGTGGGGTTGGGTATTGTACCGTCCCGGGGTGGTCGAAGTCAAAGTCAAAGTCAATACGTAGAGAGACGTCGCCCAAGGGGACGTCGCTTAAGAGAGACCTCGCCAAGATGAGGCATAGCTTCGACAGTCCAGAACAGTAACAAGGCAAAGAAAGGTGGCTCCAAGGCCATGAGTTCTAGTGCCAGCAGGGGGTAAACCTGGCTCGTAAAGTACCTACGACCACTACTGGGAAACCCTGGTATAGATACGACCCATGAGAGGGCCACGACCAGGGTTAAACCACGTGCATGGTACAAGAGAAAGGTAGACATACCCAGAGCAAGTAACCAGTGATTTGGGCACATGAGTTGGCGCCCAAATAGTATGATGGCGTGAGAAATACAGCGCTTAAGTTAGAGCCCAAGTGGCCGCAAGGTTATTCATTGCACTCTAGATAAGGGAAGTCCATGGGCCAGATACGCTAAGATCCTAAGGATAGCGGGGCAAGGACCTTCTCCAAGGAACCCTAGATAATAGCAGCAACGCAGAGGTAAACCCTAGTTTTCACCTATATAAAGGGCACGAAGAGCCCTAGTAAGGTACGGTTTTACAATTACACGAGTTTTAACCTAATTCTCATAGTCACAAAGCACAAACCCTAGTTGTCTTCGCAGCACCCCACAGTGAGCACAAGGCAATTTGGGCAACACAGCTTTAGTCATACAGTTTTCAGTCACTTTGGTGTTTCTCGTTAGCTGACTTGATCGTCGGAGTGCAAACGGCCGCGAGGGCGCCCCTTTGTTCACTTCTTTCAGGTACTCACAGACGGAACAAGACGAAGGTGCCCTAGCTCGCAAGGTTAAGCCACGCACGAAGACGATCCCGGTCAACCGGCAGCAACAGGTACTACCAGTTAGCCCAACCCAGATGACGACACGTGTAGGGTTGGATGCAATATAGAAATGACGCTCAAGTTATCCTAGCTCAGATGATGACACGTGTAGGGCTGGGTACTAACTGCTACCCTAGCCCAGATGGTGACACGTGCAGGGTTGGATGCGAGCCACGCGTCCAAAGCGTAACTGCCTGGAGAGAGAAAAAACCTAGCTATAAAGGTAAACTTAACAGAATTTGCAGAGGTACATTCATTACGGCTCATTGTTTTGGGTTGAGTGCACTTTAGTACAGAGCATAGTTTTCTCTCAGTTTTTGGGTGTTCTTGTTACTGACTTGAGCGTCGAAGCGCCACCGGCCGCAGAGGCGCCATTTTGTGTTTTCAGGTTCTCAGAGAGACAATCTGTGGTGTGGACTTGAAGAGCACGTGGTGTCAAAGCTGGTGAGGAAAGATTGTGACGAGGCATCACTCTTGCGCTAGGTCAACCGGCAGGATCAAATCACTTGAACAAGTTAATTTCTAAAGATCTTGTGATTGGGCTGCCAAAGCTCAAGTTTGAGAAGGATCATATTTGTGTAGCTTGCCAAAAGGGGAAACACTAGAAAAACTCTTTTAAAATAAAAAATGTTGTCTCTTCTTTAAAACCTCTTGAGCTACTTCACATGGATCTTTTTGGACCTTCAAGAACCATGAGCCTTGGTGGAAACTACTATGCTCTTGTTATTGTGGATGGTTTTTCTAGGTTCACTTGGACTCTCTTCTTGGAATCAAAAAGTGATGCCTTCTCTGCATTCAAGAAGCTTGCAAGAAGATTGCAAAATACAAAGAACAACAACATAGGCTCAATAAGAAGTGATCATGGAGGTGAATTCCAAAATGAAAAGTTCAGCAAGTTCTGTGAAAAGATAGGAATTCTGCATATTTTTTCTGCTCCAAGAACTCTACAACAGAATGGTGTGGTGGAAAGGAAGAACATGTCCCTTGAAGAACTAGCTAGAACAATGCTAAGTGAATCTTCTCTTCCTAAGTATTTTTGGGCTAATGCAGTTAGCACCTCTTGCTATGTGATGAATAGAGTGCTAATTAGGCCAATTCTGAAGAAGACTCCTTATGAACTCTTCAATGGAAGGAAGCCAAACATCAATCACCTAAGAGTTTTCGGTTGCAACTGTTTTGTTCTCAACAATGGAAAGGAAAACCTAGGGAAGTTTGATGAAAAAGCTGATCAAGGTATCTTCATAGGCTATTCTCTAACCATTCATGCATAGAGAATCTACAACAAGAGGCTAATGACTATAGAAGAGTCTGTTCATGTTGTCTTTGATGAGGTGGATTGCAAAAGCATTCAAATCTCGAAGAATAGTGCTGAAGAGGATGAGTAGAACATCAGTTTGGAGAAGTTGGACATCTGTGCAGAAAAACAACCAGTTGATTCCTCGAAACAACCGATTGAAATTCTGCAACAGAGTGAGTTGCCCAAAGAATGGAGGATTCATAGAGATCTGTCAGTGGAGAACATCATTGGACAGATAAAGAAAGGTGTTTCAACACGTAGCTTCATCTCAAACTTCTGCAGGCACACTGCTTTTGTCTCTCAAATTGAACCAAAATCAATTGATGACGCTCTCAAGGATGAAAAATGGGTTGAAGCTATGCATGAAGAGTTGAATCAGTTTGCAAGGAATGAGGTATGGTTTCTTGTCCCTAAAACAATTGAGATGAACCTCATTGGTTCGAAGTGGGTGTTCAGAAACAAACTGGATGAGGATGGTGTGATCACAAGGAACAAACTACAATCAAGAGGAGGGAATTGATTATGGTGAAACCTTTGCTCCTGTTGCAAGATTGGAGGTTGTGAGGTTGTTGTTGGCTTTTGCATGTATGAGTGGTTTTAAACTCTTTCAAATGGATGTCAAGAGTGCTTTTTTGGATGGCTACATCAATGAGGAAGTGTATGTGGATCAACCACCAGGCTTTGAAGATCATCAATATCCCAATCATGTTTTCAAGCTGAAAAAGGCTTTGTGTGGGTTGAAGCAAGCTCCAAGACAGCGGTATGAAAGGCTTAGCAACTTCCTGCTGTCTCATGGCTATGAAAGGGGAATGATTGACAAGTGATGAGAATCAAGTTAAGGAGGCTTTTATCGATGAAGGAAGAGGTCATTTGCCTTCACATCTAAAGTTCTTCCTTCTAGTCTTCTCAAAAATTAAAAGAAGACATAACATAAAGATGAGGCCCAAGCCCAAGAAGGCCAAAGCCCAAAAAGCCCAAGTCCATCCCATGAGGGGCAAGGCCAAGTTTTAAATAATAAAGAATATTGTTTAGAAAGGTGCTTAGAGGGAAACATTAGAAACCTCTTTTGTTAAAGCATCTTTAGGTCCTTAGTTAAGGAGTATTAAGGGGGGTGCGTTAGTAGATAGGTGTAGGAGTAAATAAGGAGGTGCCAAAGTGAGAGAAGAGATCACACCTTCCTCATGACTTGGTTTAGGCGCCACTTTCATTTGAATTTGGGGGGAGTTTTTGAAATTATTTAGCTTGCATTTCAGCACCTCTAGGCTATAAATTAAGGTGTTGCCCTTGTATTTTTGGGATTTGAATTTTGATTAGAGAAACTATACTCAATTTTTGAGAGAGCATTGGAGAGCTTTGTGCCTTCTTCACTAGTCTTATCTTGATGGTTCCATGGTTACCTCAAGTGGCGGCTTGCACACTTATCTTGGAGTCTCCATCCTCCTAGTGACGTGATCATCCAACCATACCTCCATCTTCATGAGCTTTCTCTTCTCCTTCCTTCCTTCTCTTTTTATGTTCATTCCATAGCTTGTTCTTTTGAAATTCTGTTCGGTTCCCTTGGTGTTCTTGCTATTTTTGTTTGAGTTTTATGTTTTTGCCGATTCATTCTTACTTCTTTTTCATCTTCTAGCTTTTATGTTCGGTACATTTCAATTCTAAGCCATTTTGTTCGGTGCATTTGCTTTTCTTTCCAATTTAATCGGTTCAATTTGACAATAATTGGAACTTCCATATGAGTTGGTGTTTTGGCACTAGTTTTGGTGAGTTCTTGTTCATAGAACCTTGATCCAATTCTATGATAAAGTGCCTATCTCATAACCAACTCAAGATGATTCCTAAGAATGTCAAGAATCATTCTAATTGTGCTAGTGGAATCACATCATGTGGTATCAAGAGTTTAGGTGTGTTCTTGTTTAATTGTTGAGTTGTGTAGCACTTTATTTCAAGAGCTCTTTTAATTTCTTGCAATTTTCGATTCTGCTTTTAGGATTATTTGAGTTTGCTTGCTGTTTTAATTCTTTTGCCTATCATATGTTTGAGTATTTTCCTTTTTGAATCCATACAAGTTGTCTTAAGTCTTGTTTTTCCATAATTGTCATCACTTCTTGTAGTACTTTTATTGCTTTTGTTGTTTCTTGCTTTAGTGTCATATAATTTTCTGAGTTTGATATTGATCCTTTGTGCATTTTCTGTTTTAGTTTGAGTTCATGCTTGTATTCTAGACCTATACAAGTTCCTGTACATCATTTTCCATTATGTCTTTGCTAGTTCATAATTCTGTTTTTCATTCCTATTAGGATTCCTCTGTTTTCTGAAAACGTGCTTACTGTTTTTCCTTATTGCAATTGATTTACTCACTGGAAAATTCTGAAATTCTGGATTTGTGTTATTCAAAGTGTTATAAAAGCATAGGAAAAATAAATACTCAAAAATTCAAAGTACACAAAAAATGATAAATAAAATACAAAAAGTGTACAATTCTGCCGGAAAAAATACGGTAATCTGGCAGCGATTTTGAAAAATTTATCTCAATTAATTGGCTTACTTTTTTTAAGTGATTCCAGTACCATTATTGAGTTAACATCTTGAAGTTTCTGTGGTTTAAATTTCATAATCCAGTTCGCTCTATATCATTCCAGTTAAATCAGTGAACATCAAGCACAGTTTGCATAAAAAATATTTTCCATTAGCTAAATTTTTGTTTTTTTTCATCTACTCTAGTGCTTTTCTTTAAGTATTCTTTTGTGTGCCTACTTTCTCATTGAGTTCTTTAGTTTTCTTGCTTGTCTTTTGTTCATTAATCTTTGAGTTTGTCAAACATCTAGTATTCCTTTTGTTCTAGCCTTTCTTTGCTTATACTTTTTCTTGTTTGTCTTTATTGCTTCATTGGTTTTGTTGTGGTTGGCTTTGAGATTGGTGTGCTTGCTTTGACATCTTTCATTTGAGGATTCCAAGACCTCAAGATCAGATTGGTGCAAGGACATTCTTTCTTTGAGAGTGACCTATTTTTTCTGGCCAAATTCACTTCGGCACTTTGATTGCCAAACTCACTGTTTTTGCTAATTTTGTTTCTTGACTTGTTTGCTGTTTTTGTGTGTTTGCTGTTTTTATTTGCAAATGGCTGGGTTTTCAAGTGATGCTTCCTACAAGCAGCATTCTCCTTCCAAAGCTTCAATCCTTGGTGAATTACATGAAGCACAGCGAACCATTAGACGCTTGGAAGAGAAATTGCAAAAGATGGAGGTGCAACAAGCTAGGCCATCTCCTTCAATCCATGATGAGCATCATTCACATAGACCTTCAACAAGAGCTTCTTCAAATGATTTTGGCCGTGAAGAAGACCATAGGAGAAGGAGAACTCCACCACAATTTCATGGACATAGACATCATAACCAAGGGGAGAGACATCACTACGACAATGGCTTCTACCAAGATGCAAAGGCTAGGCTACCTTCAGTCAAGCTTCCTTGTTTTAATGGCTCTAGTGATCCTAATGTATATTTAGATTGGAAGGCTAAGTGTGAACAAATATTTGAGATCCATGAGATCCATGAGATCCAAGATGAGCATAAGCTTAAGCTAGACACCTTAGAGTTTAGTGATTATGCCATGAAATGGTGGCATGGTGTTGTAAAGGACATTATCTATCACAAGGGTCCTCCCGTGGACTCTTGGAACTCTTTAAAGGATCATATGCGTGCTAGATTTGTGCCCCCACATTTTAAGAAAGACCTCATCTTGAGACTCCAACGGTTTCAACAAGGCACGCTAAATGTGGATGAATATTATAAGGAGCTAGAGACGCTTGTGCTTAAAATTGAATTAGAAGAAAGTGAAGAAGCTATGATTGCTAGGTTTGTAAGTGGTCTAAGGAAGGATATTCAAGATGTTGTTGAGTTACAAGAGTATTCATCATTGGGTTCTTTAGTTCATCTCGCAATGAAGGTGGAAGCCCAACTTGCAAAGAAAAATATTTTTAAAAATATTCCCAAAGATGACTACTACAACAATTCTTGGAAGAACAAAAAGTCTTTTTCAAAATTTCCTTCCAAAGATTCTTCTTTCAAACCCAAGGATCCTAAGCCATCTACTTCTAGGCCTAAATCCTCAATTAAATTGTCTAGTCAAAAGTGTTTTAAATGTTTGGGATATGGTCACATTGCCACTAATTTCCCTTCTAAACGAAGTATGTACATGCATGAAGGCATTGTAGTTAGTGAGCATGATTCCAATTCACCTAGACATTCTTCACCTTCTAGACCATCAAGTGAAAATGAGAGTGAAAGTCCTTGTGAAGGTGACTTATTGATGGTAAGATGTATGTTGGGCACAATTCCAAAATCTTTGAATGATACTCAAAGAGAAAATATTTTTCACACCCGATGTCTTATCAACAACAAGTTATGTTCCTTGGTTATTGATGGGGGAAGTTGCACTAATGTGGCTTGTACAAGAGTTGTGGAGAAGTTAGCCTTACCCACTATCTCTCATACCAAGCCCTACAAATTGCAATGGCTTAGTGAAGTAGGTGAAATCATTGTGAATAAACAAGTCCTCATTAACTTTGCAATAGGAAAGTATAAAGATGAGGTTTTATGTGATGTTGTGCCCATGGAAGCATCTCATCTTCTTTTAGGAAGGCCTTGGCAATATGATAAACATGTTTTACATGATGGCCTCTCCAATACAATGTCTTTTTCTTTCCTAGGGCGCAAGGTTATATTAAAACCCCTCTCTCCCAAAGAGGTTCATGAGGACCAAATAAAAATGAAAACTAAAAGAGAAAATGAGAATGAAAGGCTTAGCAACTTCCTGCTGTCTCATGGCTATGAAAGGGGAATGATTGACAAGACTCTCTTCATCAAAAAAGTCAAATTCTAAAATTATCCTTGTGCAAATCTATGTTGATGACATCATCTTTGGTGCTACACAAGATAGTTTGTGTGGAGAATTTGTGGCTGCTATGAAAGGTGAGTTTGAAATGTCTATGACGGGAGAATTGTCTTTCTTTCTTGGATTTCAGGTTAAGCAAACAAAGGATGGAATCTTTCTATGCCAATCAAAGTATTGTAAAGAGATTCTCAAGAAATTTGAAATGGAGAGTTGCAAGGAAGCAAGCACACCTATGCCATCAAGCTGCTACATGAATGCAGATGTTGCTGGAAAAGGGGTAGATCAAACTAAATACAGAGGTTTGATTGGCTCTTTGCTCTATCTAACAGCAAGTAGACTGGATATTATGTTTGCGGTATGTGCAAGATATCAAGCAAATCCGAAGGAGTCACACTTCAAAGCTGCAAAGAGAATTCTGAAATATCTTAAAGGAACATCAACTGTTGGGTTATGGTATCCTTCTCACTCTCCCATTCATTTAATTGGTTATTCAAATTTTGATTTTGCAGGATGCAAGCTAGATAGGAAAAGCACAAGTGGCACTTGCCACCTTCTTGGTTCAAGCCTCATCTCATGGCATAGCAAGAAGCAAGCATGTGTGGCTTTCTCTACTGCTGAGGCTGAGTACAAAGCTGTTGTGAACAAATCCTATGGCTCAAACAGCAACTTGCTGACTTTGGATTGCAAATCAGCAAGGTCCCTTTGATGTGTGACAATACAAGTGCTATCAATCTTACCAAAAATCAGATTCAGCACTCAAGAACTAAGCATATTGAGATACGTCATCATTTCATCAGGGATCATGTTAGCAATGGGGACTGTTAAGTGAAGTTTATTGAGACAAAATTGCAGATAGCTGATATCTTCACAAAACCATTACCAAAAGAGAGGTTCTTCTTTTGGCGAAATGAGTTAGGTATCCTTGACCTTCAAAATCTTTCCTAAATCTGTTTTAATACCAGTTAGAGTCTATTTGTGAAGACAAATAGGGGGAGAATTGATTGGTTCTTGTGTATCTTTCTCTGGAATTGTTTAAAATTGTTGAAATCTCTGATATCATAATTGTTTCTGCTTCTGCTAATAAAAACAACTGTTTGTTTCGTGTAAACAACCGATTGTTTGTCTGGAATATTGTTTTCAACATGTGAAAATCTAACCTGCTGTTGTAGGAAACATTGGATTGTATATATGTTGTTTTTACAGGAACTGCTTCAGATTCAATCAAATCCAACACAAGAAACCAGGGATTTGTCTTCATCAAATAGGGGGAGATTGTTGAATCAAGTGTGTTCAAGCTTTGAAGAATCCAACCCCTTTGAAGTTTGATTGAAGGCTGGATGTGCTTGTTGTTGTTGATGTGTTTTAGAATAGGATCTGGGGTAGATTATCTGTGTAAATCCACTCTTGATTGAATCCAAAGCTTAAGCATTCTCAAACCTTTTAATTGAAAGTGTTTTTCAAACTAAGTGAAAAATAACTTGTTGTTTTGTCGAAACAACCGATTGTTTTATACTTAGGTGTTTTTAGAAAGGTTGAAAACTGTTTTTGATGGTTGACTTGCTGTCAAACCAAAACAACCGATTGATTCGAGCATTCAACCGATTGTTTGTTTTGGGACCATAACAGAAAATTGTTTTGTGCTTTGACTGAGCTTTAAATGATTTTATAACTGATTACGCTCCAGTTTTAAATGCTTTGACCAGTCTTTGAAAGCAATAAATAGTTTTTTTTCAGATTATGTAAAAAACAAGAACTGAGATTTAATCAAAGAAAAACATATTTGAGTTTTTCACTGATTTTACTTTTGAAGAGTTGAAGATTGCTTTGAGATTGCTTTGATCAAGAAAGTGTGGAATAGGATTTTCATCTTGTATTGATTTCAGATCTTTCTGTAACAAGTGTAATCCTTTTGTACTTTGAAGAAACTCTGTGTGTGTAGCTGAGAAGTGTTGTGCGCTCTTGAGGTTGTCAAGATCAACATTCTTAGTGGTGTTTGTGCTGAGCCAAAGGAAGTGTGTGTCTTGAGGGGATCAAGGTCACTTCTTTGGTGGTGTTGTAAGTAATCTAGGGTTGATTGCTTAGTGGATTCCCCAGTGGTTTCTGGGAAGACTGGATGTAGATCTTAGTTAAGAGTGAACCAGTATAAACCTGTGTGTGCAATTTCTCTATCCCTTGAACTCTTTAATTTCAGTTTATATTTGTGAACTGGTATAAACAACCTATTGTTTCTGCGAAAAAATCGATTGTTTTTCTGGTGTTGTGCTAAATTGCTGTGTTTTTGGCAAACTGAATTCTTAATCAAGTTTTCTCGAACTAATTTCATTCTAGACTTAAAAGTTTGCGAAAACCCTATTTAAACCATTCACCCCCTTCTTGATGGAAGAGAGCCAAGCTCAACACCCCATGAAATACAAGAACCAAATCAAGAGCGTCTAGGAAGGAGTGAAGAGCGTCTAGAGGGAGAGCATCTAGGAGGAAGAGGAGAGCGTCTAGGACCTATCACTAGGTCCATGGCCAAGTGTCTCCATGCAGATTTGGGTCAAGCTACGGATGGTAGAGAAAGCAACTTGTACATGCTACATGAAGGCCCATTAGGGGTAGCTTAGTATTAGTGTAGTGTGAATAGCATAAACTTGTTTCCATGTGATTTACCCTAGATTTGCTCACATTCTAGAATGTTTCCCCACATGGTCGGCCATGTGCTCCATGTGCTCCATCTAATGTAATTTGCATTTCATTTTGATTAGCATTAGGGTTGCATTATGGTCCTCCTTAGCCTATAAAAGGAGGAGCCTACACCTTGTATTTTCAAGATTGAATAGAGTATAGTTATGCTGCTAATTTAGTGTCATACATTACTCCTTGCCTAGCTTCTAGATTTTAATCTTCATTTCACCACCTTCAAAGGGGCTGGCCGAACCTCCCCATTTCCACACTCTTCATGCACCTTCAAGGTCACCACACCTCTTAGGAGGACCTTGTCCATCTCCTCCATTAAGCTTCCGCACCATCTTCAACAAACATCCAAGAAGAGCTCATAGGAATGTCATCATTTGGTATCATGAGCTATGGTTCTTCAAAGAAGAGTGATCCTGCCTGTTGACCGGAGCGCTGGAGAATGCCTCGTCAAAGGATCGACGTGCGCGCCGCTTCTCACTTCCGTTCCTCCTCTGGATCTATCTCAAGAACCTGCAAAGAAACGATACGGCGCCGCTGCGGCCGATCGCACTCCGACGCTCAAGTCAGTGACGGTATCACCAAATACTAAGAACTGGAACCGTGCAAATCTCTCTCACAAACAGCTCTGTCACTCGCAAGCGTAAAGCGTATGAACTGAACGTGCGTACCTTAGGAAAACTGTTAGGAACTCTTATATACCTGGTGATTTTCTCTCTCCTGGAAGTTACAGGCTATGACACGTGGCCTGCATCCAACCATACACGTGCCATCATCTGGAGGCTCACTGACTTGGCGCTGCTTCTACTCTCATTTTGGCTAAGTTACCTATGCATGGTGCTGCCCAGTGCATAGCTAACTCAGGAGTGCGATCCCTACTGAAACTGGCGAGGTAGGGCCTTCATACACCTTCCCTGTGGTCTCGCCGGCCGCCTTCATAATCTGCTTCTCCTTTAACTTCGGCGATGTGCTCGTTCTGGCGATCTCCGACTGCCTGGTCGCCTGAGTCCGCATTTGGCGACTTCATCCCCAAACTGGCGATCGCCTATGCTGGAGACCGGAACACGCCAACTTAACTATCGGCGACTACACGTGCCTCCTGACTTCTTTCTCAACTGCCAATCTGGCGCCTTGTCAACACGCCTACACTGTAACAGGATGCCACGTCACCGCACCCGACCACCAGGGCGGTACACAAGCCCCCCAGTCTTAAGCGAAGACTTGTCTAGCGAAAAGACTGAAAAAGCCTTCGTTAATACCGGTCTACGTGGCATGGGCGCAGAATTCCAAGCGTTAGTACTTTCTGCTGCCCTGACGCTCCACCAAACTCTTTGCGCATCCTTCGACACGTGGCTCTCATCAACGACCATCTTCATCTGCCGTTAGCGCTTCCCAAAACCGTTCGAAAACCCCTAAACCCCTTACGCTCCTACTGTTCCATCACTTTCTTCACACTTGCATACACTCTCCCTCTCTTCTGCGAAAGCTCTCAACGTTCCTCGACGCTCCAGATCATCAACTCCCCTCAACATTCTCCCGATCATCGAAAGGTAACTACTTTCCTTCATCTGCTGGGTTTTCTTGCATTTTCACCGATTTGCATCATCCTATAACTGCCTGGTGCATACGTTGTGGGCTGTTTTCCATTTCTCCTTCTCGTAACTTAGGGCTCTGCCGATCGTCGCAACGAACTTACATTCGTTCGTCTTTCACCTTCCCTCCCTGATCGAGTCAACCTTTGTAACCCTCCTGATTATTTTTCCCTTCTTCTTCGTTTGCAGTTTGCTACCATGACCCGCACGAAGATCACCCCGAACCCCCCTCCGTCAGCACGAAACCCCCCTCCACAAGCACACGACTCTTCGCAAGTGCGTGGTGCTCCCTCATCGCAGGCTGTGAGGCTCGCGCCTTCTCAAACCACTCTGGCCCAGGCGACTCCACCAATCGCTGGAGGAGCCCCCACCCCACTGCCAGACTTCAAGACGTTATACTCATGGGCTAACTCAACCCTCTTAAAGGAAACGTCGTCGGTGAACACCGCGGGAGCGGTTCTGCGATTGACCAATGGGGACGAGGCCCATCAATCTTTCCACAAGGAGCACGATGAGAGAATGATGGTGTTACCTTGCCCAGCCACTCTGCCAGTGTGTGTAGACGATAAAGTGAGCGCCGACGGGCCCTTCTGCTTCGTCTACACCACCCTCTTCAAGAAGGTTAAACTCAGGTTCCCTCTCACTCGATTTGAGAGGGAACTCTTAACCGAGCTCAATATCGCCGCCGCCCAGCTTCACCCCAACAGCTGGGCGTTCGTCCGAGCCTTTGAGGTAACGTGCGCCCACCTGGGGTTGCCTGCGTCAGTGGACGTATTTTTATTTCTGTTTGAGGCCAAACACCCAGGCGATCGCCTTTGGGTCAGTCTGAACGCCATTGCTGGGAGATCCATCTTCACCATCTTCCAGCAATCATACAAGGATTGGAAGGGGAAGTTCATCCAGGTCCGTGCAAACGACAAAGACCCTTCCCTTCTCGACGGTTTCCCCTTGTACTGGGTGGACAAGGGGAAAAAAGAGTCCAAGAGCTGCTTCAGGAGGCCCAGAAGTCCTGATAGCATGGGAGCTTTGGACAGAGACCTTTGTATCTTCTGGAAGAGGGTGGCGGATGCCCACATAACATTCTTGACCCCCACCCTGATTTCCTTCGAGTTCTTTGAGGACCAGTTGGAATTCCAAATAGGTTAGGACGCTGCATCCTTGTCTTGTTATTGCTTCTGATATTGTTTCTGGGCGTCTTGTGCAATATACACAAGACTTTGGTTTTATCTTTTCTGCATATACCTGCTTTGCTGTCTTATTATCTTGTGTACTTACCCCTTTCTCCTTTGAGCTAACATATGCACTTTTATTTCATGCAGACACCATGTTGGGTAAGAACATGCTCGCCGATTTAAAGGCGCTCGCCCGCAGTCATGGGTTGGCGACCGGCTCCCAGACGGTTCCCAACTCAGCGGTCGAGCAGGCCATCATGCAGGGGCGATCACCGCCTAAGGCGCCCGCCCAACGAAAGAAACTGGTCCTTAAGAGGCCAAAGCGGAAGGCCCCCCAAGTTGTCCAAGAGGATGAGGAAGAGGACGACGAGGTCACGGAGGACGGCCTTGTTACAAAAAGGAAGAGGGTGGCACCACCTTCTCCACCTGCCCCACCCCCTCTTCCAGCTTCAACACCACCGTCAACACCTGCCCCTCCTCCCTCATCGCCAACGCCAAGAGCCCCTTCACCACCAGTCCAAGCGGTTCCATTGGCCATTGCGCCACCTGCAACTGAGGCCCAAGAGCCAAACTTCTTAGAGGACCCTCCGAGCGCTTCTACTCCCCATATATCAGCAGGAGGGGGCCCTCCTTCCAACACCTCAGCTGCAGGAGTCATTCCAATCGGGGATGAGGTCGCTCATACCTCTCCAATCCTAATCACCGAGTCCCCGATTGCGTCGCCGCGCCAAGAAGCAAACACCGAAAATATTGCTAAGGAAGGCGGCGACGAGAACCCTCAACAAGCCCCCCTGGCGCCTCTCCAAGCTGCAAATCTTTCCCTCGAGGTGACGAGGATGTGGGAACCTCTGACTGCGAAACTCAAAACTATTGCAGAGGATATCCCATCAATCATAACGAGAGCTGTGGAGAGCTCCACCAGGCGGCTACAGGATGACATCTACAACCTCAAGACCGAGAACAGCACAATGAAGGTCGAGGTGGAAAAGGTGTCATTCAGCCTGACGCTCGCGGAAATGGAACATTCTCGAGTAGAGGATGCTCTAAACACCGAGCTCAGGCTTGCGCGCAAGGAAGCTGTCGACCTGCGCCGCAAAGTCCACGAACTTGCCCAAGAAAAGGTCGAACTTGAAAGCAGAATCGTGCCTCTGCGTACCAAGGCGAGCAACCTGGAGGCTCAAATTCAAGCCAATGCCGACAAGGTACAGAAGCTGGAGCAGAGGTCGATCGACCGCGAGAAGCTACTTGGGCAAGTAGAGAAGGCAAGAGACGACGCCATGGTTGATCTCTCCGAGGCCAACAAAGAGAAGGTGAAGATGGTTGCCGAGTTGGCCCAGGCTCAAACAGAATCCAAAAAGGTGGCTGACGACCTTCTCCAAGCTCAAGAGACCAACAAACAACTCCAAAAACAGGTCGAAGAGATGGAGCAGCAGAACAAGGAGCTTAAACAGCAAGTTGAAGGATTTCAAAAGCAAATCGAAGAACTCAAGCTAAGCTTTGCTCAGATTCTGGTTGCTGGGTTTGATGCCGCTCGAGAACAGTTTGCATGCCTCTTCCCTGATCTTGACCTTAGCATGGTGTCGTTAGACAACGAAGTGGTAGATGGGAAAGTCGTTCCCGCCGAAGGCTCAACCAATTCTACCCCATCTGCCTCTTTATGAATTCGCTTGTACTTATCTTGTAAAAACTCTTGCTCATGTATTTTGAACAGCCATTCACTTCAATAGCAAAATTTGGATATGTCTTCTGACTTCTCTTGGGCGCTTTACTTTCCTTGTATGTTAACTCTGCTGCGTTTAACTTAGCGATTTTGCAAACATGACCTTTGGCGTAACCGCTTCGAGCCAATTCAAACTTAAGCAATAATCGCTTTAAACAACTTGTACCCCTGAGGCACTGAACTGATCGTGAGGAAAGTTCCAAGCAATGAACTGTGGTTCGATCATTGGTTCAAACAACGTCCCACTTGACCCGCTTTATCAAACAAGTCTTTCAATCTTCTCGCCATGTTTGAACTTTCGCGATCACCTAGAGCTCTTGGCAACACCAGCTTTCCTTAGCCTCAGGCTTTGGCAGTCACCTCTTTATCTGAGGCAGAAATGCCCTTTCGGACCCTCCTTACCTCCCCTGAACCTCAGAGCTAATGACAGGCTGGCTAGGCGTTCTCTTCGAACCTACCTTAGCCACCTTTCAAGCTTCTTCCACCCTCTTCGCCATACCTGAACTCGTTCAAGACGAGAAGGATTTTATCTTGCCTACACTCGCGCACAGGCGAGAAGGTCTTTTAACGCGCCTGAACTCGCTCGACGAGAAGGACTTTTACTCGCCTGAACTCGCTCATCGGCGAGAAGGACTTTAAACAGCCTTAACTCGCTCGACGGCGAGAAGGACTTTGTCAGGTGCCTCAACTTGCCCAGGGTGTACATCTCCTCCCCCCCTGGATGCACTGAGGACCTTTTCTCGCCTGCGCCCGCTCAACGGCGAGGAGGTCTTTAACTTGCCTCTACGTTGCCCCGGGAGTTACATCTTCTCGCTCCCAGAAACACGGAGGACTTTTTCTCTTTCTCGCCTGCACTCGCTCGACGGCGAGGAGGTCTTTGATGGGCCTTAGTTCGCACAACGGCGATAAGGGCTTTGTCCGGTGCCTCAACTTGCCCAGGGCGTACATCTCCTCCCCCCCCGGATGCACTGAGGACCTTTCTCGCCTGCGCCCGCTCAACGGCGAGGAGGTCTTTAACTTGCCTCAAAACGCGCGAGGGCGTTGAGGTCTTCCATCTGGTGCCTCCGATCGCCGAAAAACGATGAGGACTTTAAAACTTAACTGGTGCCTCTAATCGCCGAAAAACGATGAGGACTTTAAAACTTTAGAAAACATGCGACATATCTTGTCGTGCCTTAAATCATGTACGAATGACAAGGTCTTTCTTCGAAACTTTTTTTGGAAATAACACATATGCAATCTGAAAACACCTTATACTTCGAAAACTCTTCTTTTATTGGGTGGCCTCATTAAAAACCCTCCTCAGGGAAAAAAGAGTGCCCCCTTAAAACTGTTTTTACAGAGACATTGCAATGTAGTATTTGTGTTTGTCTTTACTTACAAAGCTCTTAGCTATAGTACAACTTCAGGTGTGTGGCGTTCCAGGTACGAGGAATCGCCCCCCCCTCCAACGTCTCCAAGCGATAGGCTCCGTTCCCGAGTGCCTCGGTGATTCTGAACGGTCCAGTCCACTTGGGTGATAGCTTGTTCTCCATCTCGTACTGGTGGGCCTTTCTCATCACCAGATTGCCTTCTCTAAACTGCCTTGGCATCACCTTTGAGTTGTACCTTCGCTCGACCCTTCTCTTCACCGCCTCAGCCTTCAGCCTTGCCTCCTCCCTGACTTCATCCAGCAGATCCAGGTTCAGTCTTCGCTCTTCATTCGAGTCTTCCTCCACAAAGTTCTGGGATCTCGGCGAGCTCTCCTGAATCTCGACTGGGATCATGGCATCACACCCATAGACCAAGCTAAACGGGGTCTCATGGGTTCCTGACTGCTCGGTGGTGTGGTACGCCCAAACTATTCGGGGTACCTCCTCAGCCCAACTTCCCTTGGCTTTCTCGAGCCTTCTCTTCAAACCTCTCAGCAATACCCGGTTAGCCGATTCCACCTGGCCATTAGTCTGAGGGTGCTCGACGGATGCAAACACTTGCTGAATTCTGACCCCTTCGCAAAGCTTCTTCAACAGGTGGCTCGCAAACTGAGTCCCATTATCTGATACCAGGCGCTTAGGCACTCCAAACCGGCACACAATATTCTTCCATACGAAGCCTTCGATCTTGTGCGCGGTGATCTGGGCCACTGGTTCTGCTTCAATCCACTTGGTGAAATACTCAATCGCCACCACCAAGTACTTCATCTGCCTGATCGCCAGTGGAAAAGGCCCCAGGATGTCGATTCCCCAAGTATGAAACGGCCAAGGGCTGTAGATCGACTTCAACTCCTCGGGAGGTGCCTTGTGCCAATCGGCGTGCTGCTGGCATTGTTTGCAGCACTGGGCGTACTTCTTGCAATCTTCTCTCATGGATGGCCAATAGTAGCCTGCACGGAGAGTCCTCGCGGCCAGAGCTCGACCCCCGACGTGACTTCCACATATTCCTTCGTGGAGCTCTGCCATAATCCTCGTGCACTTCTCGCCGTGTATGCATTCCAGGAGTGGGTGAGTGAATCCAAACCTGTACAGATCGCCATCAATCAATGTATACTTGCTGGAATTCTTCTTTACCTTCCTAGCTTCTGTTGGATCTAGCGGGAGGAGGCCATCCGCCAGGCACCGCTTGTACTGTGTTATCCACGTGTCTGGCTCATGGGTGGCGCAGACCTGCATCACGTCCACCTTCTCTCCTCGACATGCTCTAATCCTTGGCGATCTCAGAGTTTCTTGTGTCAAAGACTTATGGCTTCTCGCTGCTCTCTCCGTCGACCTGCTTATCTGAAGGACCAGGTGATCTGCTACAAATGCCCTCGGCGTCTTCAAAGTTTCTTGAATCACCGTCCTCTGCCTACCCCCCTTGCCTGAGCTGGCGAGCTTAGCAAGCAAGTCAGCTCGGGCATTCTGCTCTCGGGGCACATGCACCACTTCAAAAGAGGCAAAGGAACTCTTCAATTCCTGCACATACGCCAAGTAAGCCGCCATTTGTGGATCTTTAGCCTGGAACTCGCCTGTTACTTGCCCCGTGACTAGCAGCGAGTCACTCTTAGCCAACAGCACTCTGGCTCCCATTTCTTTAGCCAGCAGAATCCCGGCGATCAGTGCCTCATACTCTGCTTGATTGTTGCTGGCTTTGAAGGCGAATCTCAACGATTGTTCGATCAGCACGCCGTTGGGTCCTTCCAATATGACTCCAGCACCGCTGCCCTGCTGGTTTGACGACCCATCCACCGAGAGTACCCAACGGAAATCATCTCCTTCAACCCGCGTCGCTTCTGAAGAGAGCTCGACTACAAAATCTGCAAAGATTTGCCCTTTGATCGGTCCTCGAGGCTCATACTTAATGTCAAACTCTGACAGCTCGACTGCCCACTTCACCATTCTTCCTGCAACGTCAGGTTTCTTCAAGACATTCTGGATGGGCAGGTCAGTCATCACCAGTATTGTGAAACTGTGGAAATAGTGGCGCAACCTCCTCGCCGAAAACACCACCGCCAAAGCAGCCTTCTCCAGGGCCTGATATCTCGTTTCTGGGCCCTGCAACACCTTGCTCACGAAATAAATAGGCTTCTGAGCCTGATCCTGGTCTTGGGCGAGCACCGCACTCACCGCCCCAGCAGAGTTTACTGAGGAGGTTTCCTTCAGCAAGGTCGAGGTGGCCCATGGGTACATTTTTTTGAAATCTGGAGAAGGCACGGAGGCTCCTCCGGCGACGGGTGGAGTGGCCTGAGCCAAGTTGGGGCGGGAGGGTGCAGGCCTCTCAGCCTGAGAAGAAGAAGCACCACGTGCTCGTGGTGGGTTGTGTGCTTGTGAGGAGGGGTTTCGTGACGAAGGAGGAGGATTTGGGGTGATCTTTGAGCGAGTTATTGCGGAAGCTGCAAAGGAAGAAGAAAAGAAAAGGTGATCAGGATTCGTAGAGGCTGACTCGATCATGAAAGAAGGGTGAGAAAACGAACGAACGAGGGTTCGTTGTAACGAAGACGAAGCCCTAAGTTACGAAGAAGGAGAAATAGAAAAGACAACCCACAACGTATGCACCAGACAGTTAAAGGATGATGCGAATCGGTTAAAATGCAGGAAAACCCAACTGAAGAAGGAAAGGAAGTACCTTTTTATGATCGGAAGAGTGATGAAGGGAGTTGGTGATTCAGGAGGTTGAAGAACGTTGAGAGCTTTTTGCAGAAGAGAGTTGGAGCGTCTGAGAATACGAAGAAAGTGATGGAACAGTGGAGCGAAATGGGTTTAAGGGTTTTTCGAAATGGGTTTGGGAAGCGCTAACGTTAACTGAAGGTAACCGTTGATGAAGCCACGTGTCGAACGATGGGAGGAGTGTTTGGTGGAGCGTCAGAGAAGCAGAAAGTACAACCGCTTGGAATTTTGCGCCAGTGCCACGTAGATCGGTATTGACGCGACTCTTTTAGTCTTTTCGCTGGATAAGTCTTCGCTTAAGACTGGGGGGCTTGTGTACCGCCCTGGTAGTCGGAAGTGATGACGTGGCATCAAGCTACAGTATAGGCGTGTTGACAAGACGCCAGGTTGGCAGAAGGGAAGGAAGTCGGGGGGCTCGTGTAGTCGCCAGTTATGAAGTTGGCGTGCTTCAATCTCCAGCATACCAGAACCGGCGATCACCGGGTCAAAGATGAAGTCGCCAGTTGTAAACTCAGGCGACCAAGTGATTGGAGATCGCCGGAGCAAGCACATCGCCGAAGATGAAGGTGGTGCAGATTATGAAGGCGGCCGGCGAGACCACAGGGAAGGTGTACGAGGGCACCCTAACTCGCCAATCCCAGTAGAGATCGCGCTCCAAGTTAGCTATGCGCTGGGCAGTACCATGCATAAATAACTTAGCCAAGAGAGAGTCAGAAGCAGCGCCCAAGTCAAGGAGGCTCCAGATGATGGCACGTGTACGACTGGATGCGAGCCACGTGTCCAGGTGCGTAACTGCCAGGAGAGAGAAAGTGACCAGGTATAAAAGGGTTTCCCAACGAACTTCTGAGGTACGCACGTTCAGATTGTCTTCTTTACGCTTGCGAGTTCTTAAGCATACTGTGAGAGAGAATTGGTTCACGGTTCCTTGAGAGTTCTTGAGTGTTGCTCTTGAAGTATTTGGTGGTTCAATCACTGACTTGGGCGTTGGAGTGCGATCGGCCGCAGCGGCGCCGCTCTGTTCTTTTGCAGGTTCTTGAGGTGGATCGTGACGAAGGACGGAGGTTGAAGCGGTGCACACGTCGATCCAAGTTTGACGAGGCAAGTTCCAACGTTCTGGTCAACAGGCAGGATCACTTACAAACTGCTTTTGTATCTGTAACATAAACAACTGGTTATATCGTGTTTTTAACCGATTAAAATACTGAAATAGTTTTCTGAATCTTTGTTTAAATGTCCTTCTGAATTGATTGTTAAAGTTTCATTCTTAAACATATATTTGCGAAAAGATTTTAGAAACAATTCACCCTCCCCCCTCTTCTTTTAGCCACCTATTCTAACAAATATCTTTTGTAAATAATATAGGAGTAGCCTTAGGAAAGTGCCAAAGAGGAAAACCAAAAGACACCTCTCATGTAAGACTCTTAGGCACTACTTTAGAGAAGGAACTAGAAAGACTCTTCCAACTCCTTTCTCTCTTAGGCACTATTTTAGAGAAGGAACTAGAAGAGTGACTCTTCCAACTCCCTTGCCTTGGATAAATAGAGGTACATTGATGTGATTCCAATAGCCACATAGAACAAGATTCTTGACATTTTTAGGAATCACCTTGAGTTGGACATTATAGAGGCACTTTTCTTAGAGTTGGATCATTGTTCTAAGACAAGAACTCACCAAAAACTAGTACCAAATCCCAAACTCATTTGGATGAACCAATTTTAGTCAAATTGAACCGAACAAAAGAGTAAGAAAAGCAAAGGAACAAGATGAATGGACAGAATTATAAAACTGCCGAACCAAAATACTCATAAAAACAGCAAGAACACCAAACCAAACTCAAGAACACAAGCTAACAAAAACAAATGAAAGAGGAGAAAGGAAGGAGAGAAGAAATGCTCATGAAGATGGAAGGAGGATGGATGATCTCGCCACTAGAAGTGTGGAATGCTCCTAGATGAGAGTGATGCCGCCACTTGAGGACTCCATTGATCCATCAAGATAAGACTAGAGAAGAAGGCTCAAAGCTCTCCAAAGTTCACTCAAAATTTGAGTAGAGTTTTCTTAGATTAATTCCAATCTGAATTTTACAAAGGAAGCACCTCTATTTATAGCCTAAGGTGCTGAAAAATAGGTGGGAAATTTCAAATAAACTCATTTGAAATTCCCACCAAAAACAAGTCACATGGGAGGTGTGACCTTTTTCTACTATGACACCTCCCAAAAACTACACCTACACCACTCTCCTAAGTCACATGGACAATGTGACTTTATTTTACATTTTCACACACCTTTATTTAATAACCACACCTCCTAAAACTATACAAGAGTATTTCAAAGCTTGGCCTTGCCCCTCATGGGATGGACTTGGGCTCTTTGGGCTTTGGCCTTCTTGGGCTTGGGCTTTGGGCTTGGGCCTCATCTTTATTTTATGTCTTCTTTTAATTTTGAGAAGACTAGAAGGAAGAACTTCAAATGTGAGGGTGGATGTCCTCTTCCTCCATTAATAAAAGCCTCCTTTATTTGATTCTCATCATACATGGTGCCTTGTATCATAAGTTGAAAGTTGAATATTGAAAATTGAAAGTGAGGTTATTCTCTAGAATTTGAGTGGGTTGCTTTGACATCTTTCATTTGATAATTACCCAAACCCCAAGAGAAGCTTGGTTGAGGAAAGAATAATTTCTTAGAGTGGTTTGAGTGCCTTTCATTTGACATTACTGCAACACTACTGGTTCTAGTTTTCCAACCTTGTTTTATTTAATTGTTTGTTCATTGTGTTTGTTGTCTTGTTTTTTTTTTTAAATGGCTACTTATTCAAGTGGTGAATCTTCCAAGCCACATTCTCCACAAAGAGCATTTATCCTTGGTGAATTGAAGGAAGCGAAAAGATCCCTTGCACAAAAAGATGAAGCGATAAGACAAATGGAGGAAAGAATTCAAAGATTGGAGATGCAACATGAAAGACCTCCAAGACATAGAAGACAACATCATAGATATGAATCAAGAAGTTCTCACAATTATGGTAGCTATGATGAAGAAACCGAATGGAGGAGACATCCATATGAAGAGAGGCGCCAAAATGTGGCTAAGCCTTATTTTCCAATTGTAAAATTGCCTAGTTTTAGTGGGGATGGTGATCCTAATGTATATTTGGGTTGGGAGGCAAAGGTTGAGCAAATTCTTCTTGTACATGAGGTCTTAGAAGACCAAAGGGTTAGATTAGCTTCTTTAGAATTTTTAGACTCTGTCATGCAATGGTGGCATAAGACTCTTATGGACATTGGACTAAACAAGAGACCTCTCGTGGTTTCTTGAAACGATTTAAAAGAGTGTATGCGTGATAGATTTGTTCCACCACACTTTAGGAAATACCTATTGTTGAAGCTCCAACAGCTTCACCAAGGCATGCTAAGTGTGGATGCTTATTTTAAGTAGCTAGAAACACTTTTAATTCAAGTAGATATGCATGAAAATGAGGAAGCTAAAATGGCTAGATTTGTGAGTGGTCTTAGGAGGGATATTCAAAATGTTGTGGAACTTCATGAGTATTCATCTTTACAAAATTTAGTTCACCTTGCCATCAAGGTTGAATCTCAAATTCCAAAGAAAAATGCTTTCAAAAATACTCATAATGATGACTACTACAACAACTCTTGGAAGAATAAAAACAAATCTTTTTCAAAGTATCCTCCTAAAGAATCATCTTTCAAAACTAGAGATTCTAAACCTTGAACTTCTAAATCACCAACAAAATCGTCTAGTAAGAAATGTTTTAAATGCTTAGGATATGGTCATATAGCTGCTAATTGCCCTTCAAAGATAAATATGTTTATTCATGATGGGGTAGTGGTTAGTGAGCATGATTCTGAAACCTCTAGACATTCCTCACCTTCTAGATCCCCAAGTGAGACTGAGAGCGAAAGTCCTTGTGAAGGTGACTTATTGATGATAAGGCGAATGTTGGAAACAATTCCAAAACCTTTGGATGATACCCAAGAGAAAATATTTTCCACACCCGTTGTCTTATCACCAACAAGTTATGTTCCTTGATTATTGATGGGGGTAGTTGCACTAATGTGGCTAGTACAAGAGTTGTGGAGAAGTTAGCCTTACCCACTATGATGGAAGAGGCCTTGTATCAACCCATCACAGTATCTCTCATACCAAGCCCTATAAATTACAATGGCTTACCGAAGGTGAAACAAACAAGTCCTCATTAACTTTGCAATAGGAAAGTATAAAGATGAGGTTTTATGTGATGTTGTGCCCATGTAAGCAACTCATGTTCTTTTAGGAAGGCCTTGGCAATATGATACACATGTTTTACATGATGGCCTATCCAATACAATTTCTTTTTCCTTCCAAGGGCGCAAGGTTTCCTTAAAACCCCTCTCTCCCCAAGAGGTTCATGAGGACCAAATAAAAATGAAAACTAAAAGAGAAAATGAGAAAGCAAAAGAAGTAAGTACTAAACCGAGTCATAATACTTTATCCACTAAATCAATCATGTTGACTCTTGCTATGCCTCAACTTGATCCTCAAAGGTATTCTTCTTCTTTTTATCTTTTTTCATTACCCAAGGTTCCTATTTCAACACTAACTTGGTTAAAAAATGTTAGGGATGATTTTTACATACCTCCTAATGGCTTTCACCTTTTAAGATGACTTTTTCCAAAAAATATCATCATTCCCAAACAATCTTTTCCAACTTTGTATGTCTATAGGACCTCCTTTTCTGAACTCCCACTGCTTACAAATTCTAAGTCATGTTTACCTTTATCTTATTCAACTATTAATTTTGATAGTAAACTGACTTTGTCTTATTGTTGAATCAAGTGTGTTCAAATCCAAACCCTTTGAAGATTGATGGAAGGTTGGATGTGCTTGATGTTGCTGAGCTGTCTTTAGATAGGATCTGGGGTAGATTTTATGTGTTAAATCCACTCTTGATTGAATCCAAAGCTTAAGCATTCTCAAACCTTTTAAAAGAAGAGTGTTTTTCAAACTCAGTGAAAAACAACCTGTTGTTTTTTCGAAACAACTGATTGTTTTATACTTAGGTGTTTTTAGAAAGGTTGAAAACTGTTTTTGATGGTTGACTTGCTGTCAAACCAAAACAACCGATTGATTCAAGTCTTCAACTGATTGTTTGTTTTGGGACCATAACAGAAAATTGTTGTGTGCTTTGACTGAGCATTAAATGATTTTATAACTGATTACGCTCCAATTTTAAATGCTTTGACCAGGCTTTGAATGCAATAAACAGTTTGTTCAAATTTTGTAACAAACAACAACTTAGATTTAATCAAAGTAAAACAGATTTGAGTTTTTCACTGATTATGCTTTTGAAGAGTTGGAGATTGCTTTGAGATTGCTTGGATCAAAGAGAGTGTGATATAGGATTTTCATCTTGTATTGATATCAGATCTTTTCTGTAACAAGTGTAATCCTTTGTACCTTTGAAGAAACTCTGTGTGTGAAGCTGAGAAGTGTTGTGTGTTCTTGAGGTTGTCAAGATCAGCATTCTTAGTGGTGTTGTGCTGAGCCAAAGGAAGTGTGAGTCTTGAGGGGATCAAGGTCACTTCTTTGGTGGTGTTGTAAGTAATCTAGGGTTGATTGCTTAGTGGATTCCCCAGTGGTTTCTGGGAAGACTGGATGTAGCTCTTGGTTAAGAGTGAACCAGTATAAACCTATGTGTTCAATCTCTCTATCCTTTGAACTCTTTAATTTCAATTTGTATTTGTGAACTGGTATAAACAACCAATTGTTTTTCTGGTGCTATACTTATTTGCTTTATGTTTTGGCAAACTGATTTCTTAATCAAGTTTTTCTCAAAGTAATTTCATTCTAGACTTAAAAGTTTAAACCATTCACCCCCCCCCCTCCCCTCTAGTTTAAAGTCATACATTCTAACAATTGGTATCAGAGCTTGGTACATGAAAGATAATCAAGTTTGATCCGAAAATCTTTTTCTATGGCTTGAAAACTATCTTTTGAGGAAGGTGCTTCAATCTACAAACCACCTTTATTCTATGGATTGAATTACAAGTATTGGGAGGCTAGAATGAAAATCTTTGTGGAATCTATTGATCAAGGAATTTGGGATTCAATCGAGAATGGTCCTTTCATTCCAAAGCTTAAAAAAATGGTTCTTTTATTGCAAAACCTTGGTCCCAATGGACCAATGAAGAATGTAAAATGGCCAAGCTTGATTATATTGCTCAAAACATAATAGCTTCTGCACTAGATACTAATGAGTTTTTCAGGATATCAAATTGCAAAATTGTTAAAGAGATGTGGGACACACTCAAATCTACTCATGGGAACATCAATGAATCAAAGGAAGTAAGGTCAAGAAGTCAAGCACAAAGGAAAAGGAGGCAAAACAGAAAAAGCCTCAACCTCTGCTTCATGGCCAAAAAGGAAGATGACTCAAGTAGTGTAAGTTCTTCCAACTCCTCAAATTCTGAAAATTACAGTCAATTGCTTCAGCCTTTCAAGAAACACATGAAGATGCTAACCGATTGGCCCTCTTGAACAACCGGTTAAAGGGAATGAATAGCTGGCTTGAAAACAGAGTCAAAACACTGGAAGAGGAATTGGAAAATTCAAAAACAGATTTTGAAAACCTTGAAATAGTTTACAAAAACTCATCTTGCAAGTGAGATACAATTGCGAAAATTTTGAAAAGAAAGTCCATTATCTTGTTAAAACTGTGGATAAGCTTTCTAAAGGTCAATCCAACTTTGAGAATGTCTTGGCATCTCAAAACTATGTTTTTGGAAAAGCTGGATTGGGTTTTAACCCACAGAACAAGCAAGATAGATTTTCAAAGCCATTTTCGAAACTGCCAGAAAAACAAGAGATTGGACCATAGAAACAATTGGTTGTTACAAGCTTATACTGCATGAAAAGAGGCCATTCTGTCAGATTCTGTAAAATCAGAAAATATGTTGTTCTTAGGGACTTTATGAAATGGATTCCCAAGTGTAGTAAAGGTTCAAGTGATGAATGTAAACCAAATGGATCCACATTCATAAGGGGACCAAATCTTTGTACTTGAAAATCTTCTTTGTAGGAAAACTTGGAGGAGAGCATGCAACAATGGTACCTGGACAGTGGGTGCTCCAAGCACATGACTGGGGACAAATCAAAGTTTTTGAGCATCTCCTTTAAGCAAGAAGGGCACGTTACCTATGGAGACAACAACAAAGGGACGATTCTTGGGAGAGGATCCATAGGAGACAAAGATATCTTGGTCATTCATGATGTTCTCTTTGTGGAAGGATTAAAGCACAATCTGCTGAGCATTAGTCAATTGTGTGACAAAGGATATCAGGTTATCTTCAAAACAAACTCCTGCGAAATCTATCTTCCCAACACAAAAGAGGTAATGTTAATTGGTAAGAGAATCACTAATGTTTATCTTCTAGATATCTCTTCACCTTGTTCAATTGGTTGTCTTATATCCAAGCATGATGAGTCTTGGCTTTGGCATAGAAGAATTGCTCACATTCACATGAATCACTTGAACAAGTTAATTTCAAGAGATCTTGTGATTGGGCTGCCAAAGCTCAAGTTTGAGAAGGACCATATTTGTGAAGCTTGCCAAAAGGGGAAACAAGTGAAAAACTCTTTTAAAATAAAAAATGTTGTTTTTTCTTTAAAACCTCTTGAGCTACTTCACATGGATCTTTTTGGACCTTCAAGAACCATGAGCCTTGGTGGAAACTACTATGATCTTGTTATTGTGGATGATTTTTCTAGGTTCACTTGGACTCTCTTCTTGGAATCAAAAAATGATGCCTTTTCTGCATTCAAGAAGCTTGCAAGAAGATTGCAAAATACAAAGAACAACAACATAGGCTCAATAAGAAGTGGTCATGGAGGTGAATTCCAAAATGAAAAGTTCAACAAGTTCTGTGAAAAGATGGGAATTCTGCATAATTTCTCTGCTCCAAGAACTCGACAATAGAATGGTGTGGTGGAGAGGAAGAACAGGTCCCTTGAAGAGCTAGCTAGAACAATGCTAAGTAAATCTTCTCTTCCTAAGTATTTTTGGGCTGATGCAGTTAGCACTTCTTGTTATGTGATGAATAGAGTGCTAATTAGGCCAATTCTGAAGAAGACTCCTTATGAACTCTTTAATGGAAGGAAGCCAAACATCAATCATCTCAGAGTTTTCGGTTGCAGTTGTTTTGTTCTCAACAATGGAAAGGAAAACCTAGGGAATTTTGATGAAAAAGTTGATCATGGTATCTTCATAGGCTACTCTCTAACAAGTCATGCATACAGAATCTACAACAAGAGGCTAATGACTGTAGAACAGTCTGTTCATGTTGTCTTTGATGAGGTGGATCGCAAAAGCATTCAAATCCTGAAGAACAGTGCTGAAGAGGATGAGTAGAACATCAGTTTGGACAAGTTGGACATATGTTCAGAAAAACAACCGCTTGATTCCTTGAAACAGCCGATTGAAATTCTGCAGCAGAGTGAGTTGCCCAAAGAATGGAGGATTCCTAGAGTTCTGTCAGTGGAAAACATCATTGGGTAGATAAAGGAAGGTGTTTCAACACGTAGCTTCATCTTAAACTTCTGCAGGCACACTGCTTTTGTCTCTCAAATTGAACCAAAGTCAATTGATGAAGCCCTCAAGGATGAAAAATGGGTTGAAGCTATGCATGAAGAGCTTAATCAGTTTGCAAGGAATAAGGTATGGTTTCTTGTCCCTAAAACAGCTGAGATGAACATTGTACCGATCAGGTAATCGGAAGTGATGACATGGCAGCAAGCGATGATATAGGCGTGTTGAACGGGACACCTGGCTGACAGAAGGGAAGTACATCGGGAAGTCTGTGTAATCGCCAATCGTTGAGTTGGCGTTCTCCGATCTCTAGTGTGTGTAACCGGCGGTTGCCAGAGTTGCGCCATAGTCGCCATACATGAGTACTAGGAGATCAGGTGGTTAGAGACCGCCGAAAGGGGCACATCGCCGAAAGATCAGGAAGGCTTGCTTAAGGCTTTCAAGAGGTACAAGTACGGAGGACGAGGTTATCAGATGATCATTCCCTAGCCAGAGGTCGAGGCAAGGAAGCGGTTTCCCAGAACATGCATGATGTGCAAGTGAAGCAGATCATGATAGCGGCAGGCGAGACCACAGAGAAGGTGTGCATGGTGACACCCCGTACTCGCCACTTAAAGGATCGCGCTCCAAGGAAAGCTGTGCACCAAGTTACTCCTTGTATGGGTAACTTCGTCGAATAGCTCAAAAAGTAGAAGTGACGCTCAAGTAGAAGGGGGCTCCAGATGGCGACACGTGTACAGCTGGATGCGAGCCACGTGTCCAGAGGTATAACCGTCAGGAGAGAGAAAGTGCTCAGGTATATAAGGAACTCTTAACAGCCTTTTGAGGTACGTTTTAGAACACTTCAGTATGCTTTGAGAATACTTGCTAAGTACACTGAGATTCACTGCGCACGGTTCCTTGAGTTGAGATATTCTCTCTTAGTTTTTGGTGATTCCGTCGCTGACTTGAGCGTCGGAGCGCGATCAGCCGCAGCGGCGCCACTCTGTTTTCTTCAGGTTCTTGCGAGGATTGAGGCGTGAAGGACAGAGGCTAACGTGGTGCGAAGCTGATCGAGAAGGAGAAACCTTTGACGTGGCAAGACTCTTGCACTCAGGTCAACCGCAGGATCATCAGGCGCCAACCGTGGGGTCGTGTAAAACGTGTTTCCCATCCACAGCGTGAGTTTCTTGAAGTTTCTGCGGTTCTTGTGTGGTTGTGTGCTCGTGCAACCATTTTCGGTGTTTTTCACCGTTTGTTTGAGTTTTCAATCGGTAGTTTGAAGTTTTCCACCGTTTGTTTGAGTTTTCGATTGGTGAATTGAAGTTTCTTACCGTTTGTGCGAGTTTCAATCGGTAAATCAAAGTTTTTATCGTTCGTTCGAGTTTCTGATCGGTGAATCGGGAGTTTTAATGGAGAAGCGGTAGGTTCGTGGTGAGATTGCGAGTTTCTGTGGAGGTTTTGGCATCCGAATCAATCCCGTGCGGTTGCGGTTGCGTTCTTAGAAGTTCTTTGGAGTTTAAGAGGTTTTTGACCGATTGATTGCTGAATCGATCGTTCCGCTGGTGAAGGTTTTGGTCGCTGAAGCTTGATCTGTTGATATTTCATGAGAAAGATGAGAAGTACGCATTCAAGTCCTGTTGTGCCAACTGCTGGAGAAGGCGCCATGACCATGGCGCAAATGATGGAGATCATGTGTGCGTTGCAAGCAAATGTGGAGGCATCGCGCGTAGAGCAAGCGAAGATGCACGAAGACCTGGTCGCCTCTCAGGCCAGAAATGAGGAGCTCAGCAAGGTCACTGAGGAATTGCGTCAAGCTCTTCACGAGCAGAGAGGACGCACAACCGTTGAAGAGGTTGCGCCGTCATCGCCACCGCGCGTTTTTTCGATGCCGTTTTCTCAGGCGATCATGGACACGGCGATCCCTGCGAGCGTAGTGGCCGTAAAAGCTTCTTTCACCGGCGTGGAGGATCCTGAAGCACATCTCACTGCGTTCCACACGCAGATGATGCTGTCAGGAGGCTCAGATGCAGTTTATTGCAAGATGTTTATGAGCACACTCCAGGGAACAGCACTGGAATGGTTCGTTAGCCTGCCCACGGGTCACATAACCAATTTCCAGCAGTTCTCAAAGCTTTTCGTCGACCAGTACATCGTGAACAAGGCGCCACCTAGGGTGTCTTACGACTTGTTCGACGTGAGACAGTATCAGAGAGAGTCCCTCAGGGACTATCTGAATCGTTTTGGAGCACAGATGGTCCGCTCGCCTGCCAAAGACGAGGACATGTTGGTATACGCCTTCAAAAAGGGCGTACTGCCTGGACCTTTCTGCGAGGCGCTAATTAGGGGCACCCCGCCACGTTTGCTGAAGTTCGGCGACTTGTTGTGGCCCACATCGCCGACGAGAGTGAGGTCGCAGAAAAGAGAGGGAGTGTGGCTCCTGCTAGGCCATGGGCCCAAACTAGAATTCAGCCGCAGAGGGTGTTGTAGACAGCGGCGGCTAAGAAGGATCAGACGACTCGCCATCCTTACGACCCAAAGAAAAACAAGGGAAGGGGCCCAGGGCGCCCTAGGGAGTTCAATCGCCCACCCAGGTACAAGTTCGTCATGGGGTTGGCGGACCTGATCGCCATTCCCAACATAGCTGACAGGCTTAAGGCGCCTGAGAAAGTTTCAGATAAGGTGCTAGGACCAAAATCGAACGCATGGTGTGAATTCCACCAAAGTTTTGGTCACTCCCTTGATTCGTGCTTGGCCCTAGGATACCAACTCAACGATTTGGTCAAGAGCGGCTTCTTGAATGACTACCTGCTGGACAAGAGGACGGGGCAAGCGTCGAGCTCTCAGCTGATGAGCAGTGAGGGCCAGCAGCATGAGATGCCCACTCACGGCGAGATCCACACCATCGCTGGAGGTTTCTCGGGTGATGGATGTACTGCATCGCAGAGGAAGAAATATGCAAGGTCTGTGATGGCAGTAGATGTGTTCGAAGACCACTCGCCAGATGTGGACATTACGTTCACAAAGGAGGATCTCAGGGACGTTGTGCCTCATGATAACGATCCCATAGTTGTCTCGCTAGTCACGGCGGGAAGGAAGGTCCACCGGGTGCTGGTGGATCAAGGAAGCTCGGCAGATGTCATGTTCTGGCAGACTTTCACCAAGCTACAATGACCCCTTGACCAGTTAAGGCCCTACGGAGGATGCTTGTATGGGTTCGTTGGCGACTAGGTGGAGGTCAGGGGGTACATTGAGTTGAGAACCACGTTCACAGACGAGACGGCCTCGAGGACGGAGAAGATCAAGTACCTCGTTGTAAATGCCCCCTCGGCGTATAACATTCTGTTGGGAAGGCCGACCCTCAACAGAATAGGAGTTGTGCCCTCGACCAGGCACATGAAGGTTAAGTTGCCATCAATGGAGGGGGTGGTGATCACCATAAGATCTTACCAAAAGGAGGCAAAGAAGTGCTACGAAAATAGCCTCAAGAATAAGAGGTCGGTGAGCTACATCACCACGACGCCGCCTCCCGGTGTGGAGCCCAGGCCAACAGAAGGGCGAGTTGTTGATGCGGCGATGGAGGTGACCGCCGGAGGCGATGTTATCATGGTAGACGCTGAGGTTGAGGGAAAGGACGTCGGTCGGTTAGAAGAAGCGAGAAACCGCCCAGAGGAGGCTAGGGAATTGGGAATCGCCAGGGCGGTGATCGCCAGTGAAACCAGGCCCAAACCCGTCGAGGAGTGGCTCGAGAGGGAGATCGGGGGCAAGGTCTTCAAGTTGGGAAGATCTTTGGAAGGTGAGCTACAAGACCAGATCGCCAAGGTGATAGAACGGCATCTGGACGCTTTTGCATGGTCTGCTTCAGACATGCCGGGAATCGACCCCGATTTCTTGTGTCACCACCTGGCAATGGACACACAGGTCAGACCAGTGCGACAGAGGAGAAGAAAGTTCAATGAGGAGAGGAGACAGGCGATTAGGGATGAAACGCAAAAGCTCCTCGCCGCAGGCCATATCAGGGAGGTCCAGTACCCTGAGTGGTTAGCTAATGTCGTGCTGGTAAAGAAGAGCAACGGGAAGTGGCGCATGTGTGTCGACTTCACGGACCTAAACAAGGCTTGCCCAAAGGATTCATACCCTTTGCCAAGCATAGATGTCCTGGTCGACAGCGCAGTAGGGTGCAAGTTGCTGAGCTTTCTGGACGCCTTCTCAGGGTACAACCAGATTAAAATGCATCCCACGGATGAAGAGAAGAGAACTCGCTCATCGGCGAGAAGGACTTTAAACGGCCTTAACTCGCTCGACGGCGAGAAGGACTTTGTCAGGTGCCTCAACTTGCCCAGGGTGTACATCTCCTCCCCCCCTGGATGCACTGAGGACCTTTTCTCGCCTGCGCCCGCTCAACGGCGAGGAGGTCTTTAACTTGCCTCTACGTTGCCCCGGGAGTTACATCTTCTCGCTCCCAGAAACACGGAGGACTTTTTCTCTTTCTCGCCTGCACTCGCTCGACGGCGAGGAGGTCTTTGATGGGCCTTAGTTCGCACAACGGCGATAAGGGCTTTGTCCGGTGCCTCAACTTGCCCAGGGCGTACATCTCCTCCCCCCCCGGATGCACTGAGGACCTTTCTCGCCTGCGCCCGCTCAACGGCGAGGAGGTCTTTAACTTGCCTCAAAACGCGCGAGGGCGTTGAGGTCTTCCATCTGGTGCCTCCGATCGCCGAAAAACGATGAGGACTTTAAAACTTAACTGGTGCCTCTAATCGCCGAAAAACGATGAGGACTTTAAAACTTTAGAAAACATGCGACATATCTTGTCGTGCCTTAAATCATGTACGAATGACAAGGTCTTTCTTCGAAACTTTTTTTGGAAATAACACATATGCAATCTGAAAACACCTTATACTTCGAAAACTCTTCTTTTATTGGGTGGCCTCATTAAAAACCCTCCTCAGGGAAAAAAGAGTGCCCCCTTAAAACTGTTTTTACAGAGACATTGCAATGTAGTATTTGTGTTTGTCTTTACTTACAAAGCTCTTAGCTATAGTACAACTTCAGGTGTGTGGCGTTCCAGGTACGAGGAATCGCCCCCCCCTCCAACGTCTCCAAGCGATAGGCTCCGTTCCCGAGTGCCTCGGTGATTCTGAACGGTCCAGTCCACTTGGGTGATAGCTTGTTCTCCATCTCGTACTGGTGGGCCTTTCTCATCACCAGATTGCCTTCTCTAAACTGCCTTGGCATCACCTTTGAGTTGTACCTTCGCTCGACCCTTCTCTTCACCGCCTCAGCCTTCAGCCTTGCCTCCTCCCTGACTTCATCCAGCAGATCCAGGTTCAGTCTTCGCTCTTCATTCGAGTCTTCCTCCACAAAGTTTTGGGATCTCGGCGAGCTCTCCTGAATCTCGACTGGGATCATGGCATCACACCCATAGACCAAGCTAAACGGGGTCTCATGGGTTCCTGACTGCTCGGTGGTGTGGTACGCCCAAACTATTCGGGGTACCTCCTCAGCCCAACTTCCCTTGGCTTTCTCGAGCCTTCTCTTCAAACCTCTCAGCAATACCCGGTTAGCCGATTCCACCTGGCCATTAGTCTGAGGGTGCTCGACGGATGCAAACACTTGCTGAATTCTGACCCCTTCGCAAAGCTTCTTCAACAGGTGGCTCGCAAACTGAGTCTCATTATCTGATACCAGGCGCTTAGGCACTCCAAACCGGCACACAATATTCTTCCATACGAAGCCTTCGATCTTGTGCGCGGTGATCTGGGCCACTGGTTCTGCTTCAATCCACTTGGTGAAATACTCAATCGCCACCACCAAGTACTTCATCTGCCTGATCGCCAGTGGAAAAGGCCCCAGGATGTCGATTCCCCAAGTATGAAACGGCCAAGGGCTGTAGATCGACTTCAACTCCTCGGGAGGTGCCTTGTGCCAATCGGCGTGCTGCTGGCATTGTTTGCAGCACTGGGCGTACTTCTTGCAATCTTCTCTCATGGATGGCCAATAGTAGCCTGCACGGAGAGTCCTCGCGGCCAGAGCTCGACCCCCGACGTGACTTCCACATATTCCTTCGTGGAGCTCTGCCATAATCCTCGTGCACTTCTCGCCGTGTATGCATTCCAGGAGTGGGTGAGTGAATCCAAACCTGTACAGATCGCCATCAATCAATGTATACTTGCTGGAATTCTTCTTTACCTTCCTAGCTTCTGTTGGATCTAGCGGGAGGAGGCCATCCGCCAGGCACCGCTTGTACTGTGTTATCCACGTGTCTGGCTCATGGGTGGCGCAGACCTGCATCACGTCCACCTTCTCTCCTCGACATGCTCTAATCCTTGGCGATCTCAGAGTTTCTTGTGTCAAAGACTTATGGCTTCTCGCTGCTCTCTCCGTCGACCTGCTTATCTGAAGGACCAGGTGATCTGCTACAAATGCCCTCGGCGTCTTCAAAGTTTCTTGAATCACCGTCCTCTGCCTACCCCCCTTGCCTGAGCTGGCGAGCTTAGCAAGCAAGTCAGCTCGGGCATTCTGCTCTCGGGGCACATGCACCACTTCAAAAGAGGCAAAGGAACTCTTCAATTCCTGCACATACGCCAAGTAAGCCGCCATTTGTGGATCTTTAGCCTGGAACTCGCCTGTTACTTGCCCCGTGACTAGCAGCGAGTCACTCTTAGCCAACAGCACTCTGGCTCCCATTTCTTTAGCCAGCAGAATCCCGGCGATCAGTGCCTCATACTCTGCTTGATTGTTGCTGGCTTTGAAGGCGAATCTCAACGATTGTTCGATCAGCACGCCGTTGGGTCCTTCCAATATGACTCCAGCACCGCTGCCCTGCTGGTTTGACGACCCATCCACCGAGAGTACCCAACGGAAATCATCTCCTTCAACCCGCGTCGCTTCTGAAGAGAGCTCGACTACAAAATCTGCAAAGATTTGCCCTTTGATCGGTCCTCGAGGCTCATACTTAATGTCAAACTCTGACAGCTCGACTGCCCACTTCACCATTCTTCCTGCAACGTCAGGTTTCTTCAAGACATTCTGGATGGGCAGGTCAGTCATCACCAGTATTGTGAAACTGTGGAAATAGTGGCGCAACCTCCTCGCCGAAAACACCACCGCCAAAGCAGCCTTCTCCAGGGCCTGATATCTCGTTTCTGGGCCCTGCAACACCTTGCTCACGAAATAAATAGGCTTCTGAGCCTGATCCTGGTCTTGGGCGAGCACCGCACTCACCGCCCTCTCAGTCACAGCGAAATACAACCTGAGAGGGATTCCCGCCAGTGGCTTGCACAAAACCGGCGGGCTCGCCAAATATTCTTTCAGCTTGACGAAAGCTTCCTCGCACTCTTTCGTCCAAGCGAACTTGTTATTGCGCCGCAGACACTGGAAATAGGGATGTCCCTTCTCTCCGCTCGCTGACACGAAGCGGGATAGGGCCGCCATCCGACCAGTCAGCTGCTGGACTTCTTTTACTGTAGTCGGGCTCCTCATTGCCAAGATGGCGGCACACTTGTCCGGGTTGGCCTCTATCCCCCTTTCAGTCAATAGAAAGCCCAAAAATTTTCCAGCCTCTACGCCGAAAATGCATTTCTCCGGGTTGAGCTTCAACCTGAACTTGGTGATCGTCGTGAACAATTCTTCCAAGTCTGCAACGTGCCTGCTTTTCTCCTGCGAGGTCACGACCATGTCATCGACGTAAGCTTGCACGTTCCTTCCCAGCATCGGTGCAAGTACTCGATCCATCAGCCTCTGGTACGTGGCCCCCGCGTTCTTCAGCCCGAAGGGCATCACCTTATAGCAATAGCACGACCTCTCCGTCATGAAGGCTGTTTTTTCTTCATCCATGGGATGCATCTTGATCTGATTATAGCCCGAGAAGGCGTCCAGGAAACTCAGCAGCTTGCACCCTGCAGCACTATCAACCAGGGCATCAATGCTTGGTAAAGGATACGAATCCTTTGGGCAAGCCTTATTCAGGTCGGTGAAATCGACGCACATGCGCCATTTCCCGTTGCTCTTCTTTACCAGCACCACATTTGCCAGCCACTCAGGGTACTGGACTTCTCTGATGTGGCCTGCAGCGAGGAGTTTCTGGGTTTCATCCTTGATCGCCTGCCTCCTTTCTTCATTAAACTTCCTTCTTCTTTGCCGCACCGGTCTCACCATGCTGTCCATCGCCAGATGATGGCACAAGAAGTCGGGATCGATCCCGGGCATGTCCGAAGCAGACCAGGCAAACGCGTCCAGATGCCGTTCAATCACCTTGGCGATCTGGTCCTGGAGATCGACCTCCAGAGATCTTCCGAGCTTGAAAACCTTTCCCCCGATCTCCTTCTCGAGCCACTGCTCGACGGGTTTGGGCCTGGACTCTCTGGCGATCACCGCCTTGGTGATTCCAAGTTCCCTTGCTTCCTCCGGGCGATTCCGCGCCTCTTCCTCCTCCAGGGCAGCATTCCTCTCCCCCAGCTCAGCATCTATCATCTCTACGTCCCTTCCAGCGGTCTCCTCCATTATCGGCGGTCTGGGCTTCACACCGGGAGGTGGGGTGGTTGTGACATAGCTCACTGATCTTTTATTTTTCAGGCTATTTTCATAGCACTTTTTCGCTTCCTTCTGATCAGACTTTATCGTGATTACCACCCCTTCCATGGACGGCAACTTCACCTTCATGTGCCGAGTCGATGGAATTGCGCCTATCCTGTTGAGGGTGGGCCTTCCCAGCAGGATTTTATATGCTGAAGGGGCGTTTACGATGAGGTACTTGATTTTCTCCGTCCTCGACCCAGCCTCATCGGTAAACGTGGTTCTCAGCTCGATGTACCCCCTGACCTCCACCTGGTCGCCAGCGAACCCATACAAGCACCCTCCATAGGGCCTTAGCTGGTCAAGGGGCAACTCCAACTGCGTGAAAGTCGGCCAGAACATCACGTCTGCCGAACTTCCTTGGTCCACCAGAACTCGGTGGACCTTCCTCCCCGCCGTGATTAACGAAATAACAATGGGATCGTTGTCATGAGGCACAACGTCCCGAAGATCCTGCTTGGTGAACGTAATGTCCACTTCGGGCGAGTGATCTTCAAACATGTCTAATGACATCACCGATCGCGCGTACTTTTTCCTCTGCGACGCGGTGCATCCACCACCTGAGAAACCCCCTGCAATGGTGTGGATCTCCCCATGGATGGGCATTTCGTGTTGCTGGGCTTCTCCCCCTGCCGGCTGGGAACTCGACGCTCCTCCGGTCCTTCTGTCCAGCAGATAATCGTTTAGGAACCCGCTCTTAACCAGATCGTCGAGCAGGTACCCTAAAGACAAACACGAGTCCAGGTTGTGGCCAAAGCACTGGTGGAACTCGCACCAGACATCCGGCTTCGACCCCAACACCTTGTCACCCACCTTCTCGGGCGCCTTCAACCTAGCAGATATGTTAGGGATAGCGATCAGGTCCGCTAGTCCCATGACAAATTTGTGCTTAGGTGGGCGATTGTATTCCCGGCGTGCTGGTTGTTGGCGTGCTGGCGGTTGGCGCGCTTGGCTTCTTCCCTTGTTTCTCCTATCGTAAGGATAGCGAGTCCTTTGATCCTTTCTGGCCGCCGCTGCCGTTTCCAGCACCCTCTGTGGCTGGATCCTGGTCTGGGCGCGTGGCCTGACGGGAGCCACACTGCCTCTCTTCTCGGCGACCTCACTCTCGTCAGCGATGTGAGCCACCGCAAGTCGCCTGACTTCAGCAAACGTCGCTGGATGAGCCCTGATCAAGGCTTCACAGAATGGCCCTGGCTGCACGCCCTTCTTGAAGGCATAAACCAGCATTTCTTCATCCTTGGCCGGCGACCTGACCATCTGCGCTCCGAAGCGATTGAGGTAGTCTCTGAGGGACTCCCCGTGGTACTGCCTTATATCAAACAGATCATAGGACACTCTGGGCGGTGCCTTGTTCACAATATACTGCTCGACGAAGATTTTCGAGAACTGCTGAAAATTAGTTATGTGGCCATTAGGCAGGCTCACAAACCACTCCATCGCCGTTCCCTGGAGCGTGCTCACGAACATCTTACAATAGACAGCATCCGACCCCCCTGACAGCATCATCTGTGTGTGGAACGTGGTCAGATGAGCCTCTGGATCTTCCACGCCAGTAAAAACAGCTTTAACCGGGACCACGCTCGTGGGAATTGGCGTATCGGTAATCGCCTGAATGAAAGGCATTGGGAAAACACGAGGCGGCGTCGACGGTGCCACCTCTTCAGCGGAAGAACGAACCTGCTGCTCCTGAAGAGCTCGACGTAGCTCTTCAGCTACTTTGCTGAGCTCCTCGTTCCTGGCGCGAGAGGCGACCAGGTCTTCATGTATCCTGGCCTGCTCGACGCGCGAGGCTTCTACAGTAGCCTGCAATGAGCGCATCATTTCTGCCATCTGCGCCATGGTCATGGCGGCGTCGCCTTCAGCTGCGACGGGAGCCACGGGACTGGAACGATTGCTCCTCATCTTTCTCATCAACTTCGGCGAACCACAGAAATACAGCAAATAACACTTCAACCACGAACGAACTAGCGACCGATCGGAGAAGATTCAAGAAACTGCGCGAGAACTTCAAGAACACCGCGAGCCTTCGAAGAAAATCGCAGCTTCACCAACAACCACCGTTTCTCCGCGAACCAAACAACCACCCGAAAGCACTCGAATCCACCGATCGACAAGCCAAACGAACGGTTTAAAACACAAGCTTCACCGAACAAAACTCAGAGAAACCCAGAACGGCGGTTGCACCAGCACACAACCCGCGCAGAAAACCTCAAAACCTCCACGAGCTCACGCTGTGGATGGGAGCACGTTTTACACGGCCCCACGGTGGGCGCCTGATGATCCTGCCTGTTGACCGGAGCGCTGGAGAATGCCTCGTCAAAGGATCGACGTGCGCGCCGCTTCTCACTTCCGTTCCTCCTCTGGATCTATCTCAAGAACCTGCAAAGAAACGATACGGCGCCGCTGCGGCCGATCGCACTCCGACGCTCAAGTCAGTGACGGTATCACCAAATACTAAGAACTGGAACCGTGCAAATCTCTCTCACAAACAGCTCTGTCACTCGCAAGCGTAAAGCGTATGAACTGAACGTGCGTACCTTAGGAAAACTGTTAGGAACTCTTATATACCTGGTGATTTTCTCTCTCCTGGCAGTTACAGGCTATGACACGTGGCCTGCATCCAACCGTACACGTGCCATCATCTGGAGGCTCACTGACTTGGCGCTGCTTCTACTCTCATTTTGGCTAAGTTACCTATGCATGGTGCTGCCCAGTGCATAGCTAACTCAGGAGTGCGATCCCTACTGAAACTGGCGAGGTAGGGCCTTCATACACCTTCCCTGTGGTCTCGCCGGCCGCCTTCATAATCTGCTTCTCCTTTAACTTCGGCGATGTGCTCGTTCTGGCGATCTCCGACTGCCTGGTCGCCTGAGTCCGCATTTGGCGACTTCATCCCCAAACTGGCGATCGCCTATGCTGGAGACCGGAACACGCCAACTTAACTATCGGCGACTACACGTGCCTCCTGACTTCTTTCTCAACTGCCAATCTGGCGCCTTGTCAACACGCCTACACTGTAACAGGATGCCACGTCACCGCACCCGACCACCAGGGCGGTACAAAGAGTATCTCTTTGATTCTTTTCTTTTGAGTTCTTCTTATTTCCTAGTTGTTCATCTTGTTTCCAAGTTGTCTTGCTGTTTTTTTGTTTTTAATATGATTTGAATGCTTTTCTATTCAATTCAATCGGTGGTTTTTGTTCAATTTGTGCTTGAACATCTCATTTCAATTTTGTGTAGGATTCTTGATATTTTGTGTTGCTGTTTTTATTTTTAGGCATTTCAGTCTTGATTGCAATTTTCATTCGGTTCATATTAATGCTTGAGTCATTTTATTTTATGAATCTATAAGTTTTGTCAAGTCTTGTGTTTCCATATTTGCATCAAATCTTAGTAGTACTTTTTTTTTTGCTTATTTCTTTCTTGCTTTTTGGGTATAAATGCTTGATCTGAAATCTGCTGTGTTTTTTATCCTTTGGTGCTTTTTATTTTTAGTTTGAGTTCATATTTGTGTGTTAGATCCACACAAATTCCTTACACTAATTCCATTGTGTTTCCTTTGGTATATCATTATGTTTTTATTTCCAAATTTATAGAATCCTCTGTTTTACACCATTCTGTTTTGGCTGATTTTGCTTATGAAAATTAAAATACACATAAGAAATTTCTGAGCCTCTGTATTTTGCAAGATTGAGGTGTTAGATAAAGGACAAAAAAAGAATCAGTTCAAAAAAGGAAATAGAAAAAAAATGATAAATATTACAAAAACAGTGTGCAATCTTGACGCTACAACCGGCGAATCTGAGCACCGATTTAAGAAAATTTATTAAAAAAAAAATGGTGCATGCGTTTGGAGTGAAACCAACGCCAAATTTTGTTGAGATCTTGATCTGTTTGAATATAAATTTTCAGAAGCAAATATTAAAAGGCCAACTCAGCATAAATCTGGGAAAATCACGCATTCTGGACCACAACAATTTGTTTCAGTGGTGCTGTTTTTTTATTTTGAAATCAAATCTAGTGCTATTCCATAGGTTCCATTTTGTGTGTCATCCTTTCTTTGATTAACTTTTTATTTGCTTGTCTAATATTTCATTGAAACTCTTTCTAGTTGTCACATTTAATTCCATTTGTGTGGTATTGTTTTTCAAATTAATTTGTTTCTTGCTTTAATTCTTTGACCTCTAAGCTTGGTGGTGGATTAATTATCAATTGGTACTTGATTGAGTGGTAATTGACTTGAGGGGAGTCTAGTTTGCTTAATAGGTGCTGGATTGAAGAATTAATTACCTAATTCCAAGAGGAACAAAGGCAAGGGGCAGAAACAAACAATTTCTAAATACACCACATACATTGGAGGGCCCAACAAAGAGGAGACAACAAAGGAAGTGCAAATAGAAAATCAACAAAGGGAGTTCCATCTAATTTCTTTGCAACTTAACTCTTGTTAATTACTTGTTTAATTACGCAATTAGACGGTGAGTGTGTCTTCAAGGGCTCCAAGTGTCCAAAAAGCCTCACCTAGGGCCGACTAGCTTAAAACTATCTAGCTTAGTTTTTGTTAATTGCTTTAATTGCATCTTTTTGCCTTTAATTAGTTACACTTATCAAACTGTTTTGTCTTGCTTAAGCTTTGTTATTTTTACTTGGTTGATTAGATAGTTTGCATTGTTTTCTTGCATTAAAAATTGTGTTTTAAGTGGTTTACCAAGAGAAAGATTTGTGTGAAGACATTGAGGGATAGTTTTTGGCTAAGGCAAGACTTGGTATTTAAGTAGTCCATTGTGACTCACCTTTCTTACCTGGAAAACTACCTTCTTTAACTTCCCTCATTTTTCTCAAGGTAAAACATTTCTAGACACAAAACTCTAGTCATGTCTTCTCATTCTTCAAAGTCTATGGAAAGTGATGTGAAATCCATCAAATCCCTTTTAAAACAACTTGCCAAGGATGTTCAATTAATTTCCTATAGACAATTGGAGAACGAGTTTAAAATCAACGAACTAACTAGAGCAAAGGAAGAGAAATCACAAAATTCAAAAAAATCTCATACTCATGCATCTCATTCAAAATAAGATGAGTCTCTAGGGGAGGGAAGCCTTAGAATCAATGACTATTACCAACCACCCCCTAGAAGAAATAGGCAAAGGGAACAAGAGGGCCCAATGGAGGTTAGGGTAGACCTACCTCATTTCCATGGTAAGGAGAACGTAGAAATCTACCTAGATTGGGAAATGAAAGTAGAGAAACTCTTTGCTTGCCATAGGGTGAGTGAAGAACGCAAGGTACCCTTAGCCACCCTTAGATTCCATGGGAATGCCATGTATTGGTGGACCTCTCTCGAAAGAGAAAGACGTCTTCATAGGGAACCTCCCATTGAGTATTGGAATGACCTTAGGGGAGCCCTAAGACGTCGACACATACCCTCATACTACCATAGGGAGTTAATGGACAAGCTCCAAAGACTCCAACAAAAGAATGAGTGTAGAGGAGTATAGGCAGAAAATGGAGTTCTATATGATGAGAGCATCCATTAGAGAAGAGGAGGACACCACCATAGCAAGATTCCTTAGTGGCCTCCCTCTTGAGATAAGAGATAGGGTAGAACTCCTTCCCTACCAAGACTTGAATGACTTGGTTCAACTTTGCATTAAAGTTGAACAACAAAATTTGCACAAAACTTCAAGTCAAAGGGTGGGTTCATACTCTATCTTTTATCTCAAGAACGATTATAAAAGGGAGGGTAGCACATCTAGATAAAAACCAAAGGAAACTACCAAGCCCTTAGCAAAAGAAGCCTCCACCCCACCCATCCGAGCTAGGGACGTTAAGTGCTTTAAGTGCTATGGAAGAGGGCATGTGCAAGCACAATGCCCAAACCAAAGGACTTTGTTTTTAAAAGGTGTAGACGAATACACTAGAGGTGAGGATGAGCCAAGTGAGAGAGAGGAAGGGGGAGAGGATGAGAGCATAGCTCCATTAGAGGGAGAATTGTTAATGATTAGGAGAACCCTCAACAATCAACCTAGCACATCCATGGAAACACAAAGGGAGAACATCTTTCATACAAGATGTAATGTTTTAGAAAATATGTTACATGAAGCAACTTGTACATGCTACATGAAGGCCCATTAGGGGTAGCTTAGTATTAGTGTAGTGTGAATAGCATAAACTTGTTTCCATGTGATTTACCCTAGATTTGCTCACGTTCTAGAATGTTTCTCCACATGGTCGGCCATGTGCTCCATGTGCTCCATGTGATGTAATTTGCATTTCATTTTGATTAGCATTAGGGTTGCATTATGGTCCTCCTTAGCCTATAAAAGGAGGAGCCTACTGATGGATTTCCTATGAGCTCTTCTTGGATGTTTGTGGAAGATGGTGCAGAAGCTTAATGGAGGAGATGAACAAGGTCCTCCTAAGAGGTGTGGTGACCTTGAAGGTGCATGAAGAGTGTCGAAATGGGGAGGTTCGGCCAGCCCCTTTGAAGGTGGTGAAATGAAGATTAAAACCTAGAAGCTAGGCAAGGAGTAATGTATAGCACTAAATTGGCAGCATAACAATACTCTATTCAATCTTCCAAATACATGAGCCAAGCCCTCTTATTTATAGTGTTTAGAGGGCTGGAAATTCAAAAGAAAGTGGAGGGAAATCAAATGAGAAGCATTTCAATTTGGAGACAATTCCTAGTCACAAGGGAAGTGTGACTTGGTTTCTATTTTTGGCGCCTCCTAAATCTATACATACACCTTCTTTTGTGTCACGTGGAAGGTGTGACTTAGCTTTATACATTTGCACCTCTTATATTTATATCTACACCTCCCTTTATATTCTACTAAAAATACTCAAAAGTAATTACAAAAGAAAGACATCCAATGATGCTTAGTTTGCCCATATCTTTTATTTGTTGGGCTTGAGTTGAAGCTTAAACTTGTATTTGGGCTTGGGCTTGGGATTTTTCTATCATGGGCTTGGGCCTCTTCCATCATCCCCTCCCTCTTGAAAAGGATTTGTCCTCAAATCCAATGCTTTTTCTTCATCATCATTATGTTGATGTATGTGGCTGGATGGTTTCAATCACCTACACCTTGTATTTTCAAGATTGAATAGAGTATTGTTATGCTGCCAATTTAGTGCCATACATTACTCCTTGCCTAGCTTCTAGGTTTTAATCTTCATTTCACCACCTTCAAAGGGGTTGGCCGAACCTCCCCATTTCCACACTCTTCATGCACCTTCAAGGTCACCACACCTCTTAGGAGGACCTTGTCCATCTCCTCCATTAAGCTTCCGCACCATCTTCAACAAACATCCAAGAAGAGCTCATAGGAATGCCATCACCTCTAGTTTAAAGCCATACATTCTAACAAAGTCACGGGGGACTACCAAGCTAAAGACCCTTAGATGGTCGCATACCTCGAATACGTCATGGTCCTGAAGGAGTCGTTCGAGGTATTCGAGTTAGTCCACGTACCCAAAGAACAGAATGCCTAAGCCGACTTGCTTGCAAAGCTTGCCAGTTCGGGAAAGGGGGTAGGCAAAGGACATTGATTCAGGAAACCCTGAAGACACCTCGAACTACCACGGACAACGTGGTAGAAGTCCAACAGGTTAGCACGGAAGAGATGAGGAGGAGTCATCGGTCGTTAACGCAGGAGACGGTGAAAACACCCAGAATAAGTAGGTACCAGGTTGCTGGGGAAACAGCGTCGCAAATTTACCAGGTCGAATCGGGAGAAACCTGGGTGACGGCCTACCAACGCTACTTGGTTGATGAAGTACTCCCACTAGAACCTGCAAAAGCTCGAAAAATCAAGAAAAATTCGAGCAAATACACCTTGATCGATGGGAAGTTGTTCATGCATGGATTCACCCATCCTATCCTGGTATATGTAGATGGTGAACAATGCACGCGCATAATGACATAACTACATGAAGGGATATGCGGCAGCCACATCGGTGGTCAATCTCTCTCATCAAAGGCCATTCGTGCAGGGTATTACTGGCCAACGGAGGATTGCACGAGGTACACCCAGCGGTGCAAGCAGTGCCAACAACATGCTGATTGGCACAAGGCGCCCTAGAGGAATTGAGGTCGATCTACAGACCATTTCATACCTGGGGGATCGATATTATGGGGCCTTTCACTTTGGCAGTATGGCAGCTGAAGTACCTCGTGGTTGGCATAGAGTATTTACAAAGTGGATCGAGGCTAAGCCCGTGGCACAGATCACAGCCCATAAGGTCCAGCACTTCGTGTGGAAAAATATAGTATGTCGTTTTGGAATCCCGAAGAGGTTGGTATCTGACAATGGTACCCAGTTTGCAAGCTAGCAATTGGGCAAGTTATGTACAGAGCTGGGAGTGAAACAGGTGTTCGCGTCAGTAGAACACCCCGAGACGAACGGACAGGTCGAGTCGGCCAACCGAGTTCTGCTCAGAGATCTGAAGAGAAGGCTAGACAAAGCCAAGGGAACTTGGGTGGAAGAAGTTCCTACAATTGTGAGGGCCTACCACACCACTCCCCAGTCCACAACCGGGGAAACACCATTCAGCTTGGTGTACAGTTCGAACACTATGATTCCGTTAGAAATCCAGGAGAACTCGCCGCGTTTTCAGAACTTCGTGGTCGAGGAGTCCAATGAAGAGAGAAAGGTGAACCTGGACCTATTAGATGAAGCAAGGAGGAAGCAAGGATTAAGGCTGAAGCCTTGAAAAGGAGGGTGGAGTACAAGTACAGCTCCAAGCTGAGACCTCGGCAGTTCCAAGTCGCTGACCTGGTAATGCGGAAGGCCCACCCCGTACCAACTAGAAAACAAGCTATCCCCCAAGTGGACTGGCCCTTTCAGAGTTACGGAGGCCCTTGGGAATGGAGCATACAAACTCGAAACGTTGGAGGGTGGCGCGATCCTTCGTACTTGAAACGCGACCAATCTGGAGTTTTATTTTAGTTAAAAATATTTTGCATTGTACACGTTTTAAGGGGGCACTCTTTTTCTCTCATAAGGGTTTTTTAATGAGGTCACCCGAATAAAATTCCAGTTATTCAGTTAAGAAATGTGTGTACATTGTAGTTAATGAACCTCTCCCTTGAAGTGATACACTGAGAGCAGAGGTAGTTTGGTTTCCCCAATAAGCCCCTCTTGTGTAAGTTCACCAAGGCGAAGAATAGTATGGTTCCCCAGTTAATGAACCTCTCCCTTGGAGTAACACACCAAGATCGGGAATAGTATGGTTCAATGATGAACCTCCCCCTTGCGCAAGTTTACCAAGACCGAGAACAGTAAGGTTCGAACATTAAAGACTTGCCCCTTGACTTTTTATAGCAAGGTCGCGGTCAGTTGTTCAGACATGTCCCTTGACTTCGTACAGCAAGGATGAGGTCGCTAAGAGTCGTTCACTCGAGTTAAGAACACCAAGAGGGGAGAAGTATGGCTCCTTAAGGGACCTCCCTCTTGCGTAGTAACTCCAGGGTCAAACAGCGTAGCCCACCAGTTAAGTTCACCCGTACCTTTCTATTGCAGGACCAAGATTGGACGGAAACGTTTCCCCCTTGAATACAAGCCAAGGTTGAAAGCGTCATATTTCCCAGTATTACCAGCAAACGTTCCTGTAGGTATAAGGAGGGTAAAGATGAGGTTGACGAGGACGCCTTACTTTGCAAGGAAAATCGAGGACAGCAAGAGTAGCTAACCCTCGAATAAAGGTCGAGCCAGTTAAAGGGTTGGCGTGCAAGGTTCAAACGTGCTACCTAAAAGGGGAACCTAGGTCGAAGGCGCTGTTGTTAGAAGTCGAGGCCGATAAAGGCAGAAAAATGCAGGTTAAACAAGCAATTAAACAAAAGATAAATATTTATAAAGAGGCAGATTGTTCTACAAAAAATACAGGGTTACAGAATGAGTCACTCTCGTAGCACGAGTTGCCCATCAACAACACACTTGGACTCACCAAAGGGGGTAAGATCCACCTCAAGATGCACGCAGGCAAACTAAGCGATGGCATCTTGGAACCCCTCGCCGTAAGCATCATCCGCATCATTGGTGAGTTCCTCCTCTGTCTTTTTGAAAAGCTCAACCTTCTCGACCAGCTCCCCTTCAACCTGCCCTAGCAGGACCTCGCGCTGGGTGGCCCTCACCTCCAGCCTGGCCATTTTTTCCTTCATCTCCTTGACCAGCCCTTCCAGCTTGACCATGTTGCTGCAAAGAGGCAAGATCTTCGCTTCTAGTTGGACAGCCTCGTGGTTCTTGTCATAAAGAGCTTTCATGGCGTCCTTCTCAGATTGGCAAAGACTTGCCAACTCAACGTACATGCAAGGCCTTGGTCTTGAGGGACAGTTCTTCCTCCAGCTTCGCCATCCTAACCTTGAGTTCTTCCGCCTCTTGGGCCCTACTCAATGCGAGGTTGGATGTGATCAGAAAGTCCCCAAGGTCGTCGACAATGCGATCCTGGAAGAGATTGCCACTTAAGCTCTACAGCACCTCCTTATCCTGGACGCATTTGAAGATTTGTTGAAGTAGCGTGGGGAGCTCGGAGGTGGAAGCCATCTCTGGGCCTTCAGGGGCGCTCTCCCCCCCACCTTCGTGAACAACAAGGTGGCGTGGGGAGGAGTCGCTCGGAGGGTTATCCCTAAAGGCCGAGGTCCCCCCGGACGCAGAAGGAGAAGGCACACGACCTCGCCCACCCTTTGCCTTTTGAAGACGAGGTCGGTGCACGTATCTTCGTCGTCCGACTCAATAGCCACCACCCTTTTCTGCTTATCATCAGCAAGGGCTAGAGCGATTGTTTGGGGGGCAGAGGTGGCTGAAGTTGGGGGGGGGTCCCAGGCGTCGAAATGCCCACGCCAGCGGCGGCCGCCCTGCGCTTGGCAAGAAGGTCTGCCAGCTTCTTCTTCTTATCCTTGCTGAAGCCCATATCTGCATAGAAACGTCAAGTTAACACAGGAAATAGTGACAAGGCAAGATTAATGCAAGCAAGAATACAACGCGACAAGAAGCGTGGGAACAAGAAGAATACCAATATATTTTTTAAGATTTTTGGGGCTAAACTCGCATTTGAGTAGCTCCAAGGTACTGAATGGAGTATGGAGTCTAGAGAGGAACTCACATACTCCCTGCTCTTGAAGGGGAAGATCTTCGAGACTTCGGGTCCTCTGGAGGTTCGGTTTCTCCGCCCAGTATAGAGGGAACCCATATAAAAGGGCGGGGTCCCTCCGGTTGCTCCGAATTTTGAAGAAGTTCTTCTTGAACTCCTTGTAGGATTGCTGAAAAAGCGTCAAGAGCACCCTCCCAGAGCTAACCTGCAACTTCTTCCCAGGGCTTTTAGATTCGAAGAAATAGAGGAAAGCGTCCACCGACGGCGTATGGTTGAGACTGTGGCAAAGTATGGCAAAGGCCCTTACGAACACCCAATTGTTAGTTGGGCAAGGGCTACGTTCACCTCTGTCAAGAGCGCCCGCTCGAAAGGGGTGATAGGTAGTCGAACCCTGAGTCTTCGGAAGATGGTGGAATAAATGAAGCAGAAGGGACCTTCAGGATCAGAGGCTTCATCAGCCACTATCCTCACAAATTTATCGTGGTCTTTGCCAAAGACGCACGATTTGTGGCAAGTTTGTTTTTTCCTATAGGTGGCTATGCTCTCAAGGGAGGTGAAGGTAGAGGTTTCCTCTAGAAGAGCTGTCGGCGCCCAGCGATACAAGGACTTATAGAATGAAGAATAAGGAGAGAGAATTGGCGAGGAAGATGGAACAAAGGTTGGTGATGAAACTAAGCTAGAGCCCGAGGGAAGAGCTGGAGTGGCTTCTTGTTGGGTCATCTTAGATAAGGAAGCTAAAAACGAGAAGAAAAAGAGAACCTTTAGAGGAAGAAGGTGGCGTAACTTGACGAAACCAGAGAAAACCAGAAAAACAGAGACTCGAAGCATAAACAGAGGAAACGAATGCGCAGAGAAATGCAAAAATTATAAATAGTCACAGGCAGTTATATGCATGTTACAAGCAGCAAAATCATAAATAGCAAAGCGATCGATGAATAAAAATCATACCTTTTGAATGTTGAGGTTCGAGGGTTTGGAGTTTGGAAGAGATAGAAGACAACCTTCTTCGTAGAAATGCTAAGAGAAGGTTCACATAATGGAACAGTGGGGAAAACGTAAGGGTTTGAACAGTGCACAAAGAAGTTCGAGCGCCAACAAGTCCCAGCCATTGATCCTGACACGTGTACGTTGGTTAACGAAGAATGATGAGATGTCACTTCAGTGTACTGTTCACGCCCATTACCCAGCGCCACAAAGGTCGCCCAGCGGGATCACTTAGTCTCTTCGCTGAAACAAGTTACCACTCGAGACTAGGGGGCTTGTGTCCCGACTAGTCCTCGGTCATCGACTCAGAGACTAACCTCAGACATCGCGCACTGATGCTTGGTAATGGAAGGGGGCCACGTGAGGTGGTGCCCAGACGCATCTACTAAGGGATTGGTTAGTCTTTGGATATTGGTATCCTAAGCCCGATGTTGGAGATCAATATCGGACCTCGCTAGTAGAGGGAGAAGATCGAACATCGGTGGTCTGAACGTTGTGCAGGGCCACGTAAGGTGGGCCCTAGAGTTATGCTAAGTTAACAATTAAAGACATGAGATATGTGGGAAGCCTAAGTGACGAGGGATCCATGCACGTGGTGTGCATGACGCATCAAAGCACAACACGTGTGAATAATCCTGGGAGGCGTTAAAGCCCATTAGGGTTAGGGTTTCCAGGGAAAGCTGCATGCATGGCACGTGAATACTTAGGGCACCCACAAAGCATATGGCGTTAGAGATTAGGTGCACAAGTTGGTACCCAAGCGTCCACTCTGTTATTCGTTGCAATCCAATTAAGGGACGTTCATGTGCCAAATACGCTAAGATTCTGTGAATAGTGGCGAAAGGACGCTCCCCAAGGAACCCTAAACAAGGTAACAGCACAAAGGTAAACCCTAGTTTCAGCCTATATAAAGGGTGCCAAGAACCCTAGTAAGGTACACAGTTTCTAAGACTAAAGCTAATATACACTCTTGGTGTTTCTTTGCCTTAAAATATTTTTTTATTTTGTATTAACAAAAATATACATTTTAAAAATATAAAATTTATATTTCAAATTATATAATTAAAAATATAATTTTAATTTTTTTATTTTAAATTGTACAATTTAAAATACAAATCTATACCAAATTAGAATAAAAAAACATTGATGTTTCATGTTAAGATGTATAATTAGAATGTCTCCAAATTACACATCCTAGAACTAAAAATGAACATCCTAAACTAAAAGATAAATTTAAATATTTAAACCTATAAAAGTGCAAATCGAAATTATAGCGTGAGGGGTGAGATAGCCAGGATTAGGGCAGGAGGCAAAACATTACCCAAGGCATTCTTTACTAAGCATTCTTTATTGAAGATTTTCTTCCTACACCTCTATTTCTTAAAATACTAAAATTACTCCATATTTTACTTATGTTTTTTTAAATTCCAAAATATAAAATTCATAAAATTTCTAGATTCTAAAATTCAGAAATTAATATTTGTAATTTTTTTTTATGAATTACATAATTTAAAATATAAAACTTTTATTTCAATTAGTATAATCGAAATACAAAAATTTTATTTCTTTTTTTTTTTACAAAAATAAATTAAATTAAAAGAAAAAATTTAAGAATGCTTCAACCTTTACCAAATAAAATCACTACTAAAATTCATAACATCGAAATAACTATAAAATCTATCAATAAAAACATCAAAATTAAACAAGAGAAGTTGAAACAAGCAAAACAAAGAATAACATTTCCTTTTCTTCCCTTAGACACAATAACTACATGAACTTGCAGGCCCCAAAAGCATATTAAATTTAAGCAGCTACTATACTTTGTTGTCCAGACCGCAGGGATCTCCTCCAAACATTGGTTAAAACTTTCCTCTTATTTAACTAATAAGCAGTTTTGAGACAACTTTTGTATAGCATGAAACTTTCATCAACTTTGCATAGTTAAAGTGCTCAATACAAAATTTGTATTTCAAATTGTGTAATTCAAAATATAAAATATACAAACTATTTGTATTACACAATCTAAAATATATATATATATATATATATAACATACAAAATTTTGTATTCCAAATTATACAAAATCTAATATATATTTTGAATTCCATAATCCAATTATGCTGAAATTCATTGTTAGCTCATGGTCCCTTTGTGTTCTTCCCTTTTCAAATTTTTTTCTTTCCTATCCCTTTCTTGGCAGACAAGAGTTTCTCTTGTCACCCAAGAACCTCAAGCACATCCTCAGCACACAACTTTCCACAACCTCCTCGGTCACAACATCTTTAACTACTGTCACAACATCACCTCATATGCCAATTTTGCTCATCACCGTCGAAAGAAGGAAGAAGGTATTGACATTTATGTGGCTGAGTTTTGGATGGTGGGATTTCTAGTGCATGGACAAGCCAGAAAAGAGAAAATAGAGAGTGGTGTTGTAGTCTTTTATTAAGGATCAAATGATAATTTCACCACCGCCCATTCTGGTGCAGGAAGAAATTGTTCTTTATGTACATTTTTTACTTTTTTGGTTTTACTATGGGGTGCAGGTTGCAGTTATGAAAGTGCAGGCTGCAAAATCCTTGTATCTAATACATTCAAACATGGCAATTGCTTCCTCCACCCAATCAATTTTGACTGGCACCCGACGAAAGTTTTAAAATCTCATTCTGCCCTTGTCTTCTTTATTATGAAAAATAGTGTAGGCTGAGGTGCAGAGAAAGTTGGTGTTCTCTGGTGTTCATTGGAGGTGCAAAGGAGGCGCTTTTAGTGTGGTGGTGGTGGTGGATCGTTTCACTCTTAGGTCCGGTTGACATTGTTGTGAGGTAAGAACACATTTACATTGGTTTTCACGTTTTGTTTGAGCTGAGATAGTCCCGGATAAAGATATCCTACAATAATCAAGATATATCATCAATAAATACATACATACCACTGACACTCAATTAATGTTTATTACTTACCAAACCATGATATAACTATTTGGCTACATGATCTTCATAATTAATGAGTAAGGACTTATCCACTGGCCCTCCTGGATAGCCTTCATCATCAATTTCAACTTCTTCTTGTTCAATGTAATCTTCAAAGTCCTCATTTGCAACTGAAGACTAGTACCACCCCACTTTTTTCTCACTGATGCAGTTGGTCGCACACGGTCCGAATTAGAAATTCATCCACCTCTAATCCTCACCATCTTACTATTCATAAAAATACCATCAAATCAAATATAAATATGGAACAGAGATAGTATAAAATAACAAATCAAAAATACCATATTGCTAAGTGCTCTAATATTATAAAACAAATTTTAAGGGCAGAGAAAGTAGGAACATCAATTAGGGCACATAAAACCACACTTAATAAATACATTACAGATTTCCAAATTCGGATCTGTCCATAAAAAACCGACTCGGATCCCTTCATCCGCAGTGAATATGGATATTAATATCCATAACTAAGCATTGCAAAATGGCTTCCGAACTTAGGCATCCACAACCCAAAATGACACTTCCGGATAACACACATCCGGAACCAAAAAATATTACTTCTCGATAACATTATCTGAAACGCACAGGCAACGACAAAACTCAACTTCTTCTTCGATGGCTTCGTTCTCTGTCACCGTCCAAGTCACCACAACCAACGTCGCTCCTGGGTTGGTGTTCGTTGAAGGTGAAGCGACGCAGCCTCAATGAACGGGGAAGTGCCGAATTTTGAAAACGAAGGTGGTTGTTGTTGTATTGGATGTTAATTGAAGGTGGTTGTTGCTGTATTAGGTGTTGCTTGGGTGCATATTTAGTTTAACCTAATGTTCATTTCATTAAGAGTATTTTAGTCTTTTCACATAAACAATTGGGTACCAATCAAAATTGATTGGTTGCAGGAAGAATCAGCCTTCAAATGAGCCAAACCAATGCAACACCCACGTATAAAGATATAAAATGGATATATACTTAAAGAGGTTGGACAATTTCTTCCTACATTTCTTCTTGCACCTCGACATGAAATGAAATGACAATTTTGTTCTTCTCTTTTTAAGTTTTTTCATTGAGACCTTTTTTTCCTTTTTTCAAATTCCAAAATTCTGAACTTTAGAATATAATATTTTGAATTCTAGAGTTTAAGAGATTTTTTTTTTAATTTTGAAAATAACTCTAAAATTTGGAATACAAACTAAAATTTGAAATACAATTTTCTATTTCAAATTTTAGAATTCAAAATGTATTTATAACTTAGAAATATTTTTCAAACTCTAAAATTTAAAAAACGAAAAAAAATTATATTCCAAATTTTAGAATTCAAAATGTTTTTTTTTTAGTTTGGAAATACCTTTCAAACAATTTTAAAATTCATATTACAATTTTATATTCTAAATTTTAGAATTCAGAATGTATTTTTGAACCTAAAAAATTATCTTCCAAACTTTAAAATTCAAAATATAATTTTATATTTTAAATTTTAGCGTTCGAAATATATTCGTACATTCCGAATAAAATTTGAAATAAAATTGTATTTCAAATTTTAGAGTTCGGAAGGTTAACATATTATACAATTCTAAAATGAAGAAAAAAAAGAAAAATTTTACGGCAAAAGTAATTTTGAAATTGAAAGATTTATGGAGGTGTAGGAAGAAAATATGAAAATGGAAGAAGAAATTGTAAGAGGTTGGGTTGATTCTGATTGAACCTTTCAAATTCGATTGGTTCTTCCTGCCCTCCCATGACTTCTACTAGCACCCCGTACTAAATATGAATTTACTGTTATTTTCTTCACTAAATAATTAAAAAGAAAATCCTAAGCATTTTACCTTTTCTTTACTTTACCCTTTACTCTCTCTCCTCTCTTTTATCACTCGCGCCACATCCCTCTACGTGTTTTGCATTACGGCGCACCTCCCTCGTAGTTCTTGCATTTTTGTGGTGGTTCTTTACAGATTTTCAAAATGTGCTGTCCCGCTTGCGATTGTGTAGTTGTAGAAAGAGGTGAAAATTTGCATTTCTTTAAGGCAATGTTTGTATCTGGTGACTACTATTAACCCAGAAAGACAAGCACAATTTTTTTATTTGTATCTGTAAAGTATAGCAGAAAAGATGGCGAGAAAAACTGAAAAATTACAATTTTTATCTCTTCTATGTAATGCCCGTGAATAGTAGAAAAAGTTAGTATTAGTACGTGTTTTTACATTTTTATTCTTGTTTTTTTAAAGAAAGCACTACATTGAATAGTGTTATTGTACTGGACCAGAACACTCAGAGCTCAACACTCAGAGGTCAGACCTCAGCACTTACCATAGCCTTTTTTGTATGTTTAGTGTAACCCTTTGTGCATAAGGTCTAGGTGGCCAGCAAGGGGTATTTATGGACCTAGGGGTGCGCTTAGTGTGTATGGGGTCTAGCTCAAGTAAGACAATTTCTTTTAAACCTAAGCCCATGTGTGATAGGGCACATAAAGTTTAGGTTGCATGTATGATGCGTAGCACCACGCTATGGGTGCCTACGTAAACAGATTGGACTCCTGATGTTGGTACATAAGTTGGTACCCTGGTGGTTATTCTGTTATTATTTTATGTGCTCCCTAGAGGAAATATATTGTTTTGTTGTTGCATTGTGATAATGAGCCCTTGAACAGAATATTCTCCTGTGGAGTATGCTTTCATTTGGGATTATATTCTCATGATAGAAAGTTGTTACAAAAGGTAAACTATTAAAAGGGACTTGAGATCCCAGGTTAAGGTACGTTGTTTCTAAGACTGAAATTAGTTACTTCCTGTTTCTTATAACCCATGTACTTACTTGATCATCGAAGTGCAATCAACAGGTAGGGTCCCCTCTGTCTCAACGGAGCCACGTTCCAACAAAACAAAGGGAAAAGCAGATTCCAACAGATATAGACGAAGCCAGAGTTTGTCGCTAGAGTCAACCAGCGAGCAAGTCAACTAGCAAGAACATTTGACGCCCACTTTGGGGCCCGATAAAACCAGGTCCCACCCGATAATCGTACTCGTGTTCTTAGGCGTGATGAGGAATATGAGGCAAGGTCTGTTAGGATCTGAAGGGAGCGACAACCCCACCATACAACAACTTATGGAGACTGTGAGTGCTCTCCAGGAGGCGGTAGCGACATCTAGGACTGAGTAGGAGAGGCTCATGGCGGAGGTTCGGGCCGAGCAGGTGCTCAGGCAAGACCAGTTCATGGCAGAACTAGATGCGTAACAAGCAAGTAATGAGGAGTTATGCAAAGCCAACGAGGAATTGCGTAAGGATTTACAGTAGCTAGGCGAACGCTCCACAGGGGAGCGAGGCCCGACTATTCAAACAAGGGCTCGCCGCAGGCCATTCTCACAAGCGATTATGGACGTTGCCATACCAGCTAGTTTCATAACACCCAAGATTGCTTTTATAGGTACATAAGACCCTAAGCCCCATCTCACAACATTCAATGCTCAGATGATGATCTCGGGAGGAACGGACGCTATGCATTGCAAGTTGTTTATGGGCATGTTCACAGGCATGGTGGTACAGTGGTTTGTTGGCCTTCCAGATGGCCACATCACCTATTTCGATCAATTTTCTGGATTGTTCAGGGAGCAATTCATTGTCAACCAAGCTCAACTGCCTCTCCCTTTTGACCTCTTTAGTGTGAAACAGAGACAAGGAGAACCTTTGAAGGATTTTTTAAATAGGTTTGGGGAATTCGTAGTAAAACTCCAGACTCAGGATAAGGCCCTGATGGTCCATGCCTTTGGGCAAGGGATCATGCCAGGACCATTCAGCGACTCACTGATAAGAAATTAAGCAAGAACGTTCTAGGAGATCCAACAACGAGTTGTTGCCCACATTGTCGTGGAAGAGGTTGTAACAGTGAAGCACGGTAGAGGCCAAGACCAAAGAAGGCAATTGAGCTCAACCAATGAGAGTGCATGAAGCTGTGACCGAGAAGAGGTCAAACACACGACGAGCACCTTACGCACCAAGGAAGAGCCAACCCAGGACAAAGGTAGGAGACAACTTTCCTTTCCGACCAAAGTTCAGAATTCCTTACAAGGAGTTGTTAGCCATGTCGGGAATGGCAGACAAGTTAAGGTTCCCCCTTAAATCTGACAGGAACTTGGGACCGCGCAAGGAGGTCTGGTGCAAGTTCCACAAAGCCTTCAGGCATGATGTGAAGCACTATACAGCCCTAGGCTACCAATAGCCGACTTGATAAAGGATGGGTTCTTGAAAGAATATCTGGAGGGGAGTAGGAAGGATCAAAAGAGGAGCTTCCTCCGGTAGACAAAGTTCATCAGGTGCCTATCCATGGAGAGATTAATACTATCTCAGGAGGATTTTCAGGAGGGGGATGCTCCGCTTTCAAACATAAGAAGTACGCGCAGGAGGTGATAACAGTAGAGGCGCGGGAGCCTGATCAGCTGGCCGATCCTGACCTCTACTTTACAAGGGCTGATAGGGTTCTCATTGACTAAGGGAGTTCGGTCGACGCGATGTTTTGGGTAACATTTCATAAGTTGAAGTTGTCACCTGACCAGCTGAGACCATACGACGGCTGCTTGTTTGGTTTTGCTGAAGATCAGGTGGAAGTAAGGGGACATGTGAAGTTGAGGACGACTTTCTCGGATGGCACCTATCTCGCACAATCAGTATCAGGTATTTGGTTGTTAACGCAGTTTTGGCTTATAATATGCTTTTGGGCAGACCCTCCTTCAACAGCTTAGGTACGGTGACCTCGACAAGGCACATGAAGATGAAGTTTCCCTCCCTTGAAGGAGGGGTAATCGCCATCAAGTCTGACCAGAAGGCGGCAAGGAAATGTTATGAGAACGACCCGAAGAACAGAAGGGGAGTATGCACAGTCACCACCCAAGCACAGGGACCTGATGTGACAACCCGAGCAGAAATCACCAACGAGAGGCGACCTGAGCCTGCTGGTGAGGTTCGGGAGAGAGAGATCAAAGGGAAGAAGTTCAAACTCGGCTCATCACTAGGCCAGGATATGCAAGATCAGATCGCTGAGGTGATATCGAGGCACCTGAACGCTTTTGCATGGACTACTTCGGATATGCTCGACATCGATCCTGACTTCTTGTGCCATAGGCTCAATATGGACGAGAAGGTCAGGCCATTAATACAAAGGAGAAGGAAGTTCAATGAAGAAATACGTTTGGTCATCAAAGAAGAGACCCATAACCTTTTGAGGGCTGGCCACATAAGGGAAATCCAGTACCCTAAGTGGCTAGCAAATATTGTGTTGGTAAAGGGCTACAAAATGCAGTTGATTACAAAGTTGCTACTCATCCACAAGCCGTCTATCTACCACCGTCTTGCCCAAACCAAGTTGGGAGAAGTCCATCTCAGGGTAGATTCCTAAGGCTTGAGCAACAACGTCTTTAAAGCCCGCCATGTATGAATTAGAAGCATTGTCGGTGAGGGCTTCCCTCTCTTGCACCACCTCCTCACCCTTTCGGATCAGCTCTTCATCCTTCTTGGCCAACTCTCTCTTTAGCCTTTCCACCTCAGCTTAGAGCTCCATGTTCTTGTTGGATAATTATAGGGCTTCCTTGGACTTCTGAGTCAGGAGAGCCCTAGTCTCTTCTTGTGACCATTGGAGCTCTTCTTAAAGCTTGGTTGTTTCCTACTCAAGACCACCAACCCGCTGCGAAAGCTCGATGACCTTGAGGGTTTTCTCTTTGGCTAATCCTTTCCACCCATCAGTTTGGAAATGGCTATGTAGTTTGCAGCCAAGGCCTGCCCCAATAGCCTCACAGCCTGCTCCACCAAGTGGTCCTTCTTCAAGCTATCTAGCTTTTCCTTGTTCTTGACGGACATAAGGGTCTTCTCGAGGAATGGAGGGGCATCCAAGTTAGGATCCCACAGTCCTGCCTCTGGAGCGCTCGTACCCTCGTCCTCCTGCACCACTACCATGTCACGAAAAGGAGGTGGGCTTGGCGGAGGAGCCTGTAGTGAAGGTGCACGCTCATCTGAGACAGAATGCTTAGAGGGTTCAGTGGCAGAATTTCTTCTCCTTTTAAAGACCGACCAAGAGTAGGCCTTCTCGTCATCAGTAGGAGCAAGGGTGGCCTCAACAACAGCTCTGAGCTTCAGGTCTTCAGTAGGGAGAGCTTGGGCAGCTTCCTTCATCTTCTTGGCTCTAGCTGCCAAGTCTATCTTGTTGAGCTTACCCAACATGATGTCTGCAAGAAAAATAGGGGTAGTTCAGCAAACAAATACACAAGTTAACATCAATAAGAGTAAGAGAACGAAAGATACCAATGTAAGCTTTTAGACCCACTGGGAGAACTCTTGTTTTATAAGGGTGGTTGTGTCAAAAACCACCTTTAGGCTGGAGAAAAAGAGGCACACTTCTTGGTCTCGTTGTGGCATGTCCTCCAAGCATCGAGCACCTTGGAAGTTCGGTTTCTGGGTCCAGTACAAAGGGAACTCATCTTGAAGAGTTGGGTCCCTCTTATTGCAATGAAATTTAAAAAATTTACCCTTGAAGCCCTTGTAAGACTACTGGATGAGAGATAACAATGCTCTCCCGACCACCCCGTTGAAAGAGACCCACAATTGGCCGCCCAAGCGTTTAGCCTCAAAGAAATACAAAAAGACCTCTACAGATGGCAGATGGCCGAAATATGTGCAAAGAATGGAGAAACCCCGAACAAATGCCCAACTATTTGGATGTAGCTGGGCAAGGGTGACGTTGATTTTAGTAAGAAGCTTTTTTTAAATTTAAACAAGGGTAAACGGAGGAGAACTCTCTTAAAGACATTGGTGTAGAAATATCAAAAAGGCCCATTAGGGTCCGAGGAATGATACAAACCTACATATGACTAAGGACGCAATAAGAACTTCCCAAAAAGGTCAATCATCTCAGTATACAAAGTCGGACCCTCATGTGGACCTTATGATGGAGATCAAGCTCAAGTGGACGTGGAGGCCAATCATCAAGAGCAAGAAGAGGTTGAGGCTCAAATAGAGGACGCTCATGGAGGTCAAAGCCCACCTCAAAGGCTTACAAGAAGCATGTTCAAAGCTTTAGGAGCTAATGGACGTTTATTTTCTCTTTTTGTAATTTCTTTGTTTGAAGGTGCTTAGAGGGAAACATTAGAAGCCTCTTTTGTTAAAGCATCTATAGGTCTTTAGTTAGGAGTCTTAGGGGGGGTGTGCGTTAGTAGATAGGTGTAAGAGTAATAGGGAGGTGCAAAGTGAGAGAGGAGGTCACACCTTCCTCATGACTTAGATTGGCGCCACTTTCATTTGTATTTGGGGGGAATTTTGAATTTAATTAGCTTTGCATGTCAGCACCTCTAGGCTATAAATTAAGGTGCTACCTTTGTATTTTTCAGATCTGAATTTTGATTAGAGAAACTATACTCAATTTTTGAGAGAGCATTGGAGAGCTTTGTGCCTTCCTCACTTAGTCTTATCTTGAGAGTTCTATGGTTACCTCAAGTGGCGGCTTGCACACTCATCTTGGAGTCACCATCCTCTAAGTGGCATGATCATCCAACCATTCCTCCATCTTCATGAGCTTTCTCTTCTCCTTCCTTCCTTCTCTTTTTATGTTCATGTCTTAGCTTGCTTCCTTTGATTTTCAGTTCGGCATTTTCTACTCCTTTGTGTTGTGCTTCGGTTCTTTTCTTTTTCTACCGTTCATCTTTGCTTCTTCTTCATTTTCTAGCTTGTTTGTTCAGTTCCTTTGCCTTTTCACTCATTTTGTTCGGTTCAATTTGACAATACATGGAACTTCCATATGAGTTTGGGTTTTGGTACTAGTCTTGGTGAGTTCTTGATCATAGAACCTTGATCCAATTCTATCTTAAAGTGCCTATCTCATATCCAACTCAAGATGATTCCTAAGAATGTCAAGAATCATTCATATTGTGCTATTGAAATCATAACACCACCAACCCTCGAGAAAGCATCTACAGAAGAAGAAGCTATAAACCAGAGCACCTAAAGTTCTTCCTACTAGTCTTCTTAAATGTTTAGAATGTGTTGTAAATAAGTTGGGCTCACTTGAGGGGTCCCAATAGTAGAATAAACAAGAGTAGGTCCAATTAGCATAAATAGAAGGTGAAGATATAAAATTGGGCCATAAGAAGTCCATTTGGGAAGGAAGGAAACCCTAGGTTCTAGAATGTGTAGGAAGGGGCGGCTTTGACCTAAAGTCCAACCCTAGGTCGCCCCCTTGCATAGACTATCCTAGCCCTCTCCCTTCTTGCTCTCCAAGGCTCCTGACTCTATAAATAGGAGGTCTCCCTCTTTGTAATGACAAGTTGAAATTATAGTAAAGAAATTCTGCAAAAATTTTGTGTGAGTAGTGAGTGAGTGAGTATCCTCCAAAATTGGTCTTATCTTGTGAGGTATGATGCTCTCAAGTGGGCCCTCCTTTCACTCATCTTGGTGAGTCCAACCCCATCAAGTGGCGTCAGACATCCTTGTTTCACCATCCATAAGTTCTTCTTTCATCCTCTCTTCCATTTATCCATTTCCATTCCATTCTATCATAAACATGTTCTTAGTTTTGCCTCTTTGAATTCCATTTCGGTACATTGTTTTGTTCTTAAGTGCTTGTTCAAATTTGCACCATAATTGTCATCATTTTCACTATTTAATTGTGTTTTCCTTTTGCCTTTGTGAAATGAACCTTCACATCTACTTAACCACTTGGTTAAGTTAATGTCCAGTGGGGATTTTCCTTAGGTTTTCACTCTTATTTGTTTAACAATCTCAATCTTAATTCTAAAAGTTTCACCTAAATGATCAATCATAAAATCAACTCACTTCATGTGGTATCAGAGCTTAGGTTCTTATGCTTAATTTGCTTGAGTTGATTTGGCACTTTAGATTCAAGCACCTTTAATTCTTGTCTTTAAATTCAAGTACAATTACTTTCTTGTCTTTAAATTCAAGTATCTTTACATTCTTGTCTTTATTTTCTTGCTTTTAATTTCCAACACCTTATTTTCTTGCAGAATTTTTTTCGGCCTTTCTTTATATTCATTGCATTTTTCGTTTTGAATATGTTTCATAGTTAAAATTTTAGTGAGTTTCTTAGAGTCTTATTTTGTGTTTTTTCTTGCTTGTCATCTTTTTCAAAGTTTTGTCATATCTCTTAATTCCAATTTTGGTTTAGCCTTTTCTTGTTTAAGCTTTTCTTGTTTGTCTTTTCTTTCTTTCCTAAATTTTTGTGGTGAATTGCCTTGAGCAAGTGTTGAGGCTTTGACCTTTTTCCCCTAAGAGTTTTCATCCACAAGAAAGACCTTGGTTAAGGGAAGAAATTTTTTTCTGAGTCGTAAAGTTCTTTTATTCAAATTGCCCCACACTTTAAATTTTATCCTAACTTCTTTTCACTCTTTGTTTGTTCATTTGTGCAAAAAAATTATGGGTCATTTGTCTTTAGGTGAATCTTCAAAACCGCAAGCCTATCACAAAGCCCACATTTTGGGAGAACTTGTGGAGGTCAAGAAGCTAGTTGTCCACAAAGACGAGAAACTAAGCCAAATTGCACAAAGATTGCAAAGACTAGAAGAAGCTCATGCGAGGGAAAATCAAGAAGAAAAGGAGGAATGGAGATTGACCAATTTTGATGCATGGCACCAACCACAATATTGTTTTGATTTTGTAAAGTTACATAGTATTAGTGGGTCCAATGACCCTTGTTTGTATTTAGAATGGGAAGCTAAGGTTGAACATCTTTTTAATGTGTATAAGGTCACCGAGGACCAAAAGGTTAGGATAGCTTCCCAAGATTTTTTAGACTGTGCCAACCAATAGTGGCAACAAACTGTAATGGACATTGGGCTAAACAAGAGGTCAATCGTGATCTCTTGGTATGATTTGAAACCATGTATGCGCGGGCGCGGTTTGTTCCTCCTCCTTATAGGAAGGAAATCTTGTTGAAGCTCCAACGACTTCATCAAGGACCTAAGACGGTAGATGAATACTTTAAAGACTTAGAAACAATTTTGACTAAAATTAATATGCAGGTCAAAGATAGCTAGGTTTGTAAGTGGTTTGAGGAGAGAAATTCAAGATATTGTAGGATTATATGAGTACTCTTCTTTAAAGAAAGTGGTTCACCTAGCCATCAAGGTGGAATCACAACTTTTGTAGAAACCAACTTTCAAAAATACTCATCACGATGGCTTCTACAAATCTTCATGGAAGGATACAACCAAAAATTTTACAAAAACTTCTCTTTCCAATTTTTCAAAAGAAACCACTTCTCATCAAAACGTTTCTAAACACAATCCTTCTACCTCTACCCCTAAGTCACCCACCAAAACTTCAAGTACAAAATGTTTTAAATGTTTAGGTTTTGGGCACATAACTTTCAATTGTCCAAATAAAATAATCATAATGTTACAAGAGGTAAATCAAGACCACATTAAAACAAAAACCAAAAGTGACAATGAAAGAGAAAAAGAAGGACAAGATAACACGAGTCTCATCACTTCACCTCAAAGGTGTTTTTCTTCCTTGTCTTTTTCATTACCTAAACATTCTAAATACTTGACATATTTGATTAAGAAGTTTAGGGATGATACTCAAAAACCTCCTAAAGGTTCTCACCTTCTACGAGGATTCTTCCAAAATCATTTCATCCCCAAATAATATCCTTAAGCTTAATGAAAATAAGTGTGTTTTCCATCTACAATATACAAATCCTGTGCACAAACTCACTATGTTATTTGCAGGAGATCTAAATTTGAGGGCGAATTCTTTTGAACCTGGGGAGCATGATACAAACCTACAGATGACTAAGGATACAATAAGAACTTCCCAAAAGGGTCAGTCATCTCAGTATGCAAAGCCGGACCCCACCAACCCTTAAGAAAGCATCTACAAAAGAATAAGCTATAAACCAGAGCACCTAAAGTTCTTCCAGCTAGTCTTCTTAAATGTTTAGAATATGTTGTAAATAAGTTGGGCTCACTTGAGGGGTCCAAATAGTATAATAAACAATAGTAGGTCCAATTAGAATAAATATGAGGTGAAGATATAAAATTGGGCCATAAGAAGTCCATTAGGGAAGGAAGGAAACCCTAGGTTCTAGAATGTGTAGGAAGGGGCGACTTTCACCTAAAGTCCAACCCTAGGTCGCCCCCTTACATAGACTATCCTACCCCTCTCCCTTCATGTTCTCCAAGGTTCCTCATTCTATAAATAGGAGGGCTCTCTCTTTGTAATGACAAGTTGAAATTATAGTAAAGAAATTATGCACAAATTTTGTGTGAGTAGTGAGTGAGTGGGTCTACTCCAAAATTGGTCTTATCTTGTGAGATATGATGCTCTCAAGTGGCGGCCTCCTTTCACTCATTTTAGTGATTCCACCCCCATCAAGTGGCGTGATACATCCTTGCTTCACCATCCATAAGTTCTTCTTTCATCATCTCTTCCATTTATCCATTTCCATTCCATTCTATCATAAACATGTTCTTGGTTTTGCCTCTTTGAATTTAATTTCGATCCATTCTTTTGTTCTTATGTTCTTGTTCAATTTCGCACCATAATTGTCATCATTTTCACCATTTAATTGTGTTTTCCTTTTGCCTTTGTGAAATGAACATTCACATCTACTTAACCATTTGGTTAAGTTAATGTCCAGTTGGGATTTTCCTTAGGTTTTTCACTTTTATTTGTTTAACAATCTCAATCTTAATTCTAAAAGTGTCACCTAAATGATCAATCATAAAATCAACTCACATTAGGACTCATCGCAACAAACTGGTTCGTCCTCCCTACATGGCACTAAACCAAAACCCCAGGATACACTTCTTGGGACATTCACTTTTCATGTAAAGCATTATCTGCTCAGAGGAGGTATATATAGATGTTTCCTTTATGATATGAACCAAAAACACTTGAAGATGACCAAGGATGCTATACTTGAAGGGTCATCTCAAAAAGAAAATAAAGACCTCATTAATAGGAGAAATGGACAAAGCCCAAAGAATTTGAAGTTCTTCTTATTAGTCTTCTCAAAAGATGAGGTGCAAGCCAATTAATATTGTTGAAGATAGAAGCTTTGATGTTTCAAATTCAAGATGAAGCTTGAAGCCTTGCTGCTTTTGGTTTGGGTGTAGTTTAGAGTGTTTAGAATTTATGTAAGATCAGTCTTGATTCCTACACAAAGTCTGTTTTAATTTGTTTTAAAGATTAAAGTGTTTTTCCATGCAAAAGGAAAAACAAGCGATTAAAGTTTCGAGACAATCGGTTTTTTGTCACTTAGCTGGCCAAGGAGTTTTTGAAACTATTTTTTGAATTAGTTGTATAACTGTTAAAACCATTCAACTGGTTAAATCGCAGTTATAACCGATTAAATGTGAGTTTTCATAACAGTATTTTGAAAACCTGTTTTAACTGATTCAGTTGTTCAAATCTGTCTTTAACGATAGCTTTTCAAAGGTTATAAATATAGCCTTCCTTCAAATGTTTGAATGATGAAAAAGAGAGAAGTTCTATACTCTGATTTGAGATTGATTTGGGAGATTACCAACTGTTTGTGAAAAGAAGTTTTCAAAGTTTAGCAAGATTGCTTTTAAGCTTTGCTATGATTCAAGAACTGATCATTGGGTTTCTGGTCTTTTGTAATCCAGGTGTTTTCTACCCTTTCTTAGTTTCTTGTAATTGTTCAAATTACTTTCTGTAAACGTTGTTGTAAAATCCTGTAAAGTCAGTGTGATTCTGGCTTGAGGTGTGTGTTGGTGCAAAGGGGGTGAGTAGGCTTTGTGGGATTCAAAGTCACCTCTTTGTGGTGTGTGTTGTTGTAATCTGTGATTGATTACATAGTGAAATACTCAGTGGTTTGACTGAGGACTGGATGTAACTCTAGGATTGAGTGAACCAGTATAAACCTTGTGTGTAAATCTCTATATCTCTTCTCTTCATAACTGTTTGATATGCTATCATAAACAATAGGTTATTTCGTATTTTCAACCGGTTGAAATTCCTGCCTTACTGTACCGCCCTGGTAGTCGGAAGTGATGACGTGGCATCAAGCTACAGTATAGGCGTGTTGACAAGACGCCAGGTTGGCAGAAGGGAAGGAAGTCGGGGGGCTCGTGTAGTCGCCAGTTATGAAGTTGGCGTGCTCCGATCTCTAGCATACCAGAACCGGCGATCACCAGGTCAAAGATGAAGTCGCCAGTTGTAAACTCAGGCGACCAAGTAATTGGAGATCGCCGGAGCAAGCACATCGCCGAAGATGAAGGTGGTGCAGATTATGAAGGCGGCCGGCGAGACCACAGGGAAGGTGTACGAGGGCACCCTAACTCGCCAATCCCAGTAGAGATCGCGCTCCAAGTTAGCTATGCGCTGGGCAGTACCATGCATAAATAACTTAGCCAAGAGAGAGTCAGAAGCAGCGCCCAAGTCAAGGAGGCTCCAGATGATGGCACGTGTACGACTGGATGCGAGCCACGTGTCCAGGTGCGTAACTGCCAGGAGAGAGAAAGTGACCAGGTATAAAAGGGTTTCCCAACGAACTTCTGAGGTACGCACGTTCAGATTGTCTTCTTTACGCTTGCGAGTTCTTAAGCATACTGTGAGAGAGAATTGGTTCACGGTTCCTTGAGAGTTCTTGAGTGTTGCTCATGAAGTATTTGGTGGTTCAGTCACTGACTTGGGCGTTGGAGTGCGATCGACCGCAGCGGCGCCGCTCTGTTCTTTTGCAGGTTCTTGAGGTGGATCGTGACGAAGGACGGAGGTTAAAGCGGTGCACACGTCGATCCAAGTTTGACGAGGCAAGTTCCAACGTTCTGGTCAACAGGCAGGATCATCAGGCGTCCACCGTGGGGCCGTGTAAAACTTGTTCCCATCCACAGCGTGAGTTCTTGGAGGTTTTCGTAGTTTTTTGCGTGGTTGTGTGCTGGTGCAACCATTGTTCGCTGTTCGTTTGAGATTTGTTCGGTGATTTCGCGTTTTCCACCGTTCGTTTGGGTTGTTTTTCGGTGAAGCGAAGTTTTCAGCTGTTTACGCGAGATTTGTTCGGCGAGATTTGAGTTCTTTGGCTCGTTTGGTTTGTCGTGGGAGAAGCGGTGGTTTCTGGTGGAGTTGCAGGTTTCTGTGGAGGTTCGCTGTGTTCTTGAGTTTTCTTGCGGAGTTTCGCGCAGTTTTGACCGATTGATCGCTAAATCAATCGTCGCTGAAGGAAGTGTTGTTCATTACTCTCTGTGATTTGCTGAGTTTTCATGAGAAAAATGAGAAGCAACCGTTCAAGTCCAGTTGCGCCCGTTGCTGCTGAAGGCGCCGCCGCCATGACCATGGCGCAGATGGTAGAGATTATGCGCTCGTTGCAGGCAACTGTGGAAGCCTCGCGCATAGAACAGGCGAGAATGCATGAGGACCTGGCCGCCTCTCGGGCCAGGAATGATGAGCTTAGCAAAGTGACTGAGGAGCTGCGTCAAGCTCTTCAGGAGCAGCAAAGGCGTCCTATTGCTGAAGAGGTCGCGCCGTCAACGCCGCCTCGTGTTTTCCCCATGCCCTTCGCTCAGGCGATTACTGACACGCCTATTCCTGCGAGTGTGGTACCTGTTAAGGCTGTTTTTACCGGCGTGGAGGATCCTGAGGCTCATCTCACCACGTTCCATACGCAGATGATGCTGTCAGGAGGATCAGACGCCGTATACTGCAAGATGTTCGTGAGCACACTCCAGGGAACGGCGTTGGAGTGGTTTGTGAGCCTGCCTAACAGTCACATAACCAACTTCCAACAGTTTTCCAAGATTTTCGTCGAGCAGTACATCGTGAATAAGGCACCGCCCAGGGTGTCTTATGATTTGTTTGATATAAGGCAGTATCAGGGAGAGTCCCTCAGGGACTACCTGAATCGCTTTGGGGCGCAGATGGTCAGATCGCCGGCCAAAGATGAGGAAATGCTGGTCTATGCATTTAAGAAGGGCGTGCTGCCAGGACCATTCTGCGAGGCATTGATCAGGGCTCACCCCGCCACGTTTGCTGAGGTTAGGCGACTTGCGGTGGCCCACATCGCCGACGAGAGTGAAGTCGCCGAGAAGAGAGGAAGCGTGGCTCCCGCTAGGCCACGCGCCCAGACCAGAATCCAGCCACAGAGGGTGCTGGAGACAGCGGCGGCCAGAAGGGATCAGAGGACTCGCCATCCTTATGATCCAAGGAAGAACAAGGGCAGGGGCCAAGGACGCCCGCAACCAGCACGCCAAAAATACAATCGCCCACCTAAGCACAAGTTTGTCATGGGACTGGCGGACCTGATCGCCATTCCCAACATATCTGCTAGGTTGAAAGCGCCTGAGAAGGTGGGCGACAAGGTGCTGGGACCAAAGCCAGACGCCTGGTGTGAGTTTCACCAGGGCTTTGGCCACACCGTGGATTCGTGCTTGGCTTTAGGATACCAGCTCGACGATCTGGTTAAGAGCGGGTTCCTAAATGACTATTTGCTAGATAGAAGGACGGGGGGCGCGTCGAGCTCCCAACCAGCAGGTGGAGAAGCTCAGCAGCACTAGATGCCTACGCACGGGGAAATCCACACCATTGCGGGAGGTTTCTCAGGTGGTGGATGCACCGCATCACAGAGGAAGAGGTACGCGAGGTCTGTGATGATGGTGGATATGTTTGAAGACCACTCGCTGGATGTGGACATTACGTTCACCAAGCAAGATCTTCGGGACGTTGTGCCTCATGACAACGATCCCATAGTAATCTCATTGATCACAGCAGGAAGAAAGGTCCACAGGGTGCTGGTGGACCAAGGAAGCTCGGCAGACGTGATGTTCTGGCCGACTTTCACGCAGATGGAGCTACCCCTTGACCAGCTGAGGCCCTATGGAGGGTGTTTGTATGGTTTCGCTAGTGACCAGGTGGAGGTCAGGGGGTACATAGAGTTGAGGACTACGTTTACAGATGAGGCGGGTTCGAGAACGGAGAAAATCAAATATCTTGTTGTAAACGCTCCTTCAGCATACAACATTCTGTTGGGAAGGCCCACGCTCAACAAAATAGGCGCTATACCGTCGACTCGGCACATGAAGGTGAAGTTGCCGTCTATGGAGGGGGTGGTGATCACCATCAAATCCGACCAGAAAGAAGCGAAAAAGTGCTATGAGAATAGCCTGAAAAACAAGAGGTCGGTAAGTTACGTAACAACCACCCCGCCTCCAAGTGTGAAGCCCAGATCGACGGTAATAGAAGAGATCGCCGGAAGAGACGTGGAGATGGTGGATGCTGAGCTGGGGGAGGGGAACGCCGGTCTGGAGGAAGAAGAGGCAAGGAATCGCCCTGAGGAAGCGAGAGAGCTGGGAATCGCCAGGGCGGTGATCGCCAGAGAGACCAGGCCAAAACCCGTCGAGCAGTGGCTCGAGAGAGAGATCGGGGGAAAGATCTTCAAGCTGGAAAGATCTCTGGAGGTCGAACTCCAGGACCAGATTGCTAAGGTGATAGAACGGCATCTGGATGCATTTGCATGGTCCGCTTCGGACATGCCCGGGATCGATCCCGACTTCTTGTGCCATCATCTGGCGATGGACAACTTGGTGAGACCGGTGCGACAAAGGAGAAGAAAGTTCAACGAGGAGAGGAGGCAGGCGATTAGGGACGAAACACAAAAACTCCTCGCTGCAGGCCACATCAGGGAAGTCCAGTACCCTGAATGGCTGGCAAATGTCGTGCTGGTAAAGAAGAGTAATGGGAAATGGCGCATGTGCGTCGATTTTACTGATCTGAATAAGGCCTGCCCAAAGGATTCATATCCTTTACCAAGCATAGACGCCCTGGTGGATAGTGCTGCAGGGTGCAAGTTGTTGAGCTTCCTGGATGCCTTCTCGGGGTATAACCAGATCAAGATGCATCCCATGGATGAAGAGAAGACTGCATTCATGACCGAGAGATCGTGCTACTGCTACAAGGTAATGCCGTTTGGGCTGAAGAACGCGGGGGCCACGTACTAGAGGTTGATGGATCGAGTACTTGCACCGATGCTGGGAAGGAATGTGCAAGCGTACGTCGATGACATGGTCGTGACCTCGCCAGAAAAAAGCAAGCACGTTGCAGACTTGGAGGAATTGTTCACAACGATCGCCAAGTTCAAGTTGAAGTTGAATCCAGAGAAATGCATCTTTGGCGTGGAGGCTGGAAAGTTTTTGGGTTTCCTCTTAACTGAAAGAGGAATAGAGGCCAACCCGGACAAGTGTGCCGCCATCTTGGCGATGAGGAGCCCGGCCACTGTGAAGGAAGTGCAACAATTAACAGGTCGGATGGCAGCCCTGTCTCGCTTCGCGTTAGCTAGCGGAGAGAAGGGCCATCCCTATTTCCAATGTTTAAGGCGCAACAAAAAGTTTGCCTGGACGAAGGAGTGTGAGGAAGCCTTCGTCAAGCTCAAGGAGTATTTGGCGAGCCCGCCGGTTTTGTGCAAACCGCTGGTGGGAACCCCTCTCAGGTTGTATTTTGCTGTAACTGAGAGGGAGGTAAGTGCGGTGCTCGCCCAGGACCAAGATCAGGCTCAGAAGCCTATTTATTTTGTTAGTAAGGTGCTGCAGGGCCCCGAAACGAGATATCAGGCCCTGGAGAAGGCTGCACTGGCAGTAGTGTTTTCGGCGAGGAGGTTGCGCCACTATCTTCATAGCTTCACGATACTGGTGATGACTGACTTGCCCATCCAGAAGGTCTTAAAGAAGCCTGACGTTGCTGGGAGGATGGTGAAGTGGGCGGTGGAACTGTCGGAGTTTGACATTAAGTATGAGCCCCGAGGTCCGATTAAGGGGCAAATCTTTGCAGATTTCGTGGTCGAGCTCTCATCTGAGGCGACACGAGTTGAAGGGGACGATTTCCGTTGGGTGCTCTCGGTGGATGGATCGTCGAACCAGCAGGGTAGCGGTGCTGGAGTCATCTTGGAGGGACCCAATGGCGTGCTGATCGAACAATCTTTGAGGTTTGCCTTCAAGGCCAGCAAACAACCAAGCAGAATATGAGGCGTTGATCGCCGGGATTTTGCTGGCCAAAGAGATGGGAGCTAGGGTGTTGATGGCTAAGAGTGACTCGCTGCTAGTCACGGGGCAAGTAACAGGCGAGTTCCAGGCTAAAGATCCACAAATGGCGCCTTACCTGGAGTATGTGCAGGAATTGAAGAGTTCCTTTGCCTCCTTTGAAGTGGTGCATGTGCCCAGAGAGCAGAATGCCCGAGCTGACTTGCTAGCTAAGCTCGCCAGTTCAGGCAAGGGGGGTAGGCAGAGGACGGTGATTCAAGAAACTCTGAAGACGCCGAGAGCATTTATGGCAGATCACCTGGTTCTTCAGATAAGCAGGTCGACGGAAAAAGCGGCAAGAAGTCACAGGTCTTTGACGCAAGAAACATTGAGATCGCCTAGAATTAGAGCATGTCGGGGAGAGAAGGTGAACATGACGCAGGTCTGCGCTACCCATGAGCCAGACACCTGGATAACACAGTACAAGCGGTGCCTGGCAGATGGCCTTCTCCCGCTGGATCCGACAGAGGCTAGGAAGGTAAAGAAAAATTCTAGCAAGTACACAATGATTGATGGCGAGTTGTACAGGTTTGGGTTCACTCACCCACTCCTGGAATGTGTGCATGGCGAGAAATGCACGAGGATTATGGAAGAGCTCCATGAAGGGATATGCGGAAGCCACGTCGGGGGTCGAGCTCTGGCCTCAAGGACTCTCCGTGCAGGTTACTACTGGCCAACGATGAGAGAAGATTGCAAGAGGTATGCACAGTGTTGCAAACAATGCCAACAGCACGCCGATTGGCACAAAGCGCCTCCCGAGGAGTTGAAATCGATTTACAGCCCTTGGCCGTTCCATACTTGGGGAATCGACATCCTGGGACCATTCCCGCTGGTGATCAGGCAGATGAAGTACTTGGTGGTGGCGATTGAGTATTTCACCAAGTGGATCGAAGCAGAACCAGTGGCCCAGATCACCGCACACAAGATCGAAGGTTTCGTGTGGAAGAACATTGTGTGCCGGTTTGGTGTGCCCAAGCGCCTGGTGTCGGACAATGGGACTCAGTTTGCAAGTCAACCTGTTGAAGAAGCTGTGTGAAGGGGTGGGAATTCAACAAGTGTTTGCATCCTTCGAGCACCCTCAGACAAATGGCCAAGTAGAGTCAGCTAATCGGGTGTTGCTAAGAGGTTTGAAGAGAAGGTTAGAGAAAGCCAAAGGAAGCTGGGCTGAGGAGGTACCCCGTATAGTCTGGGCGTACCACACCACCGAGCAGTCAGGAACCCATGAGACCCCGTTCAGCTTGGTCTATGGGTGTGACGCGATGATTCCAGTGGAGATCCAGGAGAGCTCGCCGAGATTCCAGAACTTCGTAGAGGAAGACTCGAATGAGGAGAGAAGGTTGAACCTGGATCTACTGGATGAGGTCAGGGAAGAGGCGAGATTAAAAGCTGAGGCGGTGAAGAGAAGGATTGAACGAAGATATAACTCGAAGGTGATGCCGAGACAGTTTAGAGAAGGCGACCTGGTGATGAGGAAAGCCCACCAGTACGAGATGGAGAATAAACTGTCGCCCAAGTGGATGGGACCGTTCAGAATAACCGAGGCGCTCAGAAACGGCGCCTACCGCTTAGAGACATTGGAAGGAGGGGCGATTCCTCGCACTTGGAACGCCACGCACCTCAAGTTGTATTACAGTTAAGAAGCTTTGTAAGTAAGGACAAACACGAAGTTATATTACAATGTTTCTGTTAAAATAGTTTGAAGGGGGCACTCTTTTTTCCCTAAGGAGGGTTTTTAATGAGGCCACCCAATAAAGAAGAGTTTTCGAAGCTTAAAGTTGTTTTAGATTGCGTGCTTGTTGTTTTCAGAAAGTTTTGAAGAAAGACCTTGTCACTTATACGTGATTTAAGGCAAGTAAAGATATATTGCATGCTTTCTAAAAAAATTTTAAGTCCTCATCGCCTTTCGGTGATCGGAGGCATCAGTTAAAGTTAAAGTCCTCATCGCCTTTCGGTGATCAGAGGCATCAGTTAAAGTTAAAGTCCTCATCGTCTTTCGGCGATCGGAGGCACCAGTTAAAAGACCTCAACGCCCTCGCGCGTTCTGAGGCGAGATAAAGACCTCCTCGCCGTCGAGCGAGTGCAGGCGAGGAAGAGTGAAAAGTCCTCAGTGCCTCTGGGGGCGAGAAGATGTAACCCCTGGGGCAATGTAGAGGCACCAGCAAAAAGTCCTCAGTGTTTCTGGGGGCGAGAAGATGTAACCCCTGGGGCAATGTAGAGGCACCAGCAAAAAGTCCTCAGTGTTTCTGAGGGAGAGGAGATGGAACCCCCGGGGCAATGTAGAGGCAAGTTAAAGACCTTCTCGCCGATGAGCGAGTTCAGGCGAGTTAAAGACCTTCTCGCCTATGAGCGAGTTCAGGCGAGTTAAAGACCTCCTCGCCGATGAGCGAGTTCAGGCAAGATAAAATCCTTCTCGTCTCGAACGAGTTCAGGTATGGTGTAAAGGGTGGAAGAAGTTTGGAGGGTGGCTAAGGTAGGTTCGAAGAGAGCGCCTAGCCACCCGGTCTCTTGTTCTGAAGCTCAAGAAGGTAGAGAAGGATCCGAAAGGCGCCTCTACCCCCAGATAAAGGAACAATGGCCAAGGTATGAAGCCAGAAAGAAGCTGATATCGCCAAGAGTCTTTGGCGACCAGGAAAAGTTCAAGCAATGGCGAGAAGTTAAGACCCGTTTTGATAAGGCAGATCGGGTGAAGCGATGTCTTAAGCCATTAGTTGAGTTAAAGTTCGTTGTTTGAAGAGTGCTTTTACGCTAAGGTTCATTACCTTGAGATTACAAGTTGTTAGAGTGATTGTTATTCGAAAGTCAGTGGTTCGAAGCAATTAAGTGTATAATCGCGCTTACGAAATCGCTAAGTTAATTTCTTGAAGCAAATTGTGCAAGGAAAGTTAAAGCAACCAAAGAAGTTGCAAGAGGAAATACAAAGACTTTATCATTAAAGTGAGTATCAGATTCAAGGCACATGTACAGGAAAATATAAAGTTTATTCCAATTGTATGTAAGGAGAAAGCATAAAGGTAGTGGATGGAGGAAATCGATCAGTCTTCAGCGGGAACAACCTTCCCATCCACCACCTCGTTGTTGAGGGACACCATGCTAAGATCTAGATCGGGGAACAAGCAGGCAAACTGTTCCCGTGCGGCCTCGAATCCAGCAGCAAGAATTTGGGCAGAACTCAGATTAAGCTCTTCGATCTGTTTCTTAAGTTCTTCAGTTTGTTTCTTCAGCCCCTCGTTCTGCTGCTCCAGCTCTTCAGCTTGCTTCTTGAGTTTTTTTATGGTTTCCTGAGCTTGAAGAAGGTCTTCAGCAACCTTCTTGGATTCTGCCTGCACCTGGCCCAGTTCAGCAGCAATCTTCCCTTTTTCTTTGTTGGCTTCAGCAAGCTTAGCCATGGTGTCGTCCCTCTCCTTCTCCACCTTTCCCAGGAAGACCTCCCGATCGGCTGACCTTTGTTCCAGTTTCTTCACCTTGGCGGCGTCAGTTTTAATCAAGGCCTCCAGGTCAGCCACTTTAACGCGATAAGGCACCAGCTTGCTCTCTAGCTCGATCTTCTCTTGAGCCAAGAGCTGTACCTTATGGCGGAGATCGGTGGCCTCCTTGCGCGCCACCCGGAGCTCGGTGCTCATTGCATCTTCTACTCGGGAGTGTTCAATCTCGGCGAGTGTCAGATTGCAGGATAACTTCTCCGCCTCAATCCTTATAGTGCTATTCTCAGTTCGAAGGGCGAAGAGGTCATCCTGGAGCTTCCTGGTGGAGCTCTCCACAGCTTTAGATATAATGGCGGGGAAATCCTCCGCCATCATCTTTAGTTTCGCTGAGAAAGGCTCCCACATCCTCTTGACCTCAAGAGAGAGGTTTGCTTGTGGGGGCACCGGGTGGGCTCGTTGTTGGTTTTCGCCGCCACCTTCTTGAATTGGTTGCTCAGCGGGTGCTTCTTGGCGTGGTGGCGACGTCGGGGATTCAGTAATAAGAATTGGAGAGTGGTGAGCACCTTCATCCCCGATTGGTGCAACGTTTGCGGTTGAGGCATTTGAGGGAGGACCCCCTCCAGCTGATATGTAAGGCGTGGAGGCGTTCGGGGGGTTCTCCAAGAAGTTGGCTTCGGCGGCCTCAACCACAGGAGGCGCAGATGCCAAAGGGATCGCTTGGACTGGCGAGGCGGGAAATGGTGGAGGAGGCAATATTGGAGGCGGGGCAGGCGTAGATGGTGGTGTTGATGTTGGAAGAAGGGGTGGAGCAGATGGTGAAGAAGGGGCCACCCTCTTCCTCTTCGTGACGAGGCCATCTTCAGTCGCCTCGTCGTCTTCCTCTTCCTCCTCATGGACTACTTGGGGAGCTTTCCTCTTTGGTTTCCTGAGGATAAGCTTTTTGCGTTGGTTGACGGGTTGGACATCGGGAGGAGTTGGGCCTTTTGGTGGCAATCGGCCCTGTGCGGCGGCGATCTCCACCACAGAGTTTGGCACGGTTTGGGAACCCGATGCCAACTCGTGGGTTCGGGTGAGCGCCCTCAGTTCAGCGAGCTTGCCCTGGCCCAACATATGATCTGCATAAAGCAAAAATGCATGGGTTAGCTCAGGGAGAGAAATAAATGCATAAGGCAGTATGCAGCAAAGCAGATAAATGGTGCAGAAAATAAAACCAAAGTCTTGCGCACAACGCACAAGACACCCAGAAACAGTTAACAGAGGTAATGTCAAAATAAAGACTTAGACGTTGAGGTGAGTTCTAACCTATGCGAATTTCGAGTTGATCTTCGAAGAACTCGAAGCAGATGAGCGTGGTGGTGAGGAAGGTAATGTTGGCGTCTGCCACACTCTTCCAGAAGAAGCAGAGGTCTCTGTCCAAGGAACCCATGCTATCAGGACTTCTTGGCCTCCTGAAGCTACTTTTGGACTCTTTGTTCCCCTTGTTTACCCAATACAAGGGGAAACCGTCGAGCAGAGAAGCGTCCTTGTCGTTGGGGCGCACCTGGACAAACTTGCCCTTCCAGTCTTTGTAGGATTGCTGGAAGATAGAGAGGATCGACCTCCCAGCAATCCCGTTCAAGCTTACCCACAGGTGATCTCCTGGGTGCTTGGCTTCAAAAAGAAATAGGAAAACGTCCACTGACGCTGGCAGCCCCAAGTGGTCGCACATTATTTGGAACGCCCGTACGAATGCCCAGCTGTTGGGATGGAGCAGGGCGGCGGCGATGTCAAGCTCGGTGAGAAGCTCCCTTTCAAAGCGAGTCAAGGGAAACCTAAGTTTCACCATCTTGAACAAGGTGGTGTAGACAAAGCAGAACAACCCACCGTTGTTCTACTTGTCGTCGGCGCAAACGGGCAGGTCGGGGGGGCAAGGTAGCACCGTCATTCTATCGTCATGCTCCTTGTGGAACGATTGGTGAGGCTCATCCCCTTTCGTCAGTCGAAGAACCGCCCCAGCAGAGTTTACTGAGGAGGTTTCCTTCAGCAAGGTCGAGGTGGCCCATGGGTACATTTTTTTGAAATCTGGAGAAGGCACGGAGGCTCCTCCGGCGACGGGTGGAGTGGCCTGAGCCAAGTTGGGGCGGGAGGGTGCAGGCCTCTCAGCCTGAGAAGAAGAAGCACCACGTGCTCGTGGTGGGTTGTGTGCTTGTGAGGAGGGGTTTCGTGACGAAGGAGGAGGATTTGGGGTGATCTTTGAGCGAGTTATTGCGGAAGCTGCAAAGGAAGAAGAAAAGAAAAGGTGATCAGGATTCGTAGAGGCTGACTCGATCATGAAAGAAGGGTGAGAAAACGAACGAACGAGGGTTCGTTGTAACGAAGACGAAGCCCTAAGTTACGAAGAAGGAGAAATAGAAAAGACAACCCACAACGTATGCACCAGACAGTTAAAGGATGATGCGAATCGGTTAAAATGCAGGAAAACCCAACTGAAGAAGGAAAGGAAGTACCTTTTTATGATCGGAAGAGTGATGAAGGGAGTTGGTGATTCAGGAGGTTGAAGAACGTTGAGAGCTTTTTGCAGAAGAGAGTTGGAGCGTCTGAGAATACGAAGAAAGTGATGGAACAGTGGAGCGAAATGGGTTTAAGGGTTTTTCGAAATGGGTTTGGGAAGCGCTAACGTTAACTGAAGGTAACCGTTGATGAAGCCACGTGTCGAACGATGGGAGGAGTGTTTGGTGGAGCGTCAGAGAAGCAGAAAGTACAACCGCTTGGAATTTTGCGCCAGTGCCACGTAGATCGGTATTGACGCGACTCTTTTAGTCTTTTCGCTGGACAAGTCTTCGCTTAAGACTGGGGGGCTTGTGTACCGCCCTGGTAGTCGGAAGTGATGACGTGGCATCAAGCTACAGTATAGGCGTGTTGACAAGACGCCAGGTTGGCAGAAGGGAAGGAAGTCGGGGGGCTCGTGTAGTCGCCAGTTATGAAGTTGGCGTGCTTCGATCTCCAGCATACCAGAACCGGCGATCACCGGGTCAAAGATGAAGTCGCCAGTTGTAAACTCAGGCGACCAAGTGATTGGAGATCGCCGGAGCAAGCACATCGCCGAAGATGAAGGTGGTGCAGATTATGAAGGCGGCCGGCGAGACCACAGGGAAGGTGTACGAGGGCACCCTAACTCGCCAATCCCAGTAGAGATCGCGCTCCAAGTTAGCTATGCGCTGGGCAGTACCATGCATAAATAACTTAGCCAAGAGAGAGTCAGAAGCAGCGCCCAAGTCAAGGAGGCTCCAGATGATGGCACGTGTACGACTGGATGCGAGCCACGTGTCCAGGTGCGTAACTGCCAGGAGAGAGAAAGTGACCAGGTATAAAAGGGTTTCCCAACGAACTTCTGAGGTACGCACGTTCAGATTGTCTTCTTTACGCTTGCGAGTTCTTAAGCATACTGTGAGAGAGAATTGGTTCACGGTTCCTTGAGAGTTCTTGAGTGTTGCTCTTGAAGTATTTGGTGGTTCAATCACTGACTTGGGCGTTGGAGTGCGATCGGCCGCAGCGGCGCCGCTCTGTTCTTTTGCAGGTTCTTGAGGTGGATCGTGACGAAGGACGGAGGTTGAAGCGGTGCACACGTCGATCCAAGTTTGACGAGGCAAGTTCCAACGTTCTGGTCAACAGGCAGGATCACTTACAAACTGCTTTTGTATCTGTAACATAAACAACTGGTTATATCGTGTTTTTAACCGATTAAAATACTGAAATAGTTTTCTGAATCTTTGTTTAAATGTCCTTCTGAATTGATTGTTAAAGTTTCATTCTTAAACATATATTTGCGAAAAGATTTTAGAAACAATTCACCCTCCCCCCTCTTCTTTTAGCCACCTATTCTAACAAATATCTTTTGTAAATAATATAGGAGTAGCCTTAGGAAAGTGCCAAAGAGGAAAACCAAAAGACACCTCTCATGTAAGACTCTTAGGCACTACTTTAGAGAAGGAACTAGAAAGACTCTTCCAACTCCTTTCTCTCTTAGGCACTATTTTAGAGAAGGAACTAGAAGAGTGACTCTTCCAACTCCCTTGCCTTGGATAAATAGAGGTACATTGATGTGATTCCAATAGCCACATAGAACAAGATTCTTGACATTTTTAGGAATCACCTTGAGTTGGACATTATAGAGGCACTTTTCTTAGAGTTGGATCATTGTTCTAAGACAAGAACTCACCAAAAACTAGTACCAAATCCCAAACTCATTTGGATGAACCAATTTTAGTCAAATTGAACCGAACAAAAGAGTAAGAAAAGCAAAGGAACAAGATGAATGGACAGAATTATAAAACTGCCGAACCAAAATACTCATAAAAACAGCAAGAACACCAAACCAAACTCAAGAACACAAGCTAACAAAAACAAATGAAAGAGGAGAAAGGAAGGAGAGAAGAAATGCTCATGAAGATGGAAGGAGGATGGATGATCTCGCCACTAGAAGTGTGGAATGCTCCTAGATGAGAGTGATGCCGCCACTTGAGGACTCCATTGATCCATCAAGATAAGACTAGAGAAGAAGGCTCAAAGCTCTCCAAAGTTCACTCAAAATTTGAGTAGAGTTTTCTTAGATTAATTCCAATCTGAATTTTACAAAGGAAGCACCTCTATTTATAGCCTAAGGTGCTGAAAAATAGGTGGGAAATTTCAAATAAACTCATTTGAAATTCCCACCAAAAACAAGTCACATGGGAGGTGTGACCTTTTTCTACTATGACACCTCCCAAAAACTACACCTACACCACTCTCCTAAGTCACATGGACAATGTGACTTTATTTTACATTTTCACACACCTTTATTTAATAACCACACCTCCTAAAACTATACAAGAGTATTTCAAAGCTTGGCCTTGCCCCTCATGGGATGGACTTGGGCTCTTTGGGCTTTGGCCTTCTTGGGCTTGGGCTTTGGGCTTGGGCCTCATCTTTATTTTATGTCTTCTTTTAATTTTGAGAAGACTAGAAGGAAGAACTTCAAATGTGAGGGTGGATGTCCTCTTCCTCCATTAATAAAAGCCTCCTTTATTTGATTCTCATCATACATGGTGCCTTGTATCATAAGTTGAAAGTTGAATATTGAAAATTGAAAGTGAGGTTATTCTCTAGAATTTGAGTGGGTTGCTTTGACATCTTTCATTTGATAATTACCCAAACCCCAAGAGAAGCTTGGTTGAGGAAAGAATAATTTCTTAGAGTGGTTTGAGTGCCTTTCATTTGACATTACTGCAACACTACTGGTTCTAGTTTTCCAACCTTGTTTTATTTAATTGTTTGTTCATTGTGTTTGTTGTCTTGTTTTTTTTTTTAAATGGCTACTTATTCAAGTGGTGAATCTTCCAAGCCACATTCTCCACAAAGAGCATTTATCCTTGGTGAATTGAAGGAAGCGAAAAGATCCCTTGCACAAAAAGATGAAGCGATAAGACAAATGGAGGAAAGAATTCAAAGATTGGAGATGCAACATGAAAGACCTCCAAGACATAGAAGACAACATCATAGATATGAATCAAGAAGTTCTCACAATTATGGTAGCTATGATGAAGAAACCGAATGGAGGAGACATCCATATGAAGAGAGGCGCCAAAATGTGGCTAAGCCTTATTTTCCAATTGTAAAATTGCCTAGTTTTAGTGGGGATGGTGATCCTAATGTATATTTGGGTTGGGAGGCAAAGGTTGAGCAAATTCTTCTTGTACATGAGGTCTTAGAAGACCAAAGGGTTAGATTAGCTTCTTTAGAATTTTTAGACTCTGTCATGCAATGGTGGCATAAGACTCTTATGGACATTGGACTAAACAAGAGACCTCTCGTGGTTTCTTGAAACGATTTAAAAGAGTGTATGCGTGATAGATTTGTTCCACCACACTTTAGGAAATACCTATTGTTGAAGCTCCAACAGCTTCACCAAGGCATGCTAAGTGTGGATGCTTATTTTAAGTAGCTAGAAACACTTTTAATTCAAGTAGATATGCATGAAAATGAGGAAGCTAAAATGGCTAGATTTGTGAGTGGTCTTAGGAGGGATATTCAAAATGTTGTGGAACTTCATGAGTATTCATCTTTACAAAATTTAGTTCACCTTGCCATCAAGGTTGAATCTCAAATTCCAAAGAAAAATGCTTTCAAAAATACTCATAATGATGACTACTACAACAACTCTTGGAAGAATAAAAACAAATCTTTTTCAAAGTATCCTCCTAAAGAATCATCTTTCAAAACTAGAGATTCTAAACCTTGAACTTCTAAATCACCAACAAAATCGTCTAGTAAGAAATGTTTTAAATGCTTAGGATATGGTCATATAGCTGCTAATTGCCCTTCAAAGATAAATATGTTTATTCATGATGGGGTAGTGGTTAGTGAGCATGATTCTGAAACCTCTAGACATTCCTCACCTTCTAGATCCCCAAGTGAGACTGAGAGCGAAAGTCCTTGTGAAGGTGACTTATTGATGATAAGGCGAATGTTGGAAACAATTCCAAAACCTTTGGATGATACCCAAGAGAAAATATTTTCCACACCCGTTGTCTTATCACCAACAAGTTATGTTCCTTGATTATTGATGGGGGTAGTTGCACTAATGTGGCTAGTACAAGAGTTGTGGAGAAGTTAGCCTTACCCACTATGATGGAAGAGGCCTTGTATCAACCCATCACAGTATCTCTCATACCAAGCCCTATAAATTACAATGGCTTAGTACCGAAGGTGAAACAAACAAGTCCTCATTAACTTTGCAATAGGAAAGTATAAAGATGAGGTTTTATGTGATGTTGTGCCCATGTAAGCAACTCATGTTCTTTTAGGAAGGCCTTGGCAATATGATACACATGTTTTACATGATGGCCTATCCAATACAATTTCTTTTTCCTTCCAAGGGCGCAAGGTTTCCTTAAAACCCCTCTCTCCCCAAGAGGTTCATGAGGACCAAATAAAAATGAAAACTAAAAGAGAAAATGAGAAAGCAAAAGAAGTAAGTACTAAACCGAGTCATAATACTTTATCCACTAAATCAATCATGTTGACTCTTGCTATGCCTCAACTTGATCCTCAAAGGTATTCTTCTTCTTTTTATCTTTTTTCATTACCCAAGGTTCCTATTTCAACACTAACTTGGTTAAAAAATGTTAGGGATGATTTTTACATACCTCCTAATGGCTTTCACCTTTTAAGATGACTTTTTCCAAAAAATATCATCATTCCCAAACAATCTTTTCCAACTTTGTATGTCTATAGGACCTCCTTTTCTGAACTCCCACTGCTTACAAATTCTAAGTCATGTTTACCTTTATCTTATTCAACTATTAATTTTGATAGTAAACTGACTTTGTCTTATTGTTGAATCAAGTGTGTTCAAATCCAAACCCTTTGAAGATTGATGGAAGGTTGGATGTGCTTGATGTTGCTGAGCTGTCTTTAGATAGGATCTGGGGTAGATTTTATGTGTTAAATCCACTCTTGATTGAATCCAAAGCTTAAGCATTCTCAAACCTTTTAAAAGAAGAGTGTTTTTCAAACTCAGTGAAAAACAACCTGTTGTTTTTTCGAAACAACTGATTGTTTTATACTTAGGTGTTTTTAGAAAGGTTGAAAACTGTTTTTGATGGTTGACTTGCTGTCAAACCAAAACAACCGATTGATTCAAGTCTTCAACTGATTGTTTGTTTTGGGACCATAACAGAAAATTGTTGTGTGCTTTGACTGAGCATTAAATGATTTTATAACTGATTACGCTCCAATTTTAAATGCTTTGACCAGGCTTTGAATGCAATAAACAGTTTGTTCAAATTTTGTAACAAACAACAACTTAGATTTAATCAAAGTAAAACAGATTTGAGTTTTTCACTGATTATGCTTTTGAAGAGTTGGAGATTGCTTTGAGATTGCTTGGATCAAAGAGAGTGTGATATAGGATTTTCATCTTGTATTGATATCAGATCTTTTCTGTAACAAGTGTAATCCTTTGTACCTTTGAAGAAACTCTGTGTGTGAAGCTGAGAAGTGTTGTGTGTTCTTGAGGTTGTCAAGATCAGCATTCTTAGTGGTGTTGTGCTGAGCCAAAGGAAGTGTGAGTCTTGAGGGGATCAAGGTCACTTCTTTGGTGGTGTTGTAAGTAATCTAGGGTTGATTGCTTAGTGGATTCCCCAGTGGTTTCTGGGAAGACTGGATGTAGCTCTTGGTTAAGAGTGAACCAGTATAAACCTATGTGTTCAATCTCTCTATCCTTTGAACTCTTTAATTTCAATTTGTATTTGTGAACTGGTATAAACAACCAATTGTTTTTCTGGTGCTATACTTATTTGCTTTGTGTTTTGGCAAACTGATTTCTTAATCAAGTTTTTCTCAAAGTAATTTCATTCTAGACTTAAAAGTTTGAGAAAACCCTCTTTAAACCATTCACCCCCCCCCCCCCTCCCCTCTAGTTTAAAGTCATACATTCTAACAATTGGTATCAGAGCTTGGTACATGAAAGATAATCAAGTTTGATCCGAAAATCTTTTTCTATGGCTTGAAAACTATCTTTTGAGGAAGGTGCTTCAATCTACAAACCACCTTTATTCTATGGATTGAATTACAAGTATTGGGAGGCTAGAATGAAAATCTTTGTGGAATCTATTGATCAAGGAATTTGGGATTCAATCGAGAATGGTCCTTTCATTCCAAAGCTTAAAAAAATGGTTCTTTTATTGCAAAACCTTGGTCCCAATGGACCAATGAAGAATGTAAAATGGCCAAGCTTGATTATATTGCTCAAAACATAATAGCTTCTGCACTAGATACTAATGAGTTTTTCAGGATATCAAATTGCAAAATTGTTAAAGAGATGTGGGACACACTCAAATCTACTCATGGGAACATCAATGAATCAAAGGAAGTAAGGTCAAGAAGTCAAGCACAAAGGAAAAGGAGGCAAAACAGAAAAAGCCTCAACCTCTGCTTCATGGCCAAAAAGGAAGATGACTCAAGTAGTGTAAGTTCTTCCAACTCCTCAAATTCTGAAAATTACAGTCAATTGCTTCAGCCTTTCAAGAAACACATGAAGATGCTAACCGATTGGCCCTCTTGAACAACCGGTTAAAGGGAATGAATAGCTGGCTTGAAAACAGAGTCAAAACACTGGAAGAGGAATTGGAAAATTCAAAAACAGATTTTGAAAACCTTGAAATAGTTTACAAAAACTCATCTTGCAAGTGAGATACAATTGCGAAAATTTTGAAAAGAAAGTCCATTATCTTGTTAAAACTGTGGATAAGCTTTCTAAAGGTCAATCCAACTTTGAGAATGTCTTGGCATCTCAAAACTATGTTTTTGGAAAAGCTGGATTGGGTTTTAACCCACAGAACAAGCAAGATAGATTTTCAAAGCCATTTTCGAAACTGCCAGAAAAACAAGAGATTGGACCATAGAAACAATTGGTTGTTACAAGCTTATACTGCATGAAAAGAGGCCATTCTGTCAGATTCTGTAAAATCAGAAAATATGTTGTTCTTAGGGACTTTATGAAATGGATTCCCAAGTGTAGTAAAGGTTCAAGTGATGAATGTAAACCAAATGGATCCACATTCATAAGGGGACCAAATCTTTGTACTTGAAAATCTTCTTTGTAGGAAAACTTGGAGGAGAGCATGCAACAATGGTACCTGGACAGTGGGTGCTCCAAGCACATGACTGGGGACAAATCAAAGTTTTTGAGCATCTCCTTTAAGCAAGAAGGGCACGTTACCTATGGAGACAACAACAAAGGGACGATTCTTGGGAGAGGATCCATAGGAGACAAAGATATCTTGGTCATTCATGATGTTCTCTTTGTGGAAGGATTAAAGCACAATCTGCTGAGCATTAGTCAATTGTGTGACAAAGGATATCAGGTTATCTTCAAAACAAACTCCTGCGAAATCTATCTTCCCAACACAAAAGAGGTAATGTTAATTGGTAAGAGAATCACTAATGTTTATCTTCTAGATATCTCTTCACCTTGTTCAATTGGTTGTCTTATATCCAAGCATGATGAGTCTTGGCTTTGGCATAGAAGAATTGCTCACATTCACATGAATCACTTGAACAAGTTAATTTCAAGAGATCTTGTGATTGGGCTGCCAAAGCTCAAGTTTGAGAAGGACCATATTTGTGAAGCTTGCCAAAAGGGGAAACAAGTGAAAAACTCTTTTAAAATAAAAAATGTTGTTTTTTCTTTAAAACCTCTTGAGCTACTTCACATGGATCTTTTTGGACCTTCAAGAACCATGAGCCTTGGTGGAAACTACTATGATCTTGTTATTGTGGATGATTTTTCTAGGTTCACTTGGACTCTCTTCTTGGAATCAAAAAATGATGCCTTTTCTGCATTCAAGAAGCTTGCAAGAAGATTGCAAAATACAAAGAACAACAACATAGGCTCAATAAGAAGTGGTCATGGAGGTGAATTCCAAAATGAAAAGTTCAACAAGTTCTGTGAAAAGATGGGAATTCTGCATAATTTCTCTGCTCCAAGAACTCGACAATAGAATGGTGTGGTGGAGAGGAAGAACAGGTCCCTTGAAGAGCTAGCTAGAACAATGCTAAGTAAATCTTCTCTTCCTAAGTATTTTTGGGCTGATGCAGTTAGCACTTCTTGTTATGTGATGAATAGAGTGCTAATTAGGCCAATTCTGAAGAAGACTCCTTATGAACTCTTTAATGGAAGGAAGCCAAACATCAATCATCTCAGAGTTTTCGGTTGCAGTTGTTTTGTTCTCAACAATGGAAAGGAAAACCTAGGGAATTTTGATGAAAAAGTTGATCATGGTATCTTCATAGGCTACTCTCTAACAAGTCATGCATACAGAATCTACAACAAGAGGCTAATGACTGTAGAACAGTCTGTTCATGTTGTCTTTGATGAGGTGGATCGCAAAAGCATTCAAATCCTGAAGAACAGTGCTGAAGAGGATGAGTAGAACATCAGTTTGGACAAGTTGGACATATGTTCAGAAAAACAACCGCTTGATTCCTTGAAACAGCCGATTGAAATTCTGCAGCAGAGTGAGTTGCCCAAAGAATGGAGGATTCCTAGAGTTCTGTCAGTGGAAAACATCATTGGGTAGATAAAGGAAGGTGTTTCAACACGTAGCTTCATCTTAAACTTCTGCAGGCACACTGCTTTTGTCTCTCAAATTGAACCAAAGTCAATTGATGAAGCCCTCAAGGATGAAAAATGGGTTGAAGCTATGCATGAAGAGCTTAATCAGTTTGCAAGGAATAAGGTATGGTTTCTTGTCCCTAAAACAGCTGAGATGAACATTGTACCGATCAGGTAATCGGAAGTGATGACATGGCAGCAAGCGATGATATAGGCGTGTTGAACGGGACACCTGGCTGACAGAAGGGAAGTACATCGGGAAGTCTGTGTAATCGCCAATCGTTGAGTTGGCGTTCTCCGATCTCTAGTGTGTGTAACCGGCGGTTGCCAGAGTTGCGCCATAGTCGCCATACATGAGTACTAGGAGATCAGGTGGTTAGAGACCGCCGAAAGGGGCACATCGCCGAAAGATCAGGAAGGCTTGCTTAAGGCTTTCAAGAGGTACAAGTACGGAGGACGAGGTTATCAGATGATCATTCCCTAGCCAGAGGTCGAGGCAAGGAAGCGGTTTCCCAGAACATGCATGATGTGCAAGTGAAGCAGATCATGATAGCGGCAGGCGAGACCACAGAGAAGGTGTGCATGGTGACACCCCGTACTCGCCACTTAAAGGATCGCGCTCCAAGGAAAGCTGTGCACCAAGTTACTCCTTGTATGGGTAACTTCGTCGAATAGCTCAAAAAGTAGAAGTGACGCTCAAGTAGAAGGGGGCTCCAGATGGCGACACGTGTACAGCTGGATGCGAGCCACGTGTCCAGAGGTATAACCGTCAGGAGAGAGAAAGTGCTCAGGTATATAAGGAACTCTTAACAGCCTTTTGAGGTACGTTTTAGAACACTTCAGTATGCTTTGAGAATACTTGCTAAGTACACTGAGATTCACTGCGCACGGTTCCTTGAGTTGAGATATTCTCTCTTAGTTTTTGGTGATTCCGTCGCTGACTTGAGCGTCGGAGCGCGATCAGCCGCAGCGGCGCCACTCTGTTTTCTTCAGGTTCTTGCGAGGATTGAGGCGTGAAGGACAGAGGCTAACGTGGTGCGAAGCTGATCGAGAAGGAGAAACCTTTGACGTGGCAAGACTCTTGCACTCAGGTCAACCGCAGGATCATCAGGCGCCAACCGTGGGGTCGTGTAAAACGTGTTTCCCATCCACAGCGTGAGTTTCTTGAAGTTTCTGCGGTTCTTGTGTGGTTGTGTGCTCGTGCAACCATTTTCGGTGTTTTTCACCGTTTGTTTGAGTTTTCAATCGGTAGTTTGAAGTTTTCCACCGTTTGTTTGAGTTTTCGATTGGTGAATTGAAGTTTCTTACCGTTTGTGCGAGTTTCAATCGGTAAATCAAAGTTTTTATCGTTCGTTCGAGTTTCTGATCGGTGAATCGGGAGTTTTAATGGAGAAGCGGTAGGTTCGTGGTGAGATTGCGAGTTTCTGTGGAGGTTTTGGCATCCGAATCAATCCCGTGCGGTTGCGGTTGCGTTCTTAGAAGTTCTTTGGAGTTTAAGAGGTTTTTGACCGATTGATTGCTGAATCGATCGTTCCGCTGGTGAAGGTTTTGGTCGCTGAAGCTTGATCTGTTGATATTTCATGAGAAAGATGAGAAGTACGCATTCAAGTCCTGTTGTGCCAACTGCTGGAGAAGGCGCCATGACCATGGCGCAAATGATGGAGATCATGTGTGCGTTGCAAGCAAATGTGGAGGCATCGCGCGTAGAGCAAGCGAAGATGCACGAAGACCTGGTCGCCTCTCAGGCCAGAAATGAGGAGCTCAGCAAGGTCACTGAGGAATTGCGTCAAGCTCTTCACGAGCAGAGAGGACGCACAACCGTTGAAGAGGTTGCGCCGTCATCGCCACCGCGCGTTTTTTCGATGCCGTTTTCTCAGGCGATCATGGACACGGCGATCCCTGCGAGCGTAGTGGCCGTAAAAGCTTCTTTCACCGGCGTGGAGGATCCTGAAGCACATCTCACTGCGTTCCACACGCAGATGATGCTGTCAGGAGGCTCAGATGCAGTTTATTGCAAGATGTTTATGAGCACACTCCAGGGAACAGCACTGGAATGGTTCGTTAGCCTGCCCACGGGTCACATAACCAATTTCCAGCAGTTCTCAAAGCTTTTCGTCGACCAGTACATCGTGAACAAGGCGCCACCTAGGGTGTCTTACGACTTGTTCGACGTGAGACAGTATCAGAGAGAGTCCCTCAGGGACTATCTGAATCGTTTTGGAGCACAGATGGTCCGCTCGCCTGCCAAAGACGAGGACATGTTGGTATACGCCTTCAAAAAGGGCGTACTGCCTGGACCTTTCTGCGAGGCGCTAATTAGGGGCCACCCCGCCACGTTTGCTGAAGTTCGGCGACTTGTTGTGGCCCACATCGCCGACGAGAGTGAGGTCGCAGAAAAGAGAGGGAGTGTGGCTCCTGCTAGGCCATGGGCCCAAACTAGAATTCAGCCGCAGAGGGTGTTGTAGACAGCGGCGGCTAAGAAGGATCAGACGACTCGCCATCCTTACGACCCAAAGAAAAACAAGGGAAGGGGCCCAGGGCGCCCTAGGGAGTTCAATCGCCCACCCAGGTACAAGTTCGTCATGGGGTTGGCGGACCTGATCGCCATTCCCAACATAGCTGACAGGCTTAAGGCGCCTGAGAAAGTTTCAGATAAGGTGCTAGGACCAAAATCGAACGCATGGTGTGAATTCCACCAAAGTTTTGGTCACTCCCTTGATTCGTGCTTGGCCCTAGGATACCAACTCAACGATTTGGTCAAGAGCGGCTTCTTGAATGACTACCTGCTGGACAAGAGGACGGGGCAAGCGTCGAGCTCTCAGCTGATGAGCAGTGAGGGCCAGCAGCATGAGATGCCCACTCACGGCGAGATCCACACCATCGCTGGAGGTTTCTCGGGTGATGGATGTACTGCATCGCAGAGGAAGAAATATGCAAGGTCTGTGATGGCAGTAGATGTGTTCGAAGACCACTCGCCAGATGTGGACATTACGTTCACAAAGGAGGATCTCAGGGACGTTGTGCCTCATGACAACGATCCCATAGTTGTCTCGCTAGTCACGGCGGGAAGGAAGGTCCACCGGGTGCTGGTGGATCAAGGAAGCTCGGCAGATGTCATGTTCTGGCAGACTTTCACCAAGCTACAATGACCCCTTGACCAGTTAAGGCCCTACGGAGGATGCTTGTATGGGTTCGTTGGCGACTAGGTGGAGGTCAGGGGGTACATTGAGTTGAGAACCACGTTCACAGACGAGACGGCCTCGAGGACGGAGAAGATCAAGTACCTCGTTGTAAATGCCCCCTCGGCGTATAACATTCTGTTGGGAAGGCCGACCCTCAACAGAATAGGAGTTGTGCCCTCGACCAGGCACATGAAGGTTAAGTTGCCATCAATGGAGGGGGTGGTGATCACCATAAGATCTTACCAAAAGGAGGCAAAGAAGTGCTACGAAAATAGCCTCAAGAATAAGAGGTCGGTGAGCTACATCACCACGACGCCGCCTCCCGGTGTGGAGCCCAGGCCAACAGAAGGGCGAGTTGTTGATGCGGCGATGGAGGTGACCGCCGGAGGCGATGTTATCATGGTAGACGCTGAGGTTGAGGGAAAGGACGTCGGTCGGTTAGAAGAAGCGAGAAACCGCCCAGAGGAGGCTAGGGAATTGGGAATCGCCAGGGCGGTGATCGCCAGTGAAACCAGGCCCAAACCCGTCGAGGAGTGGCTCGAGAGGGAGATCGGGGGCAAGGTCTTCAAGTTGGGAAGATCTTTGGAAGGTGAGCTACAAGACCAGATCGCCAAGGTGATAGAACGGCATCTGGACGCTTTTGCATGGTCTGCTTCAGACATGCCGGGAATCGACCCCGATTTCTTGTGTCACCACCTGGCAATGGACACACAGGTCAGACCAGTGCGACAGAGGAGAAGAAAGTTCAATGAGGAGAGGAGACAGGCGATTAGGGATGAAACGCAAAAGCTCCTCGCCGCAGGCCATATCAGGGAGGTCCAGTACCCTGAGTGGTTAGCTAATGTCGTGCTGGTAAAGAAGAGCAACGGGAAGTGGCGCATGTGTGTCGACTTCACGGACCTAAACAAGGCTTGCCCAAAGGATTCATACCCTTTGCCAAGCATAGATGTCCTGGTCGACAGCGCAGTAGGGTGCAAGTTGCTGAGCTTTCTGGACGCCTTCTCAGGGTACAACCAGATTAAAATGCATCCCACGGATGAAGAGAAGACCGCCTTCATGACTAAGAGATCGTGCTACTGCTACAAGGTGATGCCCTTCGGGCTGAAGAACGCGGGGGCCACGTACCAAAGGTTGATGGATAAGGTACTTGCACCGATGCTGGGAAGGAATGTGCAAGCGTACGTAGATGATATGGTCGTGACTTCGCTAGAGAAAAGCAAGCACATCTCAGATCTGGTGGAGTTGTTTACCACTATCGCCAAGTACAGGTTAAAGCTAAACCCCGAGAAGTGCATTTTTGGCGTAGAGGCAGGGAAGTTCTTGGGTTTACTCTTGACCGAAAGAGGAATTGAAGCAAATCCTGATAAGTGTGCTGCCATCTTGGCGATGAGAAGCCCGGCTACCGTAAAGGAGGTGCAGCAGCTTACAGGTCGGATGGCCGCCCTATCTCGTTTCATGTCAGCTAGTGGAGAGAAAGGTCACCCGTATTTCCAATGTTTAAGGCGAAACAATAAGTTTGTCTGGTCGAAGGAATGCAAAGAAGCTTTCGTGAAGCTTAAAGAGTACCTGGCGAGCCCGCCGGTTTTGTGCAAACCTTTGGTAGGAACCCCTCTCAGGTTGTATTTTGCTGTAACTGAGAGGGCGGTGAGTGCGGTGCTCGCCCAAGACCAAGATCAGGCTCAGAAACCTATCTACTTTGTTAGCAAGGTGTTGCAAGGCCCAGAAGTAAGGTATCAAGCCTTGGAGAAAGCTGCACTGGCAGTCGTATTCTCGGCTAGGAGGTTGCGCCACTATTTTCACAGCGTTACGGTGCTGGTGATGACCGACTTGCCTATCCAGAAAGTCTTAAAGAAGCTTGATGTAGCTGGGAGAATGGTGAAGTGGGCAGTGGAGCTGTCAGAGTTCGACATCAAATACGAGCCCCGAGGACCGATCAAGGGGCAGATTTTCACTGATTTTGTGGTCGAGCTCTCGTCGGAAGCAGCACGAGTTGAGGGGGATGATTTTCGTTGGGTACTTTCAGTGGACGAATCGTCTAACCAGCAGGGTAGCGGTGCTGGAGTCATTCTAGAAGGACCCAACGGCGTGCTGATAGAACAGTCCCTGAGGTTTGCCTTTAAAGCTAGCAACAATCAAGCAGAATATGAGGCGTTGATCGCAGGTATCTTGTTGGCTAAGGAAATGGGAGCTAGGGTGTTGATGGCCAAGAGTGACTCATTGTTGGTCACGGGACAAGTAACAGGCGAGTTCCAGGCCAAGGATCCACAAATGGCGGCTTACTTGGAGTATGTGCAGGAGTTGAAGGGTTCCTTTGTCTCGTTTGAGGTGGTGCATGTACCCAGGGAGCAAAATGCCCGAGCTGACTTGCTAGCCAAGCTCGCCAGTTCAGGCAAGGGGGGTAGGCAGAGGACAGTTATTCAAGAAACTCTGAAGACACCCAGGGCGTTTGTGGCAGACCACCAGGTTCTTCAGATAAGTAAGTCGACGGAGAAAGCGGCGAGGAGTCACAGGTCCTTGACCCAGGAGACCTTGAGATCGCCAAGAATAAGAGCAAGTCGAGGGGAGAGGGTGAACGTGGCGCAGGTCTGCGCTACGCATAAGCCAGACACATGGATAACGCAATACCAGCGCTGCCTGGCAGATGGCGTTCTCCCGCTGGATCCGACGAAGGCTAGGAAGATAAAGAAGAACTCTAGCAAGTTCACCTTGATCGACGGCGAGCTGTACAGGTTTGGGTTTACACACCCACTCCTAGAATGTGTGCACGGAGAAAAATGTACAAGAATTATGGTCGAGCTCTATGAAGGTATATGTGGGAGTCACATCGGGGGTCGAGCTCTGGCTGCAAGAGCTCTCCGTGCATGTTATTACTGGCCCACGATGAGGGGGGACTGCAAGAAGTACGCTCAATGTTGCAAGCAATGTCAGCAGCACGCCGATTGGCACAAGGCGCCTCCAGAAGAGCTGAAGTCAATTTACAGCCCTTGGCCGTTTCACACTTGGGGAATTGACATTCTGGGACCCTTCCCATTGGCGGTCAGGCGGATGAAGTACGTGGTAGTGGCGATTGAATACTTCACCAAGTAGATTGAAGCGGAGCCAGTAGCCCAGATCACCGCACATAAGATCGAAGGCTTTGTGTTGAAGAACCTCGTGTGCCGGTTTGGTGTGCCTAAACGGCTGGTGTCGGACAATGGGACTCAGTTTGCGAGTCACCTGTAGAAGAAGCTGTGCGAAGAGGTGGGAATACAACAAGTGTTTGCATCCGTTGAGCACCCACAAACGAATGGCCAAGTGGAGTCTGCCAATCGAGTGTTGCTGAGAGGTTTAAAGAGAAGGCTCGAGAAAGTTAAGGGATCGTGTGCTGAAGAGGTACCCCGCATAATTTGGGCGTACCATACCACTGAACAGTCAGGAACCCACGAGACCCCGTTTAGCTTGGTTTATGGATGTGATGCGATGATTCCAGTTGAAATCCAGGAAAGCTCGCCGAGATTCCAGAACTTTGTGGCGGAAGACTCGAACAAAGAAAGAAGAATGAATCTGTATTTACTGGATGAGGTCAGGGAGGAGGCAAGAGTAAAGGCCGAGGCAGTAAAAAGGAGGATTGAGCGAAGGTATAACTCTAAGGTAATGCCAAGGCAGTTTAGAGGGGGCGACCTGGTGATGAGGAAGGCCCATCAGTACGAGATGGAGAACAAGTTATCGCCTAAGTAGACGGGACCGTTCAGAATAACCGAGGTGTTCGGGAACGACGCCTACCGCTTAGAGACGTTAGAAGGAGGAGCGATTCCTCGCACCTGGAACACCACACATCTCAAATTATATTACAGTTAAAGCTTTGTAAGTAAAAATGAACACGGAGAAATTTACATGCTTTCTGTTAAAACAGTTTCAACGGGGCACTCTTTTTTCTCTAAGGAGGGTTTTTAATGAGGCCACCCAATAAAGAAGAGTTTTCAAGCTTAAGTTTCTGAGATTGCATGCTTGTTGTTTTGGAAGTTTTTAGAAAAAAGACCTTACCACTTGAACGTGATCTAAGGCAACGACAAAGTTATGCTGCATGCTTTCTAGTTAAAAGTTTTAAAGTCCGTTTTCGGCTATTGGTGGTATTAGTTGAAAGTTTTAAAATCCCCATCGTTTTTCGGCGACCGACAGCAATAGTTGAAAGTTTAAAAGACCTCATCGTCTTTCGGCGATCGGAGGCACCAGTGATAACTAAAGACCTCAACGCTCTCGTGCGTCTTGAGGCAAGAAGAGAAAAGTCCTCCTCGCCTTTGGGCGAGTGCAGGCGAGAAAGAGGAAAGTCCTCCTCGCCCTTGAGCGAGTGCAGGCAAGAACAGAAGAAGTCCTCCTCGCCTTTGATCGAGTGCAGGCGAGAAAGAGGAAAGTCGTCCTCGCCTTTGAGCGAGTGCAGGCAAGAACAGAAGAAGTCCTCCTCGCCTTTGAGCGAGTGCAGGCAAGAAGAGAAAAGTCCTCCTCGCCTTTGAGCGAGTGCAGGCGAGAACAGAAGAAGTCCTCCTCGCCTTTGAGCGAGTGCAGGCGAGAACAGAAGAGAAAAGTCCTCCTCGCCTTTGAGCGAGTGCAGGCGAGAACAGAAGAGAAAAGTCCTCCTCGCCTTTGAGCGAGTGCAAGCGTGAACAGAAGAAGTCCTCCTCGCCTTTGAGCGAGTGCAGGCGAGAACAGAAGAAGTCCTCCTTGCCTTTGAGCGAGTGTAGGCGAGAAAGAGGAAAGTCCTCCTCGCCTTTGAGCGAGTGCAGGCAAGAAGAGAAAAGTCCTCCTCGCCTTTGAGCGAGTGCAGGAGAGAACAGAAGAAGTCCTCCTCGCCTTTGAGCGAGTGCAGGCAAGAGCAGATCGAAAGACCTCTCTGCACAAGCAGATAGAGGCCAGATTAAAAGTCCTCAGCGCGTCCAGGGGGGAGGAGATGTACACCCTGGGCAAGCTGAAGCACCAGAAAAAGTCCTTCTCACCAGAGTGAGTTCAGGCAAGATGAACTGAAAGGTCAGGGGTGTTCGTGACCTTGAACGGTGGGAAGGGAAGGAAAACGCCTTTTCCCCTTTAAGTGAAACATCAATATTGACCCAGTAAGACCAGATAAAACTTCCACGCTTGCAGGCGGTGTGAAGATAGACAAAATCCTCCTCGTCTTAAACGAGTTCAAGTACGGCGATCAGAAGAGTTTCAGGCGATGACAGGAGTAAAGGGTCGCTTCGCTTGGCAGATCAGGTGAACTGTGTTTTAATACCAGTTTGAGTTAAAACCTGCTGTTTAGTAAGTGATTTCATGCTAAGGTTTGTTTCCTTAAGTCCACAAGTTATATTAAATGTCATCGCTTAAGAGTTAATAGTTGCTCAAGTTTTACTTTGAGTTAACAATTCGATAAATTGTTATAAGATTAACAGTTTGCTCAAGTTCAAAGCAGTGTGTGAGTGGTTAAGCCCGAAGTATCGCTGAGTTAATTCGTTTAAGCAAGTTTCACCGGTTATGTTGATTAACCACACAGCGAATAAGAGGCATTTAAGGCGAAGTATCAGAAAACAACATTTCAGCAGTAGAAGTTGCGTAAGAAGCGGCGATTCAAGTTTGTATGCATATATAAGCAAATACATAGGCAGTGCAATAACAGATAAAGTTTTTACAAAGAAGAGGTGATGGAGGAAGGCAGCTAGTCTTTAGAGGGTACAATCTTCCCATCCACCACCTCGTTGCTGATCGACACCATGGAAAGGTCGAGCTCCGGGTACTGGCATGCTACTTGCTCCAGAGCGGCGTCAAACCCGGCGGTGAGGACTTGGGCAGCGCTCTGCTCGAGCTCGTGTGTTTGCTTCTTCAGCTCTTCCTCTTCCTCACGAGCTCGAGCGAGTTCTTCAGCAGCTTTTTTGCCTTCGTCCCGAGCTTGGGCCAGCTCTGCAGCGATCTTTTTGGCCTCCTCGCGAGCTTCGGCGAGCTCGGCGAGAGCATTGTCCCTTTCCTTCTCGACCTTCCCAAAGAGAATCTCCCGATCTGCCGATCTCTTCTCGAGGTTCTCCACCCTGGACGCTTCCGCCTTTTTTGCAGCCTCCAAATCTGCCACCTTGAGCCTATATGGGACCAGCTTGCTCTCCAAGTCGATCTTCTCTTGGAGTTGGAGGTGCAGTTTCTGGCGCAGATCGGAGGCTTCCTTGCGCGTGCTTCTTAGCTCCGCGTCCATTGCAACCATTCAGCCTTGAGTGTTCCAGCTCAGTCATCAGCAAGTTGCACGTGAGCTTTTCAGCCTCAGCCCTTATCATCAGGTTTGACTCCTTGAGCGCGGAGTTTTCCTCTTGAAGCTTCTTGAGTGAGCCCTTCACAGCTCTTGATACGAGCAAAGGAAGATCTTCCGTCATAGTCTTCAGTTGGGCTGTGAAGGGTCCCAAGGTCTCTTCGAAGGAAGTTGGGAGGCTTGAGGTTGCTGCTGGAGGTGTTAGAGGGGTTTGGTGCTGACTTTCACCACCACCCTCTTGAGTTTGTAGGGCAAGGGGGGCTTCTAGGCGTGGTGGTGAGATCGGGGATTCTGTTATCAGTATTGGCGAGACCTGAGCGCCCTCATCTTCTCCTAACGCGGCCCCCGCAATGGATGTGGTGGAAGGAGGACCCTCTCCAACAGATACGAACGGTGTTGAGGCGCTTGGAGGGTCCTCTGCGTAGTTAGGGCCGCTGCTTTCAACCACTGGGGGTGCGGCGGCCAGGGGCGTTGCTTGGACTGGTTGTAGTGGAGCTGGAGGTGAGGGCGGTGTTGGTGTTTGGAGTGCAGGTGGTGAAGAGGTGGTCACCCTTTTCCTCTTAGCGACGAGGCCATCCTCGGTTTCCTCATCATGATCTTCTTCCTCTTGCACCACCTGAGGAGTTTTCCTTTTGGGTCTCCTCAAGATTAGTTTTTTCCTTTCTGGGGCGGGTAGTACCCTAGAAGAAGTTGGACCTCGAGGAGGAGTTTTACCTTGGGTAGCGGCGATCGCCGCCACCAGGTTGGGCACAGCTCTAGAGCCCGCCGCGAGCTTGTGGGATAGGTGAGCAACCAAAACAGAAGCAGAACATACAAGTATATTTATGCAGGGATAACACAAGCAGCACATGGATTAGTGATCAAGGCCTATACAGAAGGGTAAAGATGCTAAGTCAGTTTTAACACGAAGCAAGAATCTTGGTACTGGAGTAGGGGCTAACCTATGTGTATTTCGAGTTGGCTCTCGAAGAACTCGTAAGGAATAATTGAGGCAGTGGGGAAGGTGATGTTGACGGCGGCCACGCTCTTCCAGAAGAGACAAAGATCTTTGTCTAACTCCCCCATGTTGTCAGGACTTCTTGGTCTCCTAAAGCTATCCTTGGAGTCCTTGTACCCCTTGTTTACCCAATACAGGGGGAAGCCGTCAAGCAGTGAGGGGTCTTGATCATTCTGGCACACTTTCACGAACTTCCCTTTCCAGTCTTTATAAGATTGCTGGAAGATTGAGAATATTGATTTCCCAGCAATCCCGTTCAAGCTGACCCAGAGGCGATCTCCGGGGTTCTTTGCCTCAAAAAGGAAGAGGAAGACATCGACTGAGGCTGGCAGCAACAAGTGCGCACAGAGGATTTGGAACGCCCTTACGAACGCCCAGCTGTTGGGATGAAGCTGGGCAGGGGCGATGTTGAGCTCGGTCAGTAACTCTATCTCGAAACGAGTAAAAGGAAGCCTAAGCTTCACTTTCTTGAACAATGTAGCGTAGATGAAGCAGAACAACTCGTCGTTGTTCCCCTTGTTGTCCGCGCAGATTGGTTCTCCCGAAAGGCAAGGCAGCACGGTCACTTTGCTATCATGCTCCTTGTGAAATGAAAGGTCGGGTTGATCTCCTTTCCTCAGTCGGTGCACGCCCAACTCGGTATTTATTGAGGAGGTCTCTTTCAGCAGAGTTGGGGTGGCCCAAGGATAGAGCTCTTTATAGTCTTGCGGAGGAAGGGAGGCTCCTCCGGCGAGTGGTGGAGTTGCCTGGGTAGGGTTGGCATGAGAAGAGGCAGGCCTCTCAGCCTGAGTAGAGGGAGCACCAGAGGCTCGTGAGGGGTTGCGTGTTGATGGAGGATTTGTCCCAGGGACAACCCTACGAGTTTTGGGTGGAAGGTTTCGCGATGAAGAAGGAGGGTTAGCGGTGGACTTTGTGTGAGCCATCGCAGGAACTACAAAGGAAAGAGAAAGGGATGAAATGAAGATAGCAGAGAATGACTCGATTGGGGACGAAAGAGATAGAACGAACGACTAAGGGTTCGCTGGGATAGACGTTATCAAGGACGAAACCTTAGGTTGCGAGGAAAGAAAAACAGCCCACAGCGTATGCTTCAGACAGATAATGGATGATGCAAATCGATTAAAGTGCAACAAATACCAATAGGAGGAGTAAAATGGTTACCTTTTTATGATCGGATGAGCGATAAAGAAAGTTGAAGATTGAGAGAGACGAGGAGTTTCGGGGTTCGCAGAGAAAGCGTTTGGAATGCTTGAGGATGAAGAAAGATGATGGAACAGTGAATAGCGCGAAGGGTTTAAGGGTTTCGAACGTTGTAGGAAGCGCAAAAGGCAATTAAAAACGACCGTTGATGAAGCCACGTGTCGTTTGATTAAAGAGGGGGTTGGTGGAGCGTCAGCAAGGCAAAGGGTACGAACGTACGGAGATCCGTACAACCGCCACGTAGATCGACGATGATTTGACTTCTTAGTCTTTTCGCTGGTCAAGTCTCAGCTTAAGACTGGGGGGCTTGTGTACCGATCAGGTATTCGGAAGTGATGACGTGGCAGCAAGCGATGATATAGGCGTGTTGAACGGGACACCTGGCTGACAGAAGGGAAGTACATCGGGAAGTCTGTGTAATCGCCAATCGTTGAGTTGGCGTTCTCTGATCTCTAGTGTGTGTAACCGGCGGTCGCCAGAGTTGTGCCATAGTCGCCATACATGAGTACTAGGAGATCAGGTGGTTAGAGACCGCCGAAAGGGGCACATCGCCGAATGATCAGGAAGGCTATCTTAAGGCTTTCAAGAGGTACAAGTACGGAGGACGAGGTTATCAGATGATCATTCCCTAGCCAGAGGTCGAGGCAAGGAAGCGGTTTCCCAGAACATGCATGATGTGCAAGTGAAGCAGATCATGATAGCGGCAGGCGAGACCACAGAGAAGGTGTGCATGGTGACACCCCGAAGTCGCCACTTAAAGGATCGCGCTCCAAGGAAAGCTGTGCACCAAGTTACTCCTTGTATGGGTAACTTAGTCGAATAGCTCAAAAAGTAGAAGTGACGCTCAAGTAGAAGGGGGCTCCAGATGGCGACACGTGTACAGCTGGATGCGAGCCACGTGTCCAGAGGTATAACCGTCAGGAGAGAGAAAGTGCTCAGGTATATAAGGAACTCTTAACAGCCTTTTGAGGTACGTTTTAGAACACTTCAGTATGCTTTGAGAATACTTGCTAAGTACACTGAGATTCACTGCGCAAGGTTCCTTGAGTTGAGATATTCTCTCTTAGTTTTTGGTGATTCCGTCGCTGACTTGAGCGTCGGAGCGCGATCGGCCGCAGCGGCGCCACTCTGTTTTTTTCAGGTTCTTGCGAGGATTGAGGCGTGAAGGACAGAGGCTAACGTGGTGCGAAGCTGATTGAGAAGGAGAAACCTTTGAGGTGGCAAGACTCTTGCACTCAGGTCAACTGGCAGGATCAAACATCATTGGTTCGAAGTGGGTGTTCAGAAACAAACTGAATGAGGATGGTGTGATCACAAGGAACAAAGCAAGGTTAGTTGCCAAAGGCTACAATCAAGATGAGGGAATTGATTATGGTGAAACCTTTGCTCCTGTTGCAAGATTGGAAGCTGTGAGGTTGCTGCTGTCTTTTGCATGTATGAGTGGTTTTAAACTCTTTCAAATGGATGTCAAGAGTGCTTTTTTGAATGGCTACATCAATGAGGAAGTATATGTGGATCAACCACCGGGCTTTGAAGATCATCAATATCCCAATCATGTCTTCAAGCTGAAAAAGGCTTTGTATGGGCTGAAGCGAGCTCCAAGGCAATGGTATGAAAGACTTAGCAACTTCCTGCTGTCTCATGGCTATGAAAGGGGAATGATTGACAAGACTCTCTTCATCAAAAAGTCAAATTCTGAAATTATCCTTGTGCAAATCTATGTTGATGACATCATCTTTGGTGCTATACAAGATAGTTTGTGTGAAGAATTTGTGGTTGCTATGAAAGGTGAGTTTGAAATGTCTATGATGGGAGAATTGTGTTTCTTTCTTGGATTTCAGGTTAAGCAAACAAAGGATGGAATCTTTCTATGCCAATCAAAGTATTGTAAAGAGATTCTCAAGAAATTTGAAATGGAGAGTTGCAAGGAAGCAAGCATACCTATGCCATCAAGTTGCTACATGGATGCAGATGCTGCTGGAAAAGGGGTAGATCAAACTAAATATAGAGGTTTGATTGGCTCTTTGCTCTATCTAACAGTAAGTAGACCAAACATTATGTTTGTGGTATGTCTTTGTGCAAGATATCAAGCAAATCCTAAGGAGTCACACTTCAAAGCTGCAAAAAGAATTCTGAAATATCTCAAAGGAACATCAATTGTTGGGTTATGGTATCCTTCTCACTCTCCCATTCATTTAATTGGCTATTTAGATTCTGATTTTGCAGGATGCAAGCTAGATAGAAAAAGCACAAGTGGCACTTGCCACCTTCTTGGTTCAAGCCTCATCTCATGGCATAGCAAGAAGCAAGCATGTGTGGCTCTCTCTACTGCAGAGGCTGAGTACATAGCTGTTGGAAGCTATTGTGCATAAATCCTATAGCTCAAACAACAACTTGCTGACTTTGGATTGCAAATCAGCAAGGTCCCTTTGATGTGTGACAATACAAGTGCTATCAATCTTACCAAAAATCAGATTCAGCACTCAAGAACTAAACATATTGAGATACACCATCATTTCATCAGGGATCATGTAAGCATTGGGGACTGTGAAGTAAAGTTTGTAGAGACAAAACTGCAGCTAGCTGATATCTTTACAAAACCATTACCAAAAGAGAGGTTCTTCTTTTTGAGAAATGAATTAGGTATCCTTGACCTTCAAAATCTTTCCTAAATTTGTTTTAAATATCTGTTAGAGTCTATTTGTGAAGACAAATAGGGAGAGAATTGATTGGTTCTTGTGTATCTTTCTCTGAAACTGTTTAAAACTGTTGAAATCTCTTATATCAAAACTGTTTCTGCTTCTGCTGATAGAAACAACCGATTGTTTCGTGTAAACAACCGATTGTTTATCTGGAATTCCTATTTCAATATGTGAAAATCTAACCTGCTACTGTAGGAAGCATTGGATTGTATATATGTTGTTTTTGCTTCATATTCAATCAAATCCAACACAAGAAACCAGGGATTTGTCTTCATCAAATAGGGGGAGATTGTTGAATCAAGTGTGTTCAAGCTTTGAAGAATCCAAACCCTTTGAAGATTGATGGAAGGTTAGATGTGCTTGATGTTGCTGAGCTGTCTTTAGATAGGATCTGGGGTAGATTTTATGTGTTAATTCCACTCTTGATTGAATCCAAAGCTTAAGCATTCTCAAACCTTTTAAAAGAAAAGTGTTTTTCAAACTCCGTGAAAAACAACCTGTTGTTTTTTCGAAACAACTGATTGTTTTATACTTAGGTGTTTTTAGAAAGGTTGAAAACTGTTTTTGATGGTTGACTTGTTGTCAAACCAAAACAACTGATTGATTCGAGCATTCAACTGATTGTTTGTTTTGGGACCATAACAGAAAATTGTTGTGTGCTTTGACTGAGCATTAAATGATTTTATAACTGATTACGCTCCAGTTTTAAATGCTTTCACCAGGCTTTGAATGCAATAAACAGTTTGTTCAAATTTTGTAACAAACAACAACTTAGATTTAATCAAAGAAAAACATATTTGAGTTTTTCACTGATTTTGCTTTTGAAGAGTTGGAGATTGCTTGGATCAAAGAGAGTGTGATATAGGATTTTCATCTTGTATTGATATCAGATCTTTTCTGTAATAAGTGTAATCCTTTGTACCTTTGAAGAAACTCTGTGTGTGAAGCTGAGAAGTGTTGTGTGTTCTTGAGGTTGTCAAGATCAGCATTCTTAGTGGTGTTGTGCTGAGCCAAAGGATTCTTGTCATGATCAGCATTCTTGTCAAGGTCACTTCTTTGGTGGTGTTGTAAGTAATCTTGGGTTGATTGCTTAGTGGATTCCCCAGTGGTTTCTGGGAAGACTGGATGTAGCTCTTGGTTAAGAGTGAACCAGTATAAACCTATGTGTTCAATCTCTCTATCCTTTGAACTCTTTAATTTCAGTTTGTATTTGTGAACTGGTATAAACAACCGATTGTTTTTCTAGTGCTATACTTATTTGCTTTGTGTTTTGGCAAACTGATTTCTTAATCAATTTTTTCTCGAAGTAATTTCATTCTAGACTTAAAAGTTTGCGAAAACCCTCTTTAAACCATTCACCCCCCCCCCCCTCTCTAGTTTAAAGCCATGCATTCTAACAATGCAGGGGTACTAAATTCGTGGTTCGAATTTTCTCCAACTTGGAGGGCATGATATGAACAAAAAATACATGAAGATGACCAAGGATGATATACTTGAAGGGTCATCTCAACAAGCAAATAAAGACCTCATTAATAGGAGAAATGGACAAAGCCCAAAGCATTTGAAGTTCTTCTTATTAGTCTTCTCAAAAGATGAGGTCCAAGCCAATTAATATCTTTTGTAAATAATATAGGAGTAGCCTTAGGAAAGTGCCAAAGAGGAAAACCAAAAGACACCTTTCATGTAAGGCTCTTAGGCCCTACTTTAGAGAAGGAACTAGAAAGACTCTTCCAACTCCTTTCTTTCTTAGGCGCTAGTTTAGAGAAGGAACTAGAAGAGTGACTCTTCCAACTCACTTGCCTTGTATAAATAGAGGTACATTGTGCCTTGTATCATAAGTTGAAAGTTGAATATTGAAAATTGAAAGTGAGGTTATTCTCTAGAATTTGAGTGGTTTCTTTGTGAGACTTGCTCTATTTCTCTTTGTCTTATCTTGTGGGTCTTGGGAATCCTCAAGTGGCGGCACTCTCACTCATCTTGCATCCAAGTGGCGTGATCACTCCCATTGTCTTCAACCACATAAGTTTCTTCAATCTTCATCTTCTTCTTCCATACCCATTCTATATCAAAAACTCTAAAACATGTTTTGTTTCTTGTTCTTGATTTTCAATCGGTCAAATGTTGCTATTGAATGTTTCTAATCAATAGTTTGTCATTGGTTCTTGTTTTAATCGGTTGAAATTACTTGTTGATGCTCTATTCGGTTCATGTTTTTGAAATGGGTTTCTTAATTTGTTTTCTTAAAATGGGTTTCCATTTGGTTCTCTTGTTCTTGTTGTGTTCTTGAATTGCTTGTAGAATTTTGATCCTATTCTTGAAAGTGTCTAATAATTCTTCATCTCCTAATCAACTCACATCACTTTAGGAGGTTTTCAGGAGCCCAGGGGTACATGTTTCGGTAATCCATCACAGCAAAGTATCTAAAACAAGGAAATACAAACACACATCCAGGCAGTGAAAGCAAACGTGCGTTTTGGACGCAAGAAAAACGATGAAGCTAAACAGAGATAGCAATCAGAATCGAATGAGTGCAGAGCAGTCCTAGAACAAGTAATAAGATCATAATGAAAGCATCAAAGGATGCTAGTACATAGTCATGAGTTGGAGAAGGTTACTTGATTCAAAGGGTGAGTCGAGGCGAGGAGGTTTCCCAGGTTAAGGAAGGAGGTGTAGAGAGTTTGAGAGAGGCGTGAAGGCTTCGTGAAGGAGAGATGGAACAGTTAGAAACGTTGAGGATTTTCGAACGTTAAGTAAAATGATAGTGAGAAGGGCAAGCGACAATCCCTTCCAACAGTTGATGAAAGGCCACGTGTACACTCACGATGGAGTATGGTGAGATGTCCTCTCAGAAACGCTTTGTGCGTCGCGCCACTACCAACAAGACACATAAGCCACCAAGAGCGAGCAAGTAGCCTTTTCGCTGATGCAAGCTCAGCTCGAGCCTGGGGGCTTGTGTACTGGACCAGAGCTCATAGCTCAGCACTCGGAGGTCGGACCTCAACACTTGCCATAGACAGGTCAACTCGGCACTTGGGCCAAGTTGCGGGCCATGTGATTGGGCCCTGGATGTGTGTATTAGCCCTTTTTGTATGTTTAGTGCAATCCTTTGTGCATAAGGTCTAGGTGGCCAGGGGGTATTTATGGATCTAGGGGTGGGCTTAGTGTGCATGGGATCTAGCTCAAGTAAGACACTTTCTTTTAAACCTAGGCTCATGTGTGTTAGGACACATAAATATTAGGTTACATGTATGATGCATAGCGCCACGCTGTGTGTGCCTATGTAAACAGATTGGACCTTGATGTTGGTACATGAATTGGTACTCTGGAAGTTATTCTGTTATTATTTTATGTGCTCCCTCGAAGAAAGATTTCGTTTGTTATTGCAATATGATAATGAGCCATTGAACAGAATATTCTCCTGTGGAGTATGCTTTCAGCTGGGATTATATTCTCGTGATAAAAAGTTGTTACAAGAGGTAAACTATTATAAGGGACTGGAGATCCCAAGTTAAGGTACACTGTTTCTAAGACTGAAATTAGTTACTTCTTGTTTCTTATAAGTCTTGTACTGACTTGATCGTCAGAGTGCAATCAACAAGTAGGACTCCCTTTCTCTCAACGGAGTCGCGTTCCAACGAAACAAAGAGAAGAGTAGATTCCAACAGAGATAGACGAAGTCAGAACTTGTTACTAAATTCAACCGACGAGCAAGTCAATCGAACACTTATAAAAAAAAGCTACAAAAGTGATTTTTGAAAGAAAATAAGGTTAATTAATTTATAAACTTGACGACAATAAATAATATTATTTTAACCTATGAAGGATTTAGAATTTAACCTATTTCGCATAAATTTTTGTGTTCATTATATTTTTAAGTACCTGTGATTATAATAATAGTGTGATTATAATAATAGTACGTGGTGGAGGAAACGATAGTTTATGTGAAGATGAAGTTAATAATAATAGTGTTGATCCTGCCTGTTGACCGGAGCGCTGGAGAATGCCTCGTCAAAGGATCGACGTGCGCACCGCTTATCACCTTCGTTCCTCCCCTAGATCTACTCCAAGAACCTGCAAAGAAACGATACGGCGCCGCTGCGGCCGATCGCACTCCGACGCTCAAGTCAGTGACGGTATCACCAAATACTAAGAACTAGAACCGTGCAAATCCTCTCACAAACAGCTCTGTCACTCGCAAGCGTAAAGTGTATGAACTGAACGTGCGTACCTCAGAAAGTCTGTTAAGAACTCTTATATACCTGGTGGTTTTCTCTCTCCTGGCAGTTACAGACCTGGACACGTGGCTCGCATCCAACTGTACACGTGCCATCATCTGGAGGCTCCCTGACTTGGCACCGCTTCTGCTCTCTTTTTGGCTAAGTTACGTATGCATGGTACTGCCCAGTGCATAGCAAACTCAGGAGTGCGATCTCTACTGAAACTGGCGAGTTAGGGCCTTCATACACCTTCCCTGTGGTCTCGCCGGCCGCCTTCATAATCTGCTTCTCCTTTATCTTCGGCGATGTGTTTGTTCTGGCGATCCCCGACTGCTTGGTCGCCTGGGTCTGCATCTGGCGACTTCATCTTCAACCTGGCGATCGCCTATTCTGGTAAGCTGGAAATCGGAACACGCCAACTTAACAACTGGCGACTACACGTGCCTCCCGACTTCCTTCCCATCTGCCAACCTGGCGCCTTGTCAACACGCCTACACTGTAGCAGGATGCCACGTCATCACACCCGACCACCAGGGCGGTACAAGTATAAATTATTATTAAACTTTTAATTTCAGTAAAAATTATATAAATCATAATTATAATTTTGTTGAAGAAGATTTTGCTAAACATATTCCGATAAGGGTAGGAGAAGAACTGAACTCGATTTTTTTGACAATCATAAACATGATACGAAAATTTTACATCATTTATATATTTTTTAAATATATCAAAGTTAGCTCTAATACCAAAAATAATATTTCAATTATCAAAAATAATATTTTATTTTAAAATAATTATAATTTAAAAATATCAATCAAATTATTTTTTAATAATTTTTAAATACAAGAGAAAATATGTAAACATAAATTTCTTAAAATTAAAAGAAAAATACAATTTCAATCACATTCAATACGTTAGTCACAAACTTTCATAAATTTTTCTTACACTTTTCACTTTATTTACCTTAATCTAAACACTCTAATTTTCTTTACAGTTTTCCTTCAAATCATTTCAAATCTACTCTCTCAATTTTCCACCTTAGTCCAAACTTTTTTACAGTTTTTCTTCAAATCATTTCAAATCTACTCTCTCAATTTTCCACCTTAGTCCAAACAAAACATTAGTATTTTGTTACAATGTTTTGTGATATTTGGTTGCTGTTTTTTTTTCACATTCAGAACTAAGGATAAAATAGGAGTAGATTAAAATCAAATTATGTAATCTAAAAAGAAATTGGAAAAACATATACCATTACATAATTCAGAACATAATTTAAAATTTAAATAATCCATAAATTATTAGAAAATTTCAAAATATCTTCTGAATTAGTAATCCAGATACCAAGTCATGCCACACCATCATCATTTTCAGTCTATTCTGGATTTAGTACATTTACGAATTACTTAATCTATAAGATACAAAATTTAAAAATTAAATTTCAAATTATGTAATTCATAACTCATTCATTAATCTGGATTAACATTCTGAATTATAATTTATGTAATATAAAATATATTTAATCTGGATTAACATTCTGATTTATAATTTATGTAATATAAAGTATATTTGTATTTTAAATTACGTAAGTCAAAATTCAAAATTTAAGATTTAAATTTTTTTCATAATATTACACAATTAATACAATCCGTGGATGCGCCGAATTATCCAATTCAAAACATAAAAAGAAAAGAAAAAACACGAAAACTCTACAACACAAACCATGTATTAAAAAGCCCAAAACTCAATTAAAATTGTCACCACCACTAACAAAACCATGTGTAAAGAAGGCCGAATGGCCAAAACTCACTTAAAAATGTCACCACCACCACCACAGCAACCAGTCGACTGTTAATTCCTGCACCTCCATACCTTCTTCTCTCACCTCCATAAGTTTTCAAATTTCCAAAAATGCCCTTTTATAATATTCCGGATTACGTAATTCGGAAGTCATTTTTCAAATTTGTACTTAGCTACCGGATTACATAATCCAGAAGTCATTTTTCAGATGCATGATAATTCTCTGGATTACATAATCCGGAAGTCTTATTTAACTTCCGGATTATGTAATCCGGAAGTCTTTTTTTCAAATGAGTTTCCGAATTACATAATCCAGAAACTACTCTCTGGGGGTGATATAAGAAGGACAAAAATGTATTTTCGTATTGTGTATGGAGGTGGCAGAAGAAGATATGGAGGTGCAGGAAGAAACAATCGTTAGTGCATTTTATATTTTGGGCCTGAAATCCTCACCGAGGACGAGTATCCTATTGGGCTTCTTCTTCCTGCAGCTCCATAGATTTTTCAGCCTCCTATTAAGTTTTATAATTTCAAAAATATCCTTATGTAAAAAAGTTAAAATGTTTGAAGGTTTGGTTGTGACACACATGTTGTTTGTGGAAGTGTTGGTGCGTGAAGAGATTGGTGAAGGTGTTGTTGATTGCTCCATTGCTGTTGAATTGTGTTCGTGGTGGTTGGTGGTGATTTTTTACGTTGGAATTTTCGTTTTTGTGATGTATGGTGTGATTTTGTGTATATTTTGGATTGTGTAATCCATTAAATCATTGGACTACACAATTCGAAATTAATTGAAATGTTTGTGTACCTTTTGGATTAGGAAATCCAAAACTTTTTACTAGATTCGATAAAATATTTCAAATTTGACAATCCATAATGCAAGTTTATATTCCAAATTACGTAATCTGGAATGTTATTCTAAATCCGAGAACTAGTTCTAAATTGGCTAATCCAAAAGGTTTCTTGAATGCAAACATTTCAATTTTCTTGAAGTTAATTTATGATTTGAGAATGTTTTATGGATTTGTGGAATATGGAAGCAATTTTTTTGAAAAAACACATTTTGAATTACATAATCTCGAAACTTTTTTCTGAATTCAAAAAAGACTTCTAGATATGAAAAATACTCATGGATCCTAAGTTGGCTTTTGGATTATGTAATCCTGAAGGTTTTTAAATCACACAAAAAAAGGACAAGCGTAAATAATAGTGAGGAACTAGTGCAAGAGAAGAATGAAATACATATCAGAATCTAACCTTTTCCACCACAGAACCTGAATGTCAAATGCTACCAAATGGTGAAAAGAACCGCAAAAAAACCTTTAAAGAGTGCAAATGCGATGTTGGGGTGTTTAGGGGTGTCACACTTAATGTTGTGTTTGGATTGAGGAGTGAAAGTGCAAGGATTTGAAGGAGTGAAAGTATAAGAATTTGAGAAGAAAGTGTGAAGAAAGTTGATGTGTTTGGATTGAGGTACGTCAAAATGGATGTTGAGGAAAATTTATTAAAGCTTGTGAGTTATGTGATGGTTGTGAGAGTATTTTGAATTATTTTCAATTGTATAAAATGTAAGATTACAAATTTACCCTTATATTTAAAATAAATTGAAAAATGAAATATGAGTTATTTTGTGTAGATATAATCTTTTACATTATAACAATTCACAACCATTTCTTACATATCAATTAATAGTTTTTAAAATATATAATAACTTAATATTATGATTTCATTCAATAGTTATAAGTAATAAGGCTTGAGCTTAACTTATTAATCAAAATATAAACTAAAATATAAATATAACAATGCATTTAAAATAATTTCAAGTAATTAGAAACTTATTCAAATTAACCAACTGTAAAATAAATAAAATAACTTAAATACATAATAAATAAACACATGCATAAAGTGATTGGATCCAACAAAAACACTAAAGTGTAACACTCTTCCACCATGTTAAAAAAAAATGCGGACCAACCTGCATGCGGGGCGGACCATGAAAATCAGTCCGCATTTTGTACGAGGGGCGGGCGAACCCGGCCCGCATTATGCGGGCCTATGTTGGACGGGCCGACCCGCTTTGTCACCACTAATCGATTATCACTTAAAAACAACACAGAACATAATCAATTATGTTGTTAAAAATAGTGGATAATCGATTATGTTGGTGACATAATCGATTACCTGTAGTTTTTTGGAGGCATAATCGATTATTTGCTCTATGTAAACATCAGCTCAATCAGCATAATTGATTATATTCGATTTGTAAATGAAGGTGTACCGACCAGTCCTCGGGTCTAGTTGACCGCCAGTAATGGTGATGGGGCCACGTAACCTGGGACCCGCGAGCAACATGGACTAGTGTCTTGCAAGGCAAGTGAGTCAAGGAGCCGAGGAGTGGTCAGTCGTCGGTCACCAACATAGTAAGGGCCACGAGACATCGGACATTGGGGACTCAAATAGGAGAGCAGGGCCACGAGAGGTGGATCCCGGACAATACACCAGTTATCAGTTAAGGAGAAGCCTAAGCCGAGAGGGGCTCATGCATGCAGAGTAGGTGTCACGTTCAGGCGCGACATGAATAAAGGCCACTGGAAGAGATATGACCTGTGAGGGCCGCGTTCCAGGAGCGAGCTGCATGCATGGCACGTGGACAGCTAGGGGACTCCCAAGGCGGATGATCCCAGAGATCAGGTGCATGAGTTGGCATCCAGGTGGTCATCCCACCAGAGGTTGCACTCCAGTGGGAAGCCTTACGTGCTAGGTTACCCTAAAAGGTGAGTAATAGCGGCGCTGGGGCCCACCCTCAGAAAACCCTAATTTGGGAAGCGGAAACAGTGGAAACCCTAGACTATATAAAGGGTAGTAACGAACCTAACCAGGTACGCTATTCATTTGCGTAGCTTTACGCACACAATACACAGAGAACTTTTTACAGTTTACCTTTGGTGTTTCCTACCCCTAAGATTGACTTGAGTGTTGGAGTGCAAACGACCTATAGGGCGCCCTTTGTCTTTGTGATTTCAGGTGTTTAATCGAGAGAAAGGCACGAACGAAGCCACAGAGAATCGGGCGTGGGAGTATCTGTTAGAATGTATGACTTTAAACTAGACGGGGGGTGAATGGTTTAAAGGGGGTTTTCGCAAACAAATAACTCTAGAATGAAATTACTTCGAGAATAACTTGATAAACAAATCAGTTTGCCAAAACACAAAGCAAATAAGCACAGCACCAGAAAAATAATCAGTTGTTTCGCAGAAACAATCGGTTGTTTATACCTGTTCACAAATATAAAACTGAAATTAAAGAGTTTAAGGATAGAGAGAATGCACACAGAGGTTTATACTGGTTCACTCTTAACCAAGAGCTACATCTAGTCTTCCCAGAAACCAATGGGGAATCCACTAACCAATCAACCCTAGATTACTTACAACACCACCAAAGAAGTGACCTTGATCCCCTCAAGACACACACTTCCTTTGGCTTCAGCACAACACCACTAAGAATGTTGATCTTGACAACCTCAAGAACACACAACACTTCTCAGCTATACACACAGAGTTTCTTTCAAAGTACAGAGGATTACACTTGTTACAGAACAGATCTGAAATCAATACAAGATGAAAATCCTATATCACACTCTCTTTGATCCAACAATCTCAAAGAAATCTCTAACTTTTTCAAAAGCAAAATCAGTGAAAAACTCAAATTTGTTTTTCTTTTATTAAGACTAAGTTATTTGTTACACTAACTGAGCAAACTATTTATTGCTTTCAAAGACAGGTCAAAGCATTTAAAATTGCAACGTATTCAGTTATAAAATCATTTAATGCTCAGTCAAAACACAAAATAATTTTTTGTTATGGTCCCAATCGGTTGTTTTGGTTTGACAGCAAGTCATCCATCAAAAACAGTTTTCAACCTTTCTAAAAACACCTAAGTATAAAACAATCGGGTTTTTCGACAAAACAACAGGTTTTTTTTTCACTTAGTTTGAAAAACACATTTCAATTAAAAGGTTTGAAAATGTTTATGCTTTGGATTCAATCAAGAGTGGATTTACACATTATTTCTACCACAGATCCTATGTAAAGACAGCTCAGCAACAGCAAGCACATCCAGCCTTTCATCAACCTTCAAAGGGTTTGGATTCTTCAAAGCTTGAACACACTTGATTCAACAATCTCCCCCTATTTGATGAAGACAAATCCCTGGTTGCTTGTGTTGGATCTGATTGAATCTGAAGCAAATCTTGCAAGACAAAGTTTAAGCAAAGCACAATATCTTTGATATAGGGTTAGAGTAAAAACAGAAACAGTATATCAGCAACTTAAAAAATAGTAGAAAAAGGTTTACTTAAACACTTATAAACCACATAGAGTTTTGCAGAAATTAAAAGATAATAAAAGCAACACAACATAAATCTCCCCCTATTTGTCTTCACAAATAGACAAAAAGAAGAGATAAAGAGATAAATGTTCTAGATCATACAGAAATTTAAAACAGAAACAATTAAACTGATACAAGACCAAAAACAATCGGTTGTCTCGTGAATTCAACCGGTTGTTTTTCTTCTAATCTTCCTTTCCATACTGGAGTTCAAAGATTTGATTCTGGAAAGCTTCTATCTATTCATCCAAAGTCATAAGGCGTGTGTCCATGTTGTTGAACCTGTTATTTATGCTCTGGAAGTTGCTTACACACAAATCATTAAGATTTCTTTGATTCTCGGCAAATCCATCAAGCCTATTGACCATGTATCTTTCAAAAGAAGACATGGATGGCATTTCATCTCCTTGATTCCTGCACTGGTTCCAGCACCTAGATTAGTTTCAGGTTGCTCTTCTTGATGGAAATCCAAGTCAGCAGCTTGATCTTCTTCATCAAACTCAGCAGCAACAGCATTTGAAGAGTGATATGATTCCACTAGCCAAATATAGATGATTCTTTGACATTCTATGGAATCAACTTGAGTTGGAGATAGCTTAGACACTTTTAATAGAATTGGATCAAGGTTTTATGTTTCAAGAACTCACCAAAACTTGCACCAAACACCAAACTCACATGGAAGATCCATCTATTGTCAATTGAACCGATTAAAATATGTAAAAAGGCAAAAACACCGTTTAAAAAGCTCAAGAACAGAAATGCACCGAACAAATCAACTAGAATTGAAGAAGAAACAAATAGAAACAGCTAAGGAAACAATGAACCGAAGCAAATTGCCGAACATAAAGAAACTAAACATGTTTTAGGAATTTCATATGAACATGAAGATGAAAGAAAGAAGAACTTATGGAGATGGAAGACTTGGTTTGGTGATCACGTCACTTGGATGGTGAAGGCTCCAAGATGAGTGAGCTAGTGCCGCCACTTGAGAGAACCAATTGCACTCAAGATAAGACAAGGTGAAGGAGAAGACAAGTTCTCACAAATTCTCTCTCAAATTGAGTAGAGTTTCTCTATTACTAATTTCCAATCTGATTTTTACAAAGGCAAGCACCTTTATTTATAGCCTAAGAGGTGCTGAAATGAAAAGCTAATTAAACTCAAATTCCCCCCTAAATGACATAAAAGTGGCGCCAACTTAGAGCATGAGGAAGGTGTGACTTCCTTTCCTAGTTTGGCACCTCTCTATTACGTCTACACCCCTATACTAAGCTCACACCCCACCAAGCTTCCTATATTTTTCCTAAACTAAAAGACCTAAAGATGCTTTTACAAAAGAGGTGTCTAATGTTTCCCTCTAAGCACCTTTCTAAACATTATTCTATATTATTTACAAATTAAAAGAAACTATAAAGAGAGATATTTAATTGAAGTCCATTCTTGAAAGCTTGTAGACTTCTTTGGCTTTAGGCTTGATCCTCTCTTTATTTTATGTCTTCTTTTAATTTTGAGAATACTAGAAGGAAGAACTTCAAATGCGAAGGTGAATGACCTCTTCCTTCATTAATAAAAGCCTCCTTTATTTGATTCTCATCAAAGAGGCACCATGATCACCTTCTTTGCTCACCCATCTGTCACCTATTTTGGTGAATCCCATCTTGCTAAGAGAGGCATTGTTCATCTCTTGAGTTGACTTAACCAACTCAGATGTCTCATCTTCCAGATTCACTTCAAAATAAAGTAGAAATTTAGAGATCAAAACAACATAGGGATAGTGATAATCACTTAACCTCATGGCTTTTTGCATATGCTCTTTGATGATGTGGATCCATTTGAGTCTGATCTTCTTCATTATGCAGTAGATGTACACTAGGTCCTCTTTTGTGAGAACAAAATGATTGCTCCCCCTTGGAGTAAGGATCCAAGTTACAATAAGAGCAAGCAATCTCTCATCTAGCTTTAGACCTCCCACCGGACAAATTCTTACTTGGGCATTTTGATTCTTCAAGCAACTCTTGTAGTATTGGACTTTGTTGAAATCCTCCATTACTCCCAGATTTCCCTTGTTGATTCTTAGGCCAGCATACTTCAGACCAACAACAACAGTTCACACATCATAGGTGATCTCCATGTCAATCCCTTTCACATGAGAAACAAGGTTGTTTCCCTCAAACTTGAGGTTGGTGTAGAACACCCGAATCAAATCAGGGTAGATGTTTCCCTTCATCTCCAAGAACCTTCTTAGAGATTGATCTTTGAGCAGCTTCCTCACATTATCTAGCTTTTGGCAGCCAATCAAAAGAAACAACTTTGGGGTTGTTTATCACTTTTGTGCTAGTTTCAAACTTGTACCTTTCAATGAGCTCATTGTCTCCAGAAAACCAACCCTCTAATCTCCCTCCAAACCTCACTGCTCTGGTTTTGACCCTCTTTGATGTAGGAGGAGTTGATTCCATGACAACAGAAAAAAGGGGCAAAGAAAACTCACACAAGGAGAACAAGAGATGTTGCAAGAGATGGCTCAATTGGTTGTTCTTGTGGGAGAGAACAACTACAACAGAATTTAAAGAAGAAATAGAACCATACTGCATTCAATGACGTGAGTGGGTTTCAGTTTTTCAAAGAGAAAGGACTTGACCAAGATCTGCACAAAAAACGTTAGAAAAAGCAGAAAACCACATGCTATCACATGAGATCTGATCCTGCCTGTTGACCGGAGCGCTAGAGAATGCCTCGTCAAAGGATCGACGTGCGCGCCGCTTCTCACTTCCGTTCCTCCTCTGGATCTATCTCAAGAACCTGCAAAGAAACGATACGGCGCCGCTGCGGCCGATCGCACTCCGACGCTCAAGTCAGTGACGGTATCACCAAATACTAAGAACTGGAACCGTGCAAATCTCTCTCACAAACAGCTCTGTCACTCGCAAGCGTAAAGTGTATGAACTGAACGTGCGTACCTTAGAAAATCTGTTAGGAACTCTTATATACCTGGTGGTTTTCTCTCTCCTGGCAGTTACAGGCTTGGACACGTGGCCTGCATCCAACCGTACACGTGCCATCATCTGGAGGCTCACTGACTTGGCGCTGCTTCTACTCTCATTTTGGCTAAGTTACCTATGCATGGTGCTGCCCAGTGCACAGCTAACTCAGGAGTGCGATCTCTACTGAAACTGGCGAGGTAGGGCCTTCATACACCTTCCCTGTGGTCTCGCCGGCCGCCTTCATAATCTGCTTCTCCTTTAACTTCGGCGATGTGCTTGTTCTGGCGATCTCCGACTGTCTGGTCGCCTGAGTCCGCATCTGGCGACTTCATCCCCAAACTGGCGATCGCCTATTCTGGTACGCTGGAGACCGGAACACGCCAACTTAACTATCGGCGACTACACGTGCCTCCTGACTTCCTTCTCAACTGCCAACCTGGCGCCTTGTCGACACGCCTACACTGTAATAGGATGCCACGTCATCGCATCCGACCACCAGGGCGGTACAAGATCTTTGACTAGTCATAAAAGCTCTTAAATTTTCAAGATTTTGGAATATATTCCTTTACGACATGTTGTAACTTCTTTCAGAACATAATCAGCTTTCAACACTGCTTCATTGACCAAGGAATCTTTCATAATTGTGATCTGCAACAGCCAGAAATAAAAAAGAAATTAAATTCATTTCTTCACAGTGTTGTCAGACACAAAACAATTAGTTGTTTCGTGGAAACAAGCGGTTGTTTTTCTGCAGCAGTAAAACAAATTTTGAAATTTTAATCATGAGCAAAAAGGATTCAAAGCAGATGTATTTGAACATTCTAAGAGAGATATTTAAGCATGAATATCAATTTAAAAAGGAATTTAAAGATAGAGATAAGAAAGTTCTTATTCTTTTTTATGTTCCTTCAATGGGTCATATGTCTTTTGATCAAGAAGCCTCTTTTGACCATTGAGAGCCTTGGACTGATACATAACATTGATTCAGCTTCAATGTTAATCTTTTTCTTCCAAGAACTTGATCAGATGACTCAGTTCCTCATATTCCTCTAGATTCCCTGCATAAACATGAATTCAAGCAACAAGGTTTTGTCCCCTTACAAATTTGGGTCCACATGGTTTACTGTTTTCATTTGAAACCTCACAACCTTTAGGAATCCATTTCATAAAGCCTCTGGGAACCGAAAATTTTCTTATTTTGCAGAATCTAATAGAATGGCCTTTCTTCATGGAATAAAAGCATGTAACAATCGGTTGTTTCGACTTAACAATCGATTATTTTACTGGCTTTCTTGAAAAACTTTTTGAAAACTTATCTTGCTTGTTTTGTGGATTAAAACCTAATCCAGCTCTTCCAAAAACAGTTTTGAGATGCCAAGACATTCTCAAAGTTAGATTTTCCTTTAGAAAGCTTATCCAAAGTACTTACAAGATAATGCACTTTCTTTTCAAGATTTTCACAATTTTCACAAATGAGAGTGTCACACTTGCATGAAGAGTTTTCTTAGATGTGTTTCTAGTTTTTCAAAATCCCTTTTTGATTTTTCCAGCTCTTCTTCAAGTTCCTTCACTCTCTTTTCAAGGCAGCTGTTAAGATCTTTCAATCGGTTGTTTGAAAGAACCAATCGATTAGCTTCATCATGTGTTTCTTGAAAAGCTTCAAGCAATTCACCATAATTTTGCTCATTTAAAGAAGCACATGAACTTACCTCACTTGAGCTACAAGACTCATCATCTCCTCCAGCAATCAAGCATATGTTTGCTTTTTCTTCTTCACTTGATGATGAACTTGATGAGGAGACTTCATTCTCATCCCAAGCTATGTAGGCCCTTTTTGTCTTTCCCTTCTTTTCTTTGTAGCTTGACTTCTTCTCCTTGCTTTCTTTGTTTGGGCAATCTCCCTTTATGATGGAGATCAAGCCCAAGAGAACATGGAGGCCACTCATCAAGCTCAAGAAGAGGTGGAGGCGCAAATGGAGGACGCCCATGGAGGTCAAAGTCCACCTCAAAGGATTACAAGAAGCATGTTCAAAGCCTTAGGAGCTAGAGGACATTTATTTTCTCTTTTTGTAGTGTCTTTAGTTGAAGGTGCTTAGAGGGAAACCTTAGAAACCTCTTTTGTTATAGCATCTTTTAGGCTTTAGTTAGGAGCTTTAGGGGGGTGTATTAGTAGATAGGTGTAGGAGTAGAATAGGGGGTGCCAAAGTGAAGGAAAAGATCACACCTTCCTTGCTTTGCAAATAGGCGCCGGTTCTAGTTTGAATTGGAGGGAATTTTGAATTGTTTTAGCTTTCATTTTTCAGCACCTTAGGCTATAAATAGAGGTGCCTTCCTTGTAAAATTCAGATTTGAATTCATCTAAAGAAACTATACTCAAAATTGGAGTGAGCATTTGGAGAGCTTTTGAGCTTCTACTCTAGTCTTATCTTGAAGGACCATGGTTTCCTCAAGTGGCGGCTTGCACACTCATCTAGGAGCATCCATACTTCTAGTGGCGTGATCATCCAACCATTCTTCCATCTTCATGAGCATTCTCTTCTCCTTCCTTTCTTCTTCTTCAATTTGTTCATGTTGCCTTGTGTTTTGAGTTGTTGTTGTTTCGGTTCTTCTAATTTTCCAGCACCTACATTCTGTTTGTTTCTTAATTCTGTTCGGTACATTTGATTTTAATTCAATTCTGTTCGGTCTCTTCTTTTTATTTTCCTTTGTTGATTCAATTTGACAATACTTGGTTCATCCAAATGAGTTTGGGATTTGGTACTTGTTATTGGTGAGTTCTTGACTTAGAACCATGATCCAACTTCTAAGAAAGTGCCTCTATATTTTCCAGCTCAAGGTGATTCCTCAAAGTGTCAAGAATCTTGTTCTATGTGGCTATTGGAATCACATCACTTTATGTGCCCTTGCTCACCACAACCAAAACAGGTATAGTTATTGGAATTAAAATCATTGGATTTTTTGTTTCCATACCTTTCTTTGTTGTTGTCTTTGTTGCGGTTCCTTTTCAAGAATTTGCTAAACTTTCTGGATAGCAAACTAAGGTTCTCTTCATCACTATCATCACTAGATTCTTGCTTGCTTTTGTGCTTGACAACTTTTAAGGCAATACTCCTTACATGCTTGTCTTCGCTTTCTTGAACATTGAGTCGATTCATTTCTAACTCATGTTCCCTAAGCTTGCCAAACAAGGAAGCCATACTCAATGATGTTAGATCTTTAGATTCAGATATAGCAGTTACCTTAGGTTTCCAAGACCTATCAAGACACTTGAGGATCTTGATGTTTAACTCTTCTTTTTCAAAGGTTTTGTCAAGGCTCATGAGATGATTGATGATGTGCGTGAACCTTTTCTGAACTTCAGCAATTGTCTCACCCTTGAGCATTCTGAACATTTCATACTCTTGGATTAGAGTATGCTTCCTAGCTCTTTTCACCTCATTGGTACTTTCATGAGTTACCTCCAAAGTGTCCTACATTTCCTTTGTTGATTTGCATTGAGAGACCCTGAAAAATTCATCTGAATTCAAGGCAGAAGTTATTATGTTTTTAGCAATGCAATCAAATTTGGCATTCTTGCTTTCAGAATCAATCTATTGAGACCAAGGTTTTTCAATGGAAGATCCATCTTTTTCAAATTTTGGAACAAAGGGGCCATTTTCAATTACATCCCAAATTCCTTTGTCAAGTGATTCCACAAAGATTTTCATTCTGACTTTCCAAAATTGGTAGTTCAAATCACAAAACAGAGGTGGTCTGTTGATTGAAGCACCTTCCCCAAAAGGTAGTCTATCAGCCATTAGAAAATAGTTTTTGGATCACACTTGAATAAATTTCAAGAACCAACTCTGATACCAATTGTTAGAATGTATGACTTTAAACTAGAGGGGGGTGAATGGTTTAAAGAGGGTTTTCACAAACAAATAAGTCTAGAATGAAATTACTTCAAGAATAACTTGATTAAAAAATCAGTTAGCCAAAACACAAAGCAAATAAGCACATCACCAGAAAAACAATCGGTTGTTTATACCAATTCACAAATATAAGACAAAAATTAAAGAGTTTAAGGATAGAGAGAATGCACACAGAGGTTTATACAGGTTCACTCTTAACCAAGAGCTACATCCAGTCTTCCCATAAACCACTGGGGAATCCACTAAGCAATCAACCCTAGATTACTTACAACACCACCAAAGAAATGACCTTGATCCCCTCAAGACACACACTTCCTTTGGCTTCAGCACAACACCACTAAGAATGCTGATCTTGACAACCTCAATAACACACAACACTTCTCAGCTATACACACAGAGTTTCTTTCAAAGTACAGAGGATTACACTTGTTACAGAACAGATCTAAAATCAATACAAGATGAAAATCCAATATCACACTCTCTTTGATCCAACAATCTCAAAGCAATCTCTAACTTTTTCAAAAGCAAAATCAGTGAAAAACTCAAATTTGTTTTTCTTTAATTAAGACTTAGTTATTTGTTACACTAACTGAACAAACTATTAATTGCATTTAAGATTGGTCAAAGCATTAAAAACTGGAGCGTAAACAGTTAGAAAAAACATTTAATGCTCAGTCAAAGCACAAAACAGTTTTCTGTTATGGTCCCAAAACAAACAATCGGTTGTTTCCACGAATCAATCGGTTGTTTTGGTTTGACAACAAGTCAACCATCAAAAACAGTTTTCAACCTTTCTGAAAACACCTAAGTATAAAATAATCGGTTGTTTCGACAAAACAACAGGTTGTTTTTCACTTAGTTTGAAAAACACTTTTCAATTAAAAGGTTTGAGAATGCTTATGCTTTGGATTCAATCAAGAGTGGATTTATACAATTAATCTACCCCAGATCCTATCTAAAGATAGCTCAGTAACAACAAGCACATCCAGCCTTTCATCAACCTTCAAAGGGTTTGGATTCTTCAAAGCTTGAACACACTTGGTTCAACAATCTCCCCCTATTTGATGAAGACAAATCCCTAGTGCTTGTGTTAGATCTGATTGAATCTGAAGCAGTACCTGCAAAAAAAAACATATATACAATCCAATGCTTCCTACAACAGCAGGTTAGATTTTCACACATTGAAAGCTCATTTTCATACAAACAATCAGTTGTTTATACGAAACAATCGGTTGTTTCTATCAGCAGAAACAGATTTAATATCAGAGATTTCAGCAGATTTAAACAGTTTCAGAGAAAGATACACAAGAACCAATCAATTCTCCCCCTATTTGTCTTCACAAATAGACTCTAATATGTATTAAAACAGATTTAAGATAGATTATTAAGGTCAAGGATACCTAACTCATTTCTTAGAAAGAAGAACCTCTCTTTTGGTAATGGTTTTGTGAAGATATCAGCTAGCTGCAATTTTGTCTCTACAAACTTCACTTCACAGTCTCCATTGCTTACATGATCCCTGATGAAATGATGGTGTATCTCAATATGCTTGGTCCTTGAGTGCTGAATCTGATTTTTGGTGAGATTGATGACACTTGTGTTGTCACACATTAAAGGAACCTTGCTGATTTGCAATCCAAAGTCTGCAAGTTGTTGTTTGAGCCACAAAATCTGTGCACCACAGCTTCCAGCAGCTATGTACTCAGCCTCAGCAGTAGAGAGAGCTACACATGTTTGCTTCTTACTATGCCATGAGATAAGGCTTGAACCAAGAAGGTGGCAAGTGCCACTTGTGCTCTTTCTATCTAGCTTGCATCCTGCAAAGTCAAAATCTGAATAACCAATTAAATGAATGGGAGAGTGAGAAGGATACCATAACTCAACAGTTGATGCTCCTTTGACATATTTCAGAATTCTTTTTGTAGCTTTGAAGTGTGACTCCTTAGGATTTGTTTGATATCTTGCACAAAGACACACCGCAAACATAATGTTTGGTCTAATTGTTGTTAGATATAGCAAAGAGCCAATCAACCCTCTGTATTTGGTTTGATCTACTCCTTTTCCAGCAGCATCTGTATCCATATAGCAACTTGATGACATAAGAGTGCTTGCTTCTTTGCAACTCTCCATTTCAAATTTCTTAAGAATTTCTTTGCAATACTTTGATTGGCATAGAAAGATCCCATCCTTTGTTTGCTTAATCTGCAATCCAAGAAAGAAAGACAATTCTCCCATCACAGACATTTCAAACTCACCTTTCATAGCAGCCACAAATTCTTCACACAAACTATCTTGTGTTGCACCAAAGATGATGTCATCAACATAGATTTGCACAAGGATAATTTCAGAATTTGACTTTTTGATGAAGAGAGTCTTGTCTATCATTCCCCTTTCATAGCCATGTGACAACAGGAAGTTGCTAAGCCTCTCATACCACTGCCTTGGAGCTTGCTTCAGTCCATACAAAGCCTTTTTCAACTTGAAGACATGATTGGGATGTTGATGATCTTCAAAGCCTGGTGGTTGATCCACATACACTTCCTCATTGATTTAGCCATTCAAGAAAGCACTCTTGACATCTATTTGGAAGAGCTTAAAACCACTCATACATGCAAAGCCCAACAACAACCTCACAGCCTCCAATCTGGCAACAGGAGCAAAGGTTTCACCATAATCAATGCCCTCCTCTTGATTGTAACCTTTGGCAATTAGCCTTGCTTTGTTCCTTGTGATCACACCATCTTCATCCAACTTGTTTCTGAATACCCACTTCGAACCTATGATGTTCATCTCAACTGTTTTAGGGACAAGAAACCATACCCCATTCCTTGCAAACTGATTCAACTCTTCATGCATAGCTTCAACCCACTTTTCATCCTCGAGAGCTTCATCAATTGACTTTGGTTCCATTTGAGAGACAAAAGCAGTGTGCCTGCAGAAGTTTGAGATGGAGCTACGTGTTGAGACACCTTCCTTTATTTGCCCTATGATGTTTTCCACTGACAGATCTCTAAGAATCCTCCATTCTTTGGGCAACTCACTCTGTTGCAAAATTTCAATCGGTTGTTTTTGCAAATCAACCAGTTGTGTTTATGCACTAATGCCCAGCTTTTCCAAACTGATGTTATGCTCATCCTCTTCAGCACTGGTCTTCAGGATTTGGATGCTTTTGTGATCTACCTCATCAAAGACAACATGAACAAACTCTTCTACAGTCATTAGCCTCTTGTTGTAGATTTTGTATGCACGACTTGTGAGAGAATAACCTATAAAGATGCCAAGATTAGCTTTTTCATCAAACTTCCCTAAGCTTTCCTTTCCATTGTTGAGAACAAAACAGCTGCAACCGAAAACTCTGAGATGATTGATGTTAGGCTTCCTTCCATTGAAGATCTCATAAGGAGTCCTCTTCAAAATTGGCCTAATTAGCACTCTATTCATCACATAACAAGAAGTGTTAACTGCTTCAACCCAAAAATACTTAGGAAGAGAAGATTCACTAAGCATTGTTCTTGTTAGCTCTTCAAGGGACCTATTCTTCCTCTCTACCACACCATTCTGTTGTGGAGTTCTTGGAGCAGAGAAATTATGCAGAATTCCCATCTTTTCATAGAACTTGCTGAACTTTTCATTTTGGAATTCTCTTCCATGATCACTTCTTATTGAGCCTATGTTGTTGTTCTTTGTGTTTTGCAACCTTCTTGCAAACTTCTTGAATGCAGAAAAGGCATCACTTTTTTATTCCAAGAAGAGAGTCCAAGTGAACCTAGAAAAATCATCCACAATAACAAGAGCATAATAATTTCCACCAAGGCTCATGGTTCTTGAAGGTCCAAAAAGATCCATGTGAAGTAGCTCAAGAGGTTTTAAAGAAGAAACAACATTTTTTATTTTAAAAGAGCTTTTCACTTGTTCCCCCTTTTGGCAAGCCTCACAAATATGATCATTCTCAAACTTGAGCTTTGGTAGCCCAATCACTAGATTCCTTGAAATTAGCTTGTTCAAGTGATTCATGTGAATATGAGCAATTCTTCTATGCCAAAGGCAAGACTCATCTTGCTTGGATAGAAGACAACCAATTGAACATGGTGAAGAGATATCTAGAAGATAAACATTATTGATTCTCTTACCTACCAACATTACCTCTTTAGTGTTGGGGAGACAAATTTCACATGTGTTTGTTTTGAAGATAACTTGAAATCCCTGTCACACAATTGACTAATGCTTAGCAGATTGTGTTTTAAACCTTCTACATAGAGCACATCATGGATGACCAAGATATCTTTGTCTCCTATGGATCCTCTCCCAAAAATTCTCCCCTTGTTGTTGTCCCCATAGGTAACGTGCCCTTCTTGCTTAAAGGAGATGCTCAGGAACTGTGATTTGTCCCTAGTCATGTGCTTGGAGCATCCACTGTCCAAGTACCATTGTTGCATGCTCTCCTCCAAGTTTTCCTACAAAGAAGATTTTCAAGTACAAAGATTTGGTCCCCTTATGAATGTGGGTCCATTTGGTTTACATTCATCATTTGAACCTTTACTGCACTTAGGAATCCACTTCATAAAGCCCCTAGGAACAACATATTTTGTGATTTTACGGAACCTAACAGAATGACCTCTTTTCATGCAGTAGAAGCATGTAACAACCGGTTGTTTCGATGGTCCAATCGGTTGTTTTTCTGGCATTTTCGAAAATGACTTTGAAAATCTATCTTGCTTGTTTTGCGGGTTAAAACCCAATCTAGCTTTTCCAAAAACACAGTTTTGAGATGCCAAGACATTCTCAAAGTTGGATTGACCTTTAGAAAGCTTATCCACAATTTTAACAAGATAGTGAACTTTCTTTTCAAGATTTTCGCAATTTTCACAAACAAGAGTGTCACACTTGCAAGAGGAGTTTTTGTAAACTATTTCAAGGTTTTCAAAACCTGTTTTTGAATTTTCCAATTCCTCTTCCAGTGTCTTGACTCTTTTTTCAAGCCAGCTATTCATTCCTTTTAACCGATTGTTCAAGAGGGCCAATCGGTTGGCTTCTTCATGTGTTTCTTGAAAGGCTTGAAGCAATTGACTATAGTTTTCAGAGTTTGAGGAGTTAGATGAACTTACACTACTTGAGTCATCTTCCTTTCTGGCCATGAAGCAGAGGTTGAGGCTTTTCTTGTTTTGCCTTCTTTTCCTTCTTGCTTGACTTCTTGACCTTACTTCCTTTGATTCATTGATGTTCCCATGAGTAGCTTTGAGTGTGTCCCACATCTCTTTAGCAGTTTTGCATTTTGATATCCTGAAAAACTCATTAGTATCTAGTGCAGAAGCTATTATGTTTTGAGCAGTACAATCAAGCTTGGCCATTTTACATTCTTCATTGGTCCATTGGGACCAAGGTTTTGCAATAAAAGAACCATTGTTTTTAAGCTTTGGAATGAAAGGATCATTCTCGATTGAATCCCAAATTCCTTAATCAATAGATTCCACAAAGATTTTCATTCTAGCCTCCCAATACTTGTAATTCAATCCACAGAATAAAGGTGGTTTGTAGATTGAAGCACCTTCCTCAAAAGATAGTTTTCCAGCCACAGAAAAATATTTTCGGATCAAACTTGATTATCTTTCAAGTACCAAGCTCTTGATGCCAATTGTTAGAAAGTATGGCTTTCAACTAGAGGGGGGTGAATGGTTTAAAGAGGGTTTTCGCAGAATTTTAATCCAAGAATGAAATTACTTCGAGAATAACTTGATTAAGAAATCAGTTTGCCAAAATACAAAGCAAAAAGCACAGCACCAGAAAAACAATCGGTTGTTTCGCAGAAACAATCAGTTGTTTATACCAGTTCACAAATATAAAAACTGAATTTAAAGAGTTAAAGGATAAAGAGAATGCACACAGAGGTTTATACTGGTTCACTCTGAACCAAGAGCTACATCCAGTCTTCCCTTAAACCACTAGGGAATCCACTAAGCAATCAACCCTAGATTACTTATAACACAACAAAAGAAGTGACTTTGATCCCCTCAAGACACAGACTTCCTTTGGTCCAGCACAACACCACTAAGAATGCTGATCTTGATCCCCTCAAAAACACACAACACTTCTCAGTTATACACACAAAGTTTCTTTCAAAAGTACAAAGGATTACACTTGTTACAGAACAAATCTGAAATCAATACAAGATGAAAATCCTATCTCACACTCTTTGATCAATGCAATCTATAAGCAATTCTCAACTTTTCAAAATCTCAAAATCAGTGAAAAACTCAAATCTATTTTTCTGTATATATTCAAAGTTGTTTGTTGCATAATCTTAACAAACTATTAATTGCATTTAAAGATTGGTCAAAGCATTAAAAACTGGAGCGTAAACAGTTAGAAAAACATTTAATGCTCAGTCAAAGCACAAAACAATTTTTTGTTATGGTCCCAAAACAAAAAATCAGTTGTTTCCACGAATCAATCGGTTGTAGGTATGTTGTTGGCAAAGGAAATGGGCGCGAGGAGTCTGGTAGCGAAGAGCGACTTCCTACTGGTCACAGATCAGGTGACTGGTGAATATCATGCCAATGACCCTCAGATGGCTGCCTACTTAGGGTATGTTCAGATTTTGAAGGGGTCTTTCGCGGTGTTCGAGTTGGTGCACGTCCCAAGAGAGCAGAATGCTCGAGCAGACTTGCTGACTAAGCTCGCCAGCTCGGGCAAGGGGGGCAGGTAGAGGATGGTCATACAGGAAACCCTGAAGACACCTCAAACATTTACTGCCGATAACTGGGTGCACCAGGTCAGCACATCGAGAGGGATCTCGACGAGTCATCGGTCACTGACCCAGGAGAAACTGCAGACGCCCAGGATAAGCACATTCCCAGTGCTTGGGGAAGAATCATTGCAGGTCTGCACGGCTGAAGAAGGAGGAGGGACATGGATGACGCCCTACAAGCGCTACTTGGTTGATGGGATACTCCCTCTGGAACCCATAGAAGCCAGAAAAATAAAGAAAAATGCTGCCAAGTACACTCTCATCAACGGGGAGCTGTTCAGACACAGGTTCACCCACCCGATCTTGGTATACGTAAGCGGAGACCAATGCCCACACATAATGACAAAGTTCCACGAAGGGATATGCGGGAGTCACATTGGTGGACGGTCTCTAGCGTCAAAAGCTATTTGTGCGGGATATTATTGGCCCATAGTAAGGGAAGGCTGCACAAGGTACACACAACAGTGCAAACAGTGTCAGCAACACGCTGACTGACACAAGGTGCCGCCAGAGGAGCTCAGGTCGATTTACAGCCCTTGGCCTTTCCATACATGGGGAATCGATATCCTGGGACCCTTTCCTCTGGCGATAAGGCAGATGAAGTACCTCGTGGTCGCCATAGAGTACTTCACGAAGTGGATCAAGGCTGAGCCCGTAGCCCAGATCACAGCCCACAAGGTCACACACTTTGTGTGGAAGAACATAATGTGCCGCTTCGGGGTACCAAAGTGCTTGGTGTCTGATAACGACACGCAGTTTGCAAGCCAACAACTGGGTAAACTATCCTCGGAGGTTAGAATTAAACAGGTGTTCGCATCAGTAGAACACCCTTAGACGAATGGGCAGGTCGAGTCTGCCAACAAAGTCTTTCTCAGAGGTCCGAAGAGAAGGCTTGAGAAGGCCAAGGGAGCCTGGACAGAGGAGGTTCCTAGAATTGTGTGGGCTTACCACACCACTCCCCAATCCACCACCAGAGAGACACTCTTCAGCTTGGTGTATGGGTCGGACGCGATGATTCCAGTGGAGATCCAGGAGAGCTCGCCGCGTTTCCTAAACTTCGTGGCTGAAGAGTCCAACGAAGAAAGAAAGGTGAACTTGGACCTATTGGACGAAGTCAGGGAGGAAGCTAGAATCAAAGCTGAAGCATTGAAGAGAAGGGAGGAGTACAAGCACAACTCGAAGCTGAAGCCTCGCCAGTTCCAGGTCGCTGACCTAGTAATGCGGAAGGCCCACCCATATCAGCTAGAGAACAAAGCTCTCCCCCAAGTGGACTGGTCCTTTTAGAGTGACCGAGGCCCTTGGGAATGGAGCATACAGGCTGAAGACGCTGGAGGGAGGCGCGATCCCTCGCACATGGAATGCAGCCAACCTCAAGTTTTATTTCAGTTAAACGACAACATTGTACATTGTCTTAGGGGACACTTTTTTTCCCTTATAAAGGTTTTTTAATGAGGTCACCCAATAAACTTCGATTGAAATATTTTCTCGAATTTTGTACAATGTAGTTACGAACTTGTTTCCCTTACGTTAGAGGTCTCGAGAGGGGAAAGGTAGGTTCGTAGAGAACACCTCCCCCCCTCGAGTGAGAACGCTAAGGTTGAACGAAATAATTCACCAGTTAAATCCTCCTCGCCTTGAGCAAAGATGAGGTAAGTTAAGAACTTGTTCCCTTGCATTAGAGGTCTCAAGTGCGGGAAAGGTAGGTTCGTAGAGAACACCTCCCCCCTCGAGTGAGAGCGTTAAGGTAGAATGAAGTAGTTTTCCAGTTAAATCCTCATCGCCCTTGAGCGATGAAGAGGTCAATTACAGACCGTTCGCTTGGGTTAGAAGTCTCGAGAGTGGAAGGGTAAGTTCGCCAGAGAATACCTTTCCTTTGAGTGAGAACGCCAAGACTGAACAAGTATGGTTCACCAAATAAATCTTTCTCGCCCTGGGACGATGCTGGGGCCAGTTACGAGCTTGTTCCCTTGGGGTGGAAGGTCCAAAGGAGGGCATGACGGTCCGTAGAGAACGCCTCCCCCTTTGAGTGAAAACGCCAGGGTAAGGAAACAAGATTCACCAGTTAAACCCCTTAACTCTAAGCAGTAAGGGAGAGACTAGCTAAGGTATCATGTGTACACCTTTGCGGCCTTGAAGGAGGAGATAAGGTGGGGCGGGGGTGGAGAAGCGTGCTACCTAAAGTGTAAAGGATCGTTAGCGTTGTTAGTGGAAGTCAGTGTGTATTGCAACAGTTATTTACTTAACATAAACTGAGAAGAGCAAGCGACGTTAAGTCATGACCGTTGGATCAAGACACGTGTGCACAGACCTAAACGGGCAGAGAGAAGTGTCACTTCAGTGCATTGTTCATGTCCTGCCATACAGAGCCACGTAGGTTGCTAGGGGCGAGGACTTAGTCTCTTCGCTGAACAAGTTACAGGTCGAGACTGGGGGCTTATGTACCGACCAGTCCTCGGGTCTAGTTGACCGCCAGTAATGGTGATGGGGCCACGTAAGCTGAGACCCACGAACGGCATGGACTAGTGTCTCGCAAGGCACGTGAGTCAAGGAGCCGAGGAGTGGTCAGTCGTCGATCACCAACATAGTAAGGGCCACGAGACATCGGACACCGGTGACTCAAACAAGAGAGCTGGGCCACGAGAGGTGGATCCCGAACAATACACCAGTTATCAATTAAGGAGAAGCCTAGGCCACGAGGGCCCCATGCATGCATGGTAGGTGTCACGTTCAGGCGCGACACGAATAAAGGCCATCGAAAGAGATACGACTCGTGAGGGCCACGTTTTAGGGTCAAGCTGCATGCATGGCACGTGGACAACTAGGGGACTCCCAGGGCGGATGATCCCAGAGATCAGGTGCATGAGTTGGCATCCAGGTGGTCATCCCACAAGAGGTTGCACTCTAGTGGGAAGCCTTACGTGCTAGGTTACCCTAAAAGGTGAGTAATAGCGGTGCTAGGGCCCACCCTCATAAAACCCTAATTTGGGAAGCGGAAACAGTGGAAACCCTAGACTATATAAATGGTAGTAACGAACCTAACCAGGTACGCTATTCAGTTGCGCAACTTTACACACAGAGAACTTTTTATAGTTTACCTTTGGTGTTTCCTAGCCCTAAGATTGACTTGAGCGTCAGAGTGCAAACGACCTCTAGGGCGCCCTTTGATTTTGTGATTTCAGGTGTTTATAATCGAGAGAAAGGCACGAACGAAGCCACAGAGAATCGGGCGTGGGAGTATCGTGAGACATACGAGGGCAACCGAGTCAACCGGCAGGAACAAAAGGCATAGTCGATTATGCCTATGAAATCTTTGGATAATCGATTATGTGATATTTTTAAGACAAAGGATAATCGGTTATCTATCTATCTATCTATCTATATGTATATATATTTATATATATATATATATTTATATATATAATTTAAAGAATCATAAATAATATTAAAATTATCTAAATACATTTATTTAACTAAAAAAATTAAAATAAATTAAAAAATAATATAATTATATTTAAATTTTAAATTTTACTTATTTATTTATTTGAATTCTATGTTATTTTATTCTTTTATTTATAATTGAAATTTTAAATAACTAAAATGTGCACAAAATTAATTATCATTTATTTATTCTTTTTTATACACAAGTGTAAATTTGTAATCTTACAACCATCATATCACTCGCATATTTCAATAAATTTTCCTCATACATCCACTCTAACATACCCCAATCTAAACACCCTCCACTTTCTTCTTACTTTCTTCTAAAATCTTTACACTTTCACTCTTCCACACCTTTAATTTTCCACTCCCAATCCAAACAAATAAAGATGAGAAAAACCCCTTTCTTCCCATTTCCACGCCCCCACATAAATAGGGTGTTGACCTTCCTTCTGTCTACATCAATAGTGTACTCCCAAAAACAAACAGAGTGTCAGAGAAAACAAAATGAAGAAATAAGATGAAAATGGTGGATAGAATTTATTTATGTTTTAACTGAAGACAAAATGATAATTGCATATTTAGTATGGATGAGACTATAACTATGAGGTGCAGTAAGTAGTAGCCCTCGTATTGAATGAACAATGGGCTAAAATTCCAAATAAAAGGCCCTGGTCCTTTACAGTGACCCTCACTGGGCTTTAAAAACTTTGAAGTTCCTAGTGGAAGTCCCCGGAAGGAGAGGAGCGTGTGAAAGTGAAGATAGTTGAGTAAGAATATCGATGAATCCTTCGAATAACAGCCCCAGTCTTTCTTCAACGCTCTCATCTCTGGAAAACCTAATCGCTCTATCAGATCACGTTCTCTCTGTCACACCATCTCCACAAACCCTAAACACTAACCTAATACAATGCCCTTTCAGTCCACACCACCTTATTCCTCCCCACTCGCTCTTCCTTCACCACCTTCGTTGTCCTTCCTCTCCGCGCCCTCTTCCCGATCTCACTCACTCTCTCAACTACCCCCAAACCCTCCACAACTCTCTCTCTCATCAACTCTCTTTCTATCTCCATTCTCTCTCCAACTTCTCCTACCGTGACTGCCCCGCCGTCGTTTCTTTCTCCCCTGCGGACGCCCTCACCAGAACTGCCACCCTCGCGCTTCCCGCCTTTTTATCTCTCGAATGCGCGGACACAGATAACCATTCCAATCTCCTCCCACTGTTTCACCACGCGCCCATTCTTCCCTCTCAGTACTTCTCCATCGACCGTGAACTCCAGTCCTGGAACCATTTTCCCACCACATTCTCCAACTCCGTTCTTCCTGCCATTTTAGGTATCGGAATTGCCAACGAAATTCACTTAACGGATTGGATAATGGTCAATTCGCCTAGATACGGCGTCGTTGTTGACACCGCTATGCAGCAGCATATGTTTCTGTTATGCTGTTTGTGTCTCAAGTCGATTATAAGAGAAGCGTCCGTTTCCTTGGAAAGACCAAATTCGCACGTAGTTTGCCCCGTTTTGAACCAGGCTTTGACGTGGTTGACATATCAGGTTTCGATCCTTTATGGTGCAGCAAACGGGAGGGATTTTGTTCTCAATTTCGTGAAGAAATGTATCACGGTTGGTGCGTCTGCTCTGTTGCTGTTTCCTTTAGGGGACCAAGCTGCTTCGAAGCTCGAGGCTCAGAATTTAGATAAAGAGAGTCTGGACGTGAAGGATGTAAAATCTTCTGCTCCAGGTGGAGAAAAGTACAATAGCATACTGAATAGGAAGATTTTTGTGTCCCAAGTTGCAGCGGCTGTTGCGGCATTGCACGAGAGATCTTTGCTTGAGCAGAAAATTAAGGGATTTTGGTTTTCTCCTCAGCCAAGTAACTATCAGCTGTATGTTGTGTTTACTCTTCAAAATTGAGTTTTCTTTGTCACAAACGCTTCTTTGGTGTGAAAACTATGAACTATGAGTTTTGTCTTTTCTATTGTTTATGATAATTTACAATCAAATAATTGGTGATTTTGTGAGCTTAATCTGAATTATATGGAGCTCTATTTCTGTAGGGTTGCTGAGCATTCTTATTTGTCTGGGAAAGCAAATGAAGAGCGGGCAAAACGTCCTGATTATAGAGCTATAATTGATCATGATGGCGTTCACAGGCCTCAATCATCTAACCAGGTACTTTTAATATTCAATAATTTTCGGTAGAACAAGTTCTGTTCTGGTATCCTAGGTTCACCAGGTGAAGAAATAGACTGTTCAATCCGCATTCTTTCTATTTTTCTTACTTGTTATGCATTTGTGAGCATGAGAGGAAGTTGTTATAAATTTGTCCCGAGTTCCTGTTATCTACGAGACTGTTTGTTTGAGGAAACATTTTCTATCATTTCCTTGTTTTTTATTTTCAAAATTCTATGTAGGAAATAGTGAAAACTGAAAACAGTAATAGAAAGTTGTTTAAATTGTTTCCTATATAAATATAAACTTCTTGTGAAAACAGGAAAGGAATGAAAATAAGATGGAAGTTTTATAATTAAGCACCTGTACATAGAGACCCTAACCCATCCCGGCCATGGAAGTGAATATTATATTTTCTTTCATTTTACCCGTTATTAAACATGTTTTTCAATTGCCATCAATTGTAGGAATCATCTAGAGAAAAGACCCGAGAGGAGTTGCTGGCTGAAGAAAGGGATTACAAACGTCGAAGAATGTCTTATCGTGGCAAGAAGACAAATCAATCACCTTTACAGGTTAGAAGTACTGCAGTAGTTATTGAAAGTTTCTACTTATATTATCATAGTAATTTCATGTACTAGGTCTTGGTTTTATTTTCCAAATGCTGAATAATCTTGTGATCTTCTTATCATCCCATAATTATTATAGTTGGTAGCTTGGTGACACTATTGTATCAGAGTTGGTGCATACTTGTTTTTTATTTAAGAATAAATTATTTGAAGAAAGATTTTCATTTTTTAAAATTTAATTTCTTAATTTTAAATTCCTTCTGGAAGGTGATGAGGTACATGATAGAGGATTTCATGGAGCAAATCAAGCGGGCTGGGGGTTTTGAAAGCCCTGTGAAAATGTCTGAAGGGAGTGGATTGTTTCAATTCAAGCCTCCTGGCCATGACATTTCTATGGAAGCTAATAATTCAAGAAAAGCTAGTCTTGACTCACCTGCAGTGACAAAAATCAAGCCACGTTATTCTGAGCAACAATTACACTCTAGCTGTTGTGATGAAAGCAAAAATTTGGATGTTGCATTTTCTAGAGATTACAAACAACTCAAGCATGACCATCATAGTAGCCATTATTACCGAGATGATCAATGGAGTGCTGACCAAGGAAAATATCATAGAGAGCAACTTTCTACAAGCCATGAAAGACACTCAAGTCATAGTAGTCATCATAACAAAAAGGAGTACTACTCAAATAGAAAGAAGCATGATAACTCATCTAGATTGAGGGATAGGCGGCAGAATGACACTCACAGGAGTCATATTTCAGATTCTTTCCCAAATAAGACATTTTCAGACCGATATGATCCTTCAGAATCTCTTGATAAATGTGATGATGATACCTCTGACGCCAAATATTTCAAGTCCGATAATTTTTATGATAAGGATCATTCTTAGGACTGTCATGGTCAGAACTGTGAAGATACTACATCTCTAGTGCCCTGTGGGTAAGTTATGCTACTGTTTCCTCGTTAGATTTTGTATGTATGTAAATTTGAATGTGAATTGCTACTTTTAACGTGGTTTTTTTGCATAAACTTGCAGTAATAACTTACCAAGCTTTGGCGATTTTGTCAATGTATCCTTCTTTGTATCCTTAATTGTGAAAGCACATTTATTTAAGCAAGCATTCCTTTGACTGGTTTCTTGTTGTTGTTGGTAGTGGAGTGGGTATTATTATTATTGTATTTTTTATTTTCCTCGGTAGAAAAAGCAATAAAATGGCAATTATGTTAACGACATTATAGTTTATTATGTATGATTTTTTTACTTCTCTCAATGGTTGTTTTACTTACACTTAAAAAAACTACAAGTTTGTATTGTGTGTATGGCTATTTGTGAGTGCTAGGAAAAATGAAAAGAGTTTGGATAATGCTTTACTTAGGATATTGATTCATTTAACTACTAGAGCAATTATATAGTTTATAATATCTAACAGGCATCTGAAATTTTATCTTCTCTTTTTGGGGATAAATGAACGCTTTATCGTTTTTTTGTGTCTAACAAAGGAGTGATTGGAGTTGGATCTGTCTGAACTTGAACTATTTTTTGTTTCAACAACTTCTCTGTTGTGTTCTCTCCCCATCACTTGTTTTTAGTTTAGAATATGGCAAGGTTGGTCGAGCTTGTCATTATTGAGCCTTTTATTTGTTGTGAGAAAATTTGTTGAATATTTTTGCATTATTATCAAAATGCCTTTGTCTCGGCTAATTTTTCATGCTTTGATTCCAGATAAGTTGAAAGCAATAGAATCTTTCACTTTCTTCCTGAATTCCCTCTTCCCTTTTTAGATACTTGCTGCTTTAGAGAGACAGACTCTTCAATGGGCTTCATAGGTTTCTTCACTGCTTAGAAGAGACCAACTATGATCACGTATCTGCGGTCAATGTTTGCGTATGTCCAGATATCAGAAGGTAATAATACAAAGAATGAGGGAAACAAATATGGCCACGAAGTCGATTTATATGCCAGTGTTGTTGTTTGCATCTTACTGTAAATGACAACTATCTCTGTTCTATCTGTTTACACAAGTTATTGTTGCATGCATAGAAGGCACCTCGGCCCTTGTTTTGCACTAGAACTGAGCGGCCTTATACATGTCAAAAGATGGATTCTGAATTTTATTTTCCCTATTTCTAATTTTAAGAACATCTTCGGTAATTTGATTCTATTTTTCCATTTATTGTTTGCTTTCAAACAATTCCGAATATGTTGGTTGCTTGGTACTCAAAGAATAAACAATGAAATGTTGCCTTCATCCCCTTTCCATTTCACGGGAAAATAGGGCCAGCACAGTAATTGATATTTTGTGCAAGGTTAGGCAAAATGACAAAGGAAAATAAACTTTCATCTTTTGCTGTCGCAGTTTCACCAATCTCTTATTATAATAATGGATTATCAGCATATTCTAGGAGGGACTCGATCTTGTATATTTCTACTTCCAAAAATATGAAATTTCACCTTTTTTATTGTTGCAAAAGTATTAATTGGAATATAAAACCTTGAAATGGGATTTATCTAGTCCAGATTTTATAAGGATGTGTTTTTTTAATATAGAAATATTATTATGAAACAAATGATCTGAAATATCTTATCTGAAATTTAAAAGGACTGTAGGCCAAGATGGATGGTGTACAAGAACAAATAGACCAAACGTCACCTTTTCAAGTTCAATACATGTAAAAGGTAATGTGTGTGTGAAATAACTCTTAATTCTTCAATCTGGAATGCGTTTTACAGTATATAGTTCAAAACTTGTATAGAGTAATATTCACAAGTCAACAACACATAGAAAAAGCTAGTAGGTCACGATCCTTGGTAGCAACATCCAAGATAAATTCCAGCGTGAAGATACCCAATCACCTTGGTAGTTCGACGTATGGAAATCAGAAACAGAAAAGGGAAAACAGAGATAGAAGCTAGCAAGAAGAGAATTGAGACTCACGTTCAATATGCCTCCTCTCCATCTTCACGCTTCATATTCACAAATTCCTTCTTTCATTTGGGCCTTGTAGATCTTCTCAGTATGTCCACTTTTGTAGGGCAGTTTCTTCCTGCACCCCTACATTTTTCTTCCTGCACCCCACAATGTAATGCAAAGACAATAATATCCCTACTATTTTTTAAAAACCCCAAAATACACAAAAAAACCCACACTACTCTTTCTTCTTCCGTCTTCTTCTGGACAATGCAATTCAGTAATTTTACGGAATGGGAAATCCTATTTATTTTTTTGCATTTTGGATTGGAAAATCCATAAATATTCTGAATTGATGAATCCGGTAATCTTTCGGATCCATCAATCCGTAACAAAAATTAGACTTCCAGATTCAGAAATCCGGAAATCAACAAGTTGCTTTCGATACAAGGTGAAGGTCAGTTTTGGGATTTACAAAATTGTGGGGGTGCAGGAAGAAAAACGTAGGGGTGCAGGAAGAAGAAGCCCTTTTGTAGAGTTTGTTACGTCCTCCTGGCCATGTGTCCTTACTTTTGTTCGTTTCTCACAATGGAATATGCAGTATTTGTATCATAACTCCCCTCTTGAATTGGACCGTGTCCTCAAGGTCAAGTGCATGGGGTAACTGATTATGCTCTCCGTGCAAAAGTTCATCTAGTCACCTGTTGTGGATCTCCAACACATTTCTTTAAGAGTGAAATATGAAATGTGAAATATGGGATGAATCCGGTAGTCATTAATAGTTGTAACTTGTATGCCACCGGACCTATAAGTTCCAGTACTTTACACTCAACTTTTGATGTCTTTGTGAGGCCACAAGTATTTGTCTATGGTTGGAGCTTGACAAAAACATAATATCCCTCAAATAGTTGCACCTCTTTTCGTTTGTCATCTTCATATGCTTTCATTCGTTGTTGTGAACGACTCAAATCATCCTTAAGCTGAACCATTAGAGTGTCACGCTCTTGTAACTATTGGCTTGTAGTAGGGTCATCCATTGGTGCAAGTGTATACTTTAAAATCTTTGGTGGATCACAACCAAACACATCATATGGAAAAGTAATATTATACCAATTAGCAGCCCACAACAGTAATTTGTTCCAATATTTAGGATTTTGTTGAGTGAAGCATCGAAGACACAATTCCAAACATTTATTTAGGAATTTTGATTCACCATCTGTTTATGGACGATAAGAAGAGTTCATAGGCAAAGTCGTGCCTTCATGTTTGAATAGGCGTCGTCAAAATTTACTAGTGAAAATTTGTCCCTATATGAGACTATAAAGTATAGTATGCCATGGATTTTGAGAATGTTTTGGGTTAAAACTTCAGCCACCATTTGTGTAGTGTGAGAGGTTGGTAGGGGTATGAAATAAGCAAATTTTGAAAGCATATCAATAACCACCATGATTACTGAGTACCCATGTGACAAGGGTACCTATGATGAAGTCTATAGCTATATCTTGCCAAATTTGGTTGGGAATTGGTAATGGTTGAAGAAATCATGTTGGTGGTTGAGTTACATATTTGGCTTGTAGACTTGTAGAACAGGAGTGAATATACTCCTCAACTTCATGATTGACGCCCTTCCAAAAAAAAATTGAGCTATGATACAAGCTAAAGTGCGTTGGATACCGACATGACCACCTATGGGTTACTTATATAACTCTTTGAGGAGCATTTGTTTAATATTGGAATTTACTGAAATTAATAACCTACCTTTCCAAAACCATAAACCTTCGTGCTTCACCAATGTTTGTGATCAACTATGGTTGTTGGAAAGTCATGCAAGGGACCATAATGTTCTTCACGTAATTGTTTGATAGGACAATGCATCAGTTGCTTGATTATCTTTACCTCTTATGCACTCAATTATAAAGTTAAACCCTAATGGCTTTGGAAGCATGCTTGCTGCTCTTGTGTTTGAATTATTTGGTCATTTTTTTAGACTTTGATGATCTGTTTTGATAAGAAATTTGTGACCGAATAAATAACGGTGACACTTGGCAACTGCTTTTATGATGGTATGCATATCTCTAGCATATGCATATTGACTCTGCATACGAGGTGACAATTTCTTGGAAAACAAATGCTATAGGATGATTATTTTAGGTCAGAACAACTCCAATCCCAATGGAATAGGAGATAATCTCCAATATAAATGGTTGGTCGAAATTTGGTAAAACCAACACATGTGCTTGTGTCAGTACCGATTTAAGATTGAAGAAAGCGGTTTCAGCTTGGTCAGATCACTAAAAGGCATATTTCTTTAATAAATCAGTAAATGGTGCAACAATTAATGCAAAATTCTTAATGAATCTGCAGTAATAGTTGGCTAGACTCAGGAAAACTCGAAATTGCTTCACTGATGTGGAGATTGCCATTGTTTGACTTGGACATCCTTGTTTGTAATCACGTGTCCCAGATCATAAATTTTGGTATGGCCAAGGTAACATTTTGAGAGTTTGGAAAATAAGGTCTGATGTTGCATCAATTGTTGAACCTACGAGATTATCAAAACACTACAAGAAATTGTTTATTTAGCTAAAAAAAAAAACAAATGTCTTAGGTCGATACTAAATAGTGTCAAATAAGCTTACGTTATTCACAAAATTTAAATAAAATGTGAGAAAGCGTGAGTTATATCCATGCAAACTTAAAAAAAAATAAAAAAAAAAGTTGCGTGGGTGAAACGACCACTATTGAAAATATAAAAATAATAAAAAATTAAAAGTTTGAAGGTTTAGCCCACGCTAAACATTTTAAATTAAATTTAAATAAAGAATTAAATTCTGAAGGTGAAACCCACGCAAACAATTAATTTTTGTTTATTTGAAAATTCTTAATGGTTAAGGTTTTGAATATTTTGAAAAAAATTTAAACCTTTTTCAAAGGATTGCTTTTGATACGGGAGAAGTCATCGTCGTTCATAGCCTTCAGCTTGAGCGTGAGCAGCGTGCCACTGTCGTCCATATAGAGAGGGGAGTAGTCACCATTAACGCTTGAGCTTGAGCAGCGTGCCACCGTGATGGAGTAGCCGTGCCACCGTGAGAACGCAAACGGAGTCTCCGCGGTTTTGCCCTAGGTTTTCATCTCGATTCCTTTCTTTCTGTGTTGTGTAATTTTGTTATTGATTCCTACTCTTTCTCGTTTTCAGACAATGAGATATTAGAGAATTTGTTTCACCATATTCAGTTGAGTGATTTCCACATGCTTCAACCTTAAACACATTCCAGAAACCTGAAAAACCCTTCCAATAACACTTTGAATTTCCCAAATTTCCCAAATGCTGCCCTCAGAAACGAAACCACAAATTTAAGAACAAGCTCCTACACTGATAATCGTGGTTCTTCTTTGGTTCTTTCTTCCAATTTACATGCTACTTGTGCTCGCGGTAGTAGTTCATTCTTCTGTGGTTTTTTCTTCTACAGTTCGTTTTTATTTCAATTTTCTCATTGGTTAGGGTTCATGGTGACCTAAGTAGAGTTGATCATTCTCTTGTAATTGCTTTTGTCACTATGTTTGGACTAATATGCATATCTCTATATATCACACCATGCATCTATGACCTCCATGTACCTCAAATCAACTCATATGTAATCATACCCCTTGCCTTTTCTCCAATAAACAATTTTGTAGACTCTATTTGACTATTTTTATAATTATATACATATATATTCCCATGGACAATATATATTGATATGAGCGTGGACAATGCATACTGGTGTTGTTGCCATTAATCAAATCAGTCTTTAATAAGATGTTTGGTTTGGTGGAGAATTAGATTTAAATCGAAGTTGGTTTATATAAAGGAAATAAAAAAAATTTGAGCAATGTGATTTGAGAGAAAGAAAAGAGTGGCATAAAAGCCAAGAAATGCAATGGTGGTTATGGTGTGAGTAATATAATAAAAATAGATAAGAAAAGTGAAATGAGAAAGAAACAGGAGAAATGATTTGGTATTATGGGCATTTGATTATATGGGAAGTAGATGATTGTGGAGCATACAAAGTTGGGAGTGATAGATAGAAAGATAGAGAGATGGGAGAGCATTCAACATTTGAGATAAAGTTTCGGTGATGTTTTTGTTCCTACCGACCATGTTGTTTTTCCCTGTTTCTTTTTTCTTTTATAAATTATCATTTTCCACATTTTTTTATCTACTTTTTCTTAAAAAAAAACTCAAAACTGTAACAATATTTGTGTATTGAAGTTGCTGAAATTTGTATCATTCTTATAGGTAACCTTTTTTCTTCCTTTCTCTCATGTTTGTTCTGTTAAAGTTTTCATGATTTATCTTGAGAAATGAAGTTGCTTGCTAAGTGTTTGAGCTACATTTCTAAGGATGAAATAGAGTCCTAGTTGATTTCTAATGTACCCTTAAACAATATCCATCATAATTTTAAAATGACAGGGCAATTTGTGATGCTTTACTTTTTTTAATTTGTTTATAGCAGTGTATTTGTAAAGGAGCTTAGTTAGTATACTTTGAATGTTTTGGAAGGAAATTTTATTGAAGTTTTTTATCAAATCTTTGGAGTCATTATTTATGACAATATTCATGCTCTTCCAGAGTCTGAAGATGTAGAGTAACAGCTGTGTTTTCAGGTGGAAAACAAATATGGCTTAACAGTTCTTATTTGTTTGCAGATCACAACCATAATCAATTCAGAATAGAAGAATAGTGCTTTGAGGTCAGTGTTCAAACTATTTTGTTAAAGAAATCAACAAATGAAATGTTATGGTAAACGTTGAAAGCAAAGTTGAAAGTTGAATGTTATAATAAAAGGACATTTTTTTCTTATTTTATTATTTTTGATAACAGTTCTTATACAGGACAAGTTATTTTCTATCAAATATTCTAACAATACTATACTGCTTATGATCGATTTCCTATGAGCTCTTCTTGGATGTTTGTGGAAGATGGTGCGGAAGCTTAATGGAAGAGATGAACAAGGTCCTCCTAAGAGGTGTGGTGACCTTGAAGGTGCATGAAGAGTGTGGAAATGGGGAGGTTCGGCCAACCCCTTTGAAGGTGGTGAAAGGTTTGAAGATTAAAAGCCTATTCCTAAGAGAGTTTAGGCAAGGAGTGAGAATGACACAATTTTGGCAGCATTTCACTATTCAATTAATCTTCAAATACATGAGCCAAACCCTCTTATTTATAGTGTTTAGAGGGCTGGAAATTCAAAAGAAAGTGGAGGGAAATTCAAATGAGAAGCATTTGAATTTGGAGCCAATTCCTAGTCACAAGGGAAGTGTAACTTGGTTTCTATTTTTGGCACCTCCTAAATCTACACCTACACCTTCTTTTGTGTCACATGGAAGGTGTGACTTAGGTTTATACATTTGCACCTCTTATATTTATATCTACACCTCCCTTTATGTTCTACTAAAAATACTCAAAAAGTAATTACAAAAGAAAGACATCCAATGATGCTTAGTTGACCCATATCTTCTATTTGTTGGGCTTGAGTTGAAGCTTGAACTTGTATTTGGGCTTGGGCTTTTCCTATCATGGGCTTGGGCCTCTTCCATCATCCCCTTCCTCTTGAAAAGGATTTGTCCTCAAATCCAATGCTTCTTCTTCATCATCATTATGTGGATGTATGTGGCTGGATGGTTTCCATCAGCTTATATGTCCAAACTATCAATTTTGTGTGATGCTGAGGTTGCTCTCAGGTACCATTATTTCTCCTCCTTCAACTTTCCCTTTTCTTCTTCTTAAATTAATGTGTGAATGCTTCTGCTTCCAGTAATTTTAGGACCCCTCCTGAAACCAAGACCAGTTCCTTTAATATGTGACCTTGTAAATTTCATGCATACCTATAAAATTGTACTTGTAATGATCCGTGTGAAAAGGTTATTCATAATTTTGTGCAGGTTTATGTGCATGTGACTACTGTTAGTTCCCTGGAATATATGTAGCTGAAGGTAATTGAGACTTTATGAAATTATCATTAATTTAAAATGTGTTATCAAGGATTGAAATTGACCACAGTGTGCGTGTGACAATTCCTAGAAAAGAATTATGAATAAGAAATGAGTGAATGTTAAAGAATAAAGAGGCATAATGTTAGCAATAATTATCTAGTGTTGTGCAGGTTGTTAGAATTCACATATTCACTTTACAGTAGTTTCTTAATTTTATTCTTTTCTTCACATGTATAAGTTTTATCTTAAACTATTCTTCTCCTTTTTTCATGTTTCTCCTTGTTATACAAAACAACCATTACGCGTAATTTTACAAGCAAAGAGTTACACCTTTTTGAAATAATGCATGAACCTACATGCTAATACACACCCTAATATTGTAAAGAGAGATGGTAAGTGTCAATGACTGTCTATACTAACTGGTTATTGTACAGATATAATTACTTGACATTAAAAGACAAATTTAACCAATGAGGAGCTATAGTTAAAGGCTGTAGGTATTTTCTAAGTTAAAATTGAACCAATGAGGAGGTTATATATACCTTGAGTAATTTTAACATAATTAAGCAATAGTTCACACCTCCTCAACCAAACACTATGATGAAAGGGTGGAATGAATAATGTGCCTAGTCTTTTCTGATTAGTTTGTGATCCGGTCGGTCATCGGTGGTTGATGACGTCAGCAGAAGACAATCACGTGGACCACTCGTAGGGTGACACGTGGACCGGGTGACAGAGAGATCAGGGAGCAGATCATCCAAAGAGGTGATCGGTGGTCAGTAGTCAAGTGGCCACCGACAGACCAGTTGGCAGAGAAGTCAGGGGACAGATCACCCAGAACGGTGATCGGTGGCCAGTAACCAAGCGGTCATCGACAGATCAGTTCCCAGATGAACACCTGGGGGCAGAACGCGAGAAGCAATAGAGCACCGATCAGTCATCGGATGCATGGTCATCGGGGGCTCGTGTTACACGCAGTTAAGTTGGGGCTGAGGTTCCCAGCAAGAGCGTTACGCACGGACCTCGCATGAACATGTCTCAGAGAATCGTGCATGAGAGTGGCCTAAGGGGGGCTAGTGAACCGGTCAGTGATTGGTGACTCCCTCAACCCATTACGTGCATGACATCGCAAAGGGGGAATCGTTCGCACAGAGAGCAATGCCTGGTGAGTGTGCTTAGACCAGCCACACCTGGCGTTCTCCTGAGAGTATGCAATTTACCCAGATGAAGGGAATGCGCTAAGTTACTCCGCCAGGGGATAACTTAGACACGTAGTGAGAAGCGCTAGAGCCTTCAAGTAATGACACATGTGTGGTTAGTTGCATGCCTCCACGTGTCATCATCTGAGAGGGATGCGGTCCAGACAAAGGTGCACTCCGTGCCGCCGAAGGTACAGACAATCGCAGACACGCGCAGACACTCACGTTCTACTGATTCTGGAGGTACGTTGCCACAGAAAAGCACAACAGGGTTCTGACACATGCCAGAGAGGCATAACAGAATTCTGTTAGGCGCAGGTACAGAGGGAGGCATAAAAGAGAATCAGAGCGAGATTCAGAGTTTAGTTTTTACACGCTGTTTTTACACACATTGTTTTTCTAGTGATTATGTGATCTGACTTGAGCGTCGGAGCGCCACCGGCCGCAGAGGCGCCACTGTGTATTTTTCAGGTTCTCAGAGAGGCTATCTGTGGAGCGGACTTGGAGGGCACGTGGTGTCAAGCTGGTGAGGAAGATCGTGACGAGGCAACGCTCTTGCGCTAAGTCAACCGGCAGGATCAGTTTGCTTTATTTCAAAGATAGAGCTTCTATGAAGTATGTTTTTTAACCTTCTGTTTTTGATAATCATGCAAAACATGTCTCCAAGTAACATTATTATACTTTGTTTCAGATCCAGAACAACCTATTTGCTTGATTACTGGTTTGCCTGCCAAGTAAGATCTCATTTATCAACTTGGTAGTTCTTGCATATTTTCTAATGTTGCAGTTCATGGTTAAAATTGTCTTTGGATAGCTTGTATTCTTGTTATTTATGTTATTAGGACTTGAGTATTTTTTTGGGATGAGAAGTTTGGATATGCTTTCCTTGCATGGAACAATCAGTTTTATGTTATCTACTGTTAAGGAATTCTTTAGTCTATTTCCACTATACCCACATATTGTTAAGGAATTCTCTCTGGAATAATATAGGTATCGTGATCCAAAGACTGGCCTGCCATATAACTTGCCTTTCCTTGTATTAACTAGATTCTGTTTTAGTCCACTTATTGCACATCACTCATAATGCCATTTGTAAGAACTTCAATCATACTTTATTTTTTTGGTCCATAATTGTTCTTTTGTGGGTTTGGAACTTGATCTTGAGCATTATGTATTGACAGAGAATCCAAGGTCACCGGTTAGTGGGTCTGGCAACAATTCATCTCCCATCAAGGTTTTACTTTCAAAACTACATTCTATAATTATTTTATTCTTTCTAAATGAACTATTAGTTTTAAAGCTTATTGTTGTGAGGATAATTGACTAATTAAAAACATAAATTGGTCCATTGATCCCTTTACTAAATTTTTGCTGCTTACTTTCAACCTGTTCATTTTTTCACCATGAATCCTCACTCTTTTTTGTAATGTATCTGCAATTGGATGTACATAAGAATTTAATTGGTTCAAGATTAAACGTGTCTTCTGCGTTTCGTATTTTTATATTAGGTGATAGCATGATTGTACTTGTTCATAATAACTAATTAGACTTACAGACAAGGTACAAAATCATCAAACTTTTTTCTACAGGCAATTGGGCATGCAATTAGGTCACAATTTAGGGGTCCTTACTATCACTATGACGAAACACCAGAGGAAGTCCAACTTAAATGGTGGACTGAATTTAAGGTGATCATAACATAGCATTTTCAATCATTTCGATTTAAGTATTTATTATATTCATCAACTTCTATTTAAATTTGTTGTTCTTTTTATAGACTCGAGTGACTTGGGTCCCTCATGATGAATGACAAATTATAAAAGTGTACGAGTCAAAGGTGAGAAAGCGCCTTTCTGATATGCTTGCTAAAGCTAGGATGAAAGCGACTAGACCTATCTGGATTAGTGAACAAGCATGGATTGGTCTCTTGGACTATTGGGATTCAAAAACGTTCAAAGAACAATCAATCCAAAACAAATTGAATAGGTCATCAACTCGAGGTGGGGCATTGCACTCTACTGGTCGTAAATCACACCTCGACATTGCATTGAGCCTAGTAAGTATCTATATTTCGTTGCATAAGCTTAAATTTAGTAGATAATATCTAATGTTGGTAACCTTTTCATTTATTTCAGGAACGAAAATTTGGTCGGCCGGTTGAACCTGATGAATTATTCATGGCCACACACACTAAGAAGGATGGACTCTGGGTAGATAGTCATGCCAAACAGACTTACGTAAGTTATTGCTCTACTTTTCTATACATGATTTATATTCCTTAGTATTGTCCCACTTACAATTTTCATAATGAACTAGGAAACCTACCATGAGCGATTGAAAGCCCTCCAATCAGACAACTCTAAAGGATGATCTTCCAACTGCCAATCGATCAATCCAACAACAAAACTTCAATGCTGGAAGGATGTTGCTGGAGGCAAGAGTAGAGGTCGATGTTATGGCATTGCAGACTTGGCTTCCAACATTCGCCATGGAGTGTCTTCCCTAACCCAACCTTCAATATTTGCTCCTTCTAGTGATTACTTTTCTCTTAATGAACAACTTCATCAACAAGTGATGCAAGCAAATGAAAGAGCCGATCAAGCAACTCAAAGAGCCGATCAAGCAACTCAAATAACTGCTCAAGCAAATCAAAAGTGTGCAATGTTAGAGGATAAAATAAAGTTCATGGAGCAAAAATTAATCATGATGATGGAGCGACAACAAGTTGACACCTCAACATGCACAAGTCAGGTTCACCCTCACTATGCTCGGAACCTTGATGATCAACCCCTACCTTGAGTTCATCATTTTGTAAGTTTTCTTAAAACATTTCTTAAGTTTGGTTTGTAGTTTCCTTGACAAGAATTATGCAAAGCAATAGAAAGACATGGAGAGGTTGAGTCATTTATGTATTACTCACATTGCATGCATGACTCTTTGCATGTTTTTATCTTCTTGGCAATGTTGTGATGAACATGTTTTTATCTTCTTGGTAGTGTTGCGATGCGCATGTTTTTATCTTCTTGGTAGTGTTGTGATGAGTGAGTGTGTTCATGCAGTAAAAGTTCGTGATATAAGCAAGGGAAAAAGGATTCCAATTTTGGGTAAGTATCTTATTGGCAGTGTGTTCATGCAGTATCTCTCATTTTTCTGTTTTGGGAAAATATTGCAATTTTGTGAGGTACGTAGATATATATGTTCTCTTCTCATCCTCAGTGAAGACAGACACACTGGGTTGTGACATCTATCTTTGCTTAAAACATTTGGCAAGTGTTATTTCCTTTCAATGTTCAATCACAAACTTCTTCATTTTGGTGTAATTAGATTCACTGCGGAAATGAATCCAAAAATTAGAAATGGTATTGTTTTATATTTGGATTATGCATGGATCTATTTTGTATCCTAAGCATGTTGTGTTGTGGTGTGTTATGATGAATGAATTTGAATTTGTTTGAGCATTATAGACCGAACATGTCCTGCCGCGTAGGACTGAGTGTCGTGTTTATCCCAAAATTTGAAACCCTGGGCAGAATATAAGGTCATGCGATCCTATTTTTATGGCTCCAGATTTTCCCAAAGCACAATCATTGTAGCAGGCAGACCTCAAACATGTAACACCCCATTTGAGTGAATCATAAATTCCTGACAGTAAATCGGTAAAACATTGATTTTTTTTGGTTTGCCCCATAAGATTCTGTTCATCACTTTTGCATAAAGAGGAGAAACAATTAAGCAGTTACCATAATTTTTAAAGCCTCTGTGCTCATCCTTTCACTCCTTTTTTTACTTTCTTTTGAATGAATTAGCAGCAATCAACCTATGTTGGCCCTACATCAAAACCGTAGACAATTTTCAATTGAATGCCTTAAAAAACAACTGTTCCTAAGATCCTGAATATAACCACCAAGATATCACTATACATGTATGATCTGCCCTTTTGTTGCCTTTCTTTTGGAAGAAAAGACTAAAAGGGGCTTATTTTGCAACCTAACAAGCTGCTCTTGTCTCCCCCATTTTACCTTCATTTCCACATATGTAAATGTCTAAAACCCTTAATTTCTGCAAATTTCTACCAGTAAAAAGACAAGGAAAATTCTACATAAATCATTATTTGGTTAAATTTCTTAGTAGTCCTTGTAGTTTAACAAATTTTACATTTTAATTCTTATATGAAAGACCATCAATTTTAGATTTTATGCATTGTATTTTTAATCTTCTTTAGTCATTATGAATTTAGATAACAGTGAAATGTATGCTATAACTAATTAAACTTAGAGATGGTACCAATAAAAGACTAATATAAGAGAATGAATAGTCAATATTACATATGTCTGGTGCTGATTTGGAGTTTAAAAAATTGCATTTATTTATTGTATAGTATTTTTTCTTCGATAGAGAAAGATTATATGAAAAAAATGAGAAAAAGTATGATATAAGATAATCTATACTATTATTAATACAAACTAATTTTTTAAAAAATAGTTATTATAAATTGAAAATTATTGATCTTTCGGTGCTTAAACACTTTTTATTCATCAATATAATAATTTATTCATTACTTTTGTTTTTTAGTTTTTAACTTATCAATTCATTGATGTTTTTTTCTCTTTAATGCTATTGCAAAAAAAAAAAAAAGAAAAAAAGCAAATTAAAAAATATTAATATTTAATATTTAAAATCCAAACTTTTATTTAAAAGTGGAGTTCAATAGCTGCCAACAATAGTGCATACAAAAAAAAAAAATTATGTGTCCACATATCCAAGGTTAAACCCATTCTAATTTCATTGTCACTTTACCAAGGTCAAGCCCTTGCTTTATTCTAATTTTATTGTCCCACTATCCAAGGCTAAGTCCACGCTTTATTTTTAATTTTATTGTCCCCTTATCCAAGGCTAAGCCCATGCTAATTTTATTGTCCCCCTAGCTAAGCCTAAGCCCTCACTTTCTGTCCAAGGCTAAGCCCCCGCTTAAGTTAACATTTGTAATTTTTTGTGTTGGCAACTTGTAGGCAAAGCCCACGCAAGCCAACTTATTGCGACGCCACGCACCCGACAAGTTTTTTTGCGACAAGGATATTAGCTTCAAAGTTGTGTGAAGGCAAAGCCCACGTTAATTGCATCTTTGCGTGGGCTTTTTGTGATTAGTGTCCGCCTTTGACCCTTTCTAATAAAAGTTTTTTTTGTAGTGAAATGAGTAGTCCAACTTGGACTATAGATCAAAATATCATCAAAGACACGAGAACAAATTTTCTCATAAAAGCAACATAGATATAATTCATAAGTGCTTGGAAGGTGGACGTGGCATTTTGTCATTCCGATTGGCATGACCAACCACTCATATAAATACAAATTGTGGTTTTGTGTCGATTTGAAGGTTGCACCAATATATGATGATAGCTCGAACACAAATCTAATTTGGAAAAGTATTTAGTTCCAACAAATTCATCCAATAATTCATCTATTGTGGGCATGGGAAATGAATCCGTGATTGCATTTAATATTTGATAATCCTTATAAAAATGTTGTATACTATCTTTCTTTTTGACCAGTAGATGGGCAAAGAGAATGGACTAAGGCTAGGTTGGTTTGCACCTTCTTTCAACACCTCAGTGACTAATTTTTCAACTTTTTTCTTTTGGTTAAGAGGATAGTGATCGAGACGCACTTTCATGGATGAAGTATTTGGTAGTAAGGGAATACTATGATCATGTGTACGAGAAAAAGGTAAGCCATGAGGGTGTTGGAAAACATCTTTGTATTTACTCAATAGACAAATATGTTAGGTTCTACAATCTGAGGCAAATTCAACAAAGAGGACTCAGACTCCTCTATAGAATGAATTAGTAAAGTATATAACTCTACAATCACCAGTAGCATGTAGAAACTTGAAGTGATGGAATTGAGTTAGAATAGGTTGAGTGATAGACATCTCCTAAATTTCCTTTCACTCATCTTTTTCCATTCCATTTCCATTCCAATTTCAATTCCAAAATATGTCTTGTTCTTATTTTTACTCCTTGAATTCAATTTGGCCATTTATGTTTGCTTAGCTTTCCTTTGGTTTAATTCCGCACCTATTTTGGCATTCATCTTCATCTTTAATTGTGTTTTTCCTTTTGGCCTTACGGAAATGAACCTTCACATCTACTTAACACTTGTTAAGTTAATGTCCAATGAGAATTTTCCTAAGGATTTTCACTCTTAATTGTCTTAAAATCTCAATCATAAATATCAAAGTGTCACCTAATGATCAATCCTAAAATCTACTCACATCATGTGGTTATCAGAGCTGATATGATTCCACTAGCACACTTTGAAAAGTGAAATAGCCGAACCAAAAGACAAGAACACAAGCTAAGACATGAATATCAAAAGAGAAGGAAGGAAGGAGAAGAGAAAGCTCATGAAGATGGAAGAATTGTTGGATGATCACGCCACTAGGAGGATGGAAACTCCAAGATAAGTGTGCAAGCCGCCACTTGAGGTAACCATGGAACCATCAAGATAAGACTAGTGAAGAAGGCACAAAGCTCTCCAATGCTCTCTCAAAAATTGAGTATAGTTTCTCTAATTAAAATTCAAATCTGAATTGTACAAGCTAAGCACCTTTATTTATAGCCTAGAGGTGCTGAAAAATAGGTGGGAAAATTCAAATAAACTCATTTGAAATTCCCACCAAAAACAAGTCACATGGGAGGTGTGACCTTTTTCTACTATGACACCTCCTAAAACTACACCTACACCACTCTCCTAAGTCACATGGACAATGTGACTTTATTTTACATTTTCACACTCCTTTATTTAATAACCACACCTCCTAAAACTATACAAGAGTATTTCAAAGCTTGGCCTTGCCCCTCATTGGATGGACTTGGGCTCTTTGGGCTTTAGCCTTCTTGGGCTTGGGCTTGGGCTTTGGGCTTGGGCCTCATCTTTATTTTATGTCTTCTTTTAATTTTGAGAAGACTAGAAGGAAGAACTTCAAATGTGAGGGTGGATGTCCTCTTCCTCCATTAATAAAAGCCTCCTTTATTTGATTCTCATCAAGAGCTTAGGTTCTTGAGTTAGTTTTTTCTTTGAGTTGATTGACACTTTACATTCTTGCAATTTTAATTCCTTGTCTTTACTTTCTTTACATTCAAGTACCTTTACATTTCTTGCTTTTGCTTTCAAGCAACTTTAAAATTCAGCCATTACTTTCTTGCTTTTATTTTTCAGCATCTCTTTAATTCATTAACACTTCTATTTTCGCTTTTGAATGTTTAAATTGTTGCCCAAATTTTGTTTCTTACCTCTTGTGATTGTGTCATATGTTATTAGTGTTCTTGGTGTCATTCCTTTGATTCTACTTGCTTTTAATTGTGAAGTTTACACACTAATTAAAAACTTGTTTTAGTAGAAGTTGATTTGAAGTTCCAAACACATGATTTCAAGTGTTCAATTATATTGAATCCACCAAAAGTTTTGTGAAAATTGTAAGTTCTTGAAAATGTGCATGATGCAACCTATGATCCTTCTTTGCGATATGTCACATTAGGATAAAAGAAAAACAGTAACGGTTTTTCCAAAACAGTGACGTTTAAAAAAAAAATATACATAAAAAACAACAAAGAATTTTTTTCAAAGGCATCTTGGTTCTCACTTGGTATAGAAAATCATTTTCAAAACTATGATTCAACTTGATTGGCAAATTGTTTTCAACTTTGTGGAATTTTTTATCCTTTTGCTTTAGCATTTTTCTAATCACAAAAGTTTCATAGTTAAAAGTGTATTGAGTTTCTTAGAGTCTTCTTTTGTGTTTTTCTTGTTTGTCATCTTTTCAAAGTTTTGTCATATCTCTTACTTCCAATTTGGTTTAGCCTTTTCTTCTTTCCTCAAGTTTTGTGGTGAATTAGCTTTGAGCAAGTGTGGAGGATTTGTCCTTTTTTCACTTGAGAGTGTTCATACCACAAGAAAGACTTTGATTAAGGAATGCAACTTTTTCTTTGAGTGGTTGAGTGCTTTAATTCATTTTTGCCGCAACCTTTTCCTTCTTCTAACTTCTTTTCTTCAATTGTTTGTTACTTGTGTTTCTTGTTTGTTATGGATAATCAAGTGGTACATCTTCAAAACCGCAATCCTATTACAAAGCCCACCTTTTGAGAGAACTTGTGGAGGTCAAGAAGCAACTTGTCCACAAAGAAGAGAAAATTATCCAATTTGCAAAAAGATTGCAAAGACTAGAAGAAGCTCAAGCAAGGCAAACTCAAGAAGAAGATGACGAATGGAGATTGCACATTTTTGCCAAACGGCACCATCACCACCAACCACAATCACCACATTCTTTTGCTTTTGTAAAGTTACCTAATTTTAGTGGGTCCAATTGATGGCAAATTCATGAAGTTCTTCTTTGAATCATGTGAAGAATGGTGCGGAAGCTATGGATGTGTATGAGCAAGATCCTCCTAAGAGCTATGGTGATCTTGAAGGTGCATGATATGTATGGAAGTAGGGAGGTTCGGCCAGCCCTATGGTAAGTGAGGAAGATGAAGATTAGAGCCTAGAAACTAGGTAGAAGCAAAGCTTGGCACAAAGTTGGCAGCATAACTTTACTATCAATAATCTTGGAAAATACAAGAGATGGCATTCCTTTTTATAGGCTATAGGGCCGTGAAAGCTAAGCTAATTCCAAATGAAATGCAAAATGACAAGGCACATGGCACATGTGCTCATGACAGGCCAAGTAAACAAGTTTCTAGAATGTTCATTCATTTATGCTTTCTAGCACTACTCTAATTACTAAGCACCCCTAATGGGCCTCCATGTAACATGTACAAGGCTTTCTCTCTTCCATCCGTGGCTTCATCCAATTGGGCATGAATGTGCTTAGCCATTGACCTTGTAATAGGGCCTAGACGGTCTAGGTCTCCTCCTAGACGCTCCATGTGTAGCCTTCCCTCATCACGTCCTATACGCTCCTTTCTTGAGTCTAGACGCTCATCACGGTCTAGCCTTGGGTCTTGGCTTCCATGGTGAGGTGTGCTTGGCCCTCCTCCATCACCAATGACCCTTCTTTGTATTTAGAATGAGAAGCTAAGGTTGAACATCTCTTTAATGTGTATAAGGTCACCGAGGACGAAAAGGTTAGGTTAGCTTTCCTAGTTTTTTTAGACTATGCCAATTAATGGTGGCAACGAACTGTAATGGACATTGGGCTAAACAAGAGGCTTACCGTGGGCTGTTGGTATGATTTGAAAGCATGTATGCGCGCGCGGTTTGTTCCTCCTCCTTATAGGAAGGAACACTTGCTGAAGCTCCAACGGCTTCACCAAGGACATAGGTGAATACTTTAAATACTTAGAAACCACTTTGACTAAAATGAATATGCATGATAATGAAGAGCAAAGATAGCTATATTTGTAAGTGGTTTGAGGAGAGAAATTCAAGATATTGTAAAATTATATGAATACTCTTCTTTAAAGAAAGTGGTTCACCTAGCCATTAAGGTGGAATTACAACTTTTGAAAACACCTCTCAAACATACTCATAATTATGGCTTCTAAAAATCTTCATGGAAGGATACAAACAAATTTTCTACAAAAACTTCTCCTTCCAATTTTTCAAAAGAAAACACTTCTCACCACAAAGTTTCTAAACCTAATCCTTCTACCTCTACACCTAAGTCACCCACCAAAACTTCAAGAACAAAATATTTTAAATGTTTAAGTTTTGGGCACATAGCTGCCAATTGTCCAAATAAAAGAACCATAATGTTCCAAGAGGTAAATCAAGACCATAATCACACAAAAACCAAAAGTAACAATGAAAGAGAAAAAGAAGGAAAAGATAAAACGAGTCTCACCCTTTTATGATGAGGACCAAAAACAGAGGGCGCCTGAGGCCCAAGCCCAAGCGCAACCCATGATATCATCACCCACCATGCCTCAGAGGATTACTATGAGCATAGCAAAGACTTTAGGAGACGGACATCAATTGATGTCTCTTTTTGTAATATCTTTTGAGTAGGTTTAAATAGAACATAAAAAGGAAGGTGTGGATAGAAGTTTAAGGCCTATGATTAGAAATAGCAACAAGTCACGCCCTCCATGTGACTCTCCTTTAGGCGCCATTTTCAAATGGTTTTCTTTTGAATTTTCCCACCTTTTCTTTTGTGAAAACCGACCCTTAAAAAACTATATAAGGAGGTGCTTGGCTCATGTAATTACATATTGAATGAAGAGTAAAGTTACCATACATAAATTGTGTGAGACTTATTTCTCCTAGCTTAGTCTTATATTTTGAGTGTTTGGGAGCTCTCAAGTGGCGGCATCATCACTTATCTTGGAGAAAATTCACCATTCCAAGTGGCGTGATCTTCTTCCCAAGCTTCAACCACATAAGCTATCCTTTCCTCCATCTTCCAATTCCAATTCCATTTCCATTCCATTTAAATTTCTAAATATGTCTTGTGTTTGTGTTCTTGTTTCTATTCGGTTCATGCTTATTATTTAGTGTTCTTCCTTGGAATTTGTGGCATTTCAATTCTGCATTTTACGGCACCTTGTTTTGTCATTCATAATCACCTATGATTGTGTTTTTCCTTTGGTCTTATGGAAATGAACCTTCACATCTGCTTAACATTTGTTAAGTTAATGTCTAGTAGGAATTTTCCTTAGACTTGTCACCTTAGTTGCTTAATCAATCTCAATTCTATTTCTAAAAGTGTCACCTAAATGAATCAATCTAAAATCAACTCACATCATGTGGTATCAAGAGCTATGGTTATGTTTATCTTTTTGAGTTGATTTGGCACTTTACATTCAAGCAATTTACATTCTACACCTTTAATTCTTGTCTTTAAATTAAAGTACCTTTACTTTCTTGTTTTTAAATTCAAGTACCTTTACTTTCTTGTCATTATATTCTTGCTTTTAATTTTCCAGCACCTTAATTCATTGCAGAATTTTTTTAAGCCTTTCCTATATTCATAGCATTTTACGTTTTGAATATATTCTTGTGATGTCTTTTATTGATCTTGCTTTTTACTTTGAGTCATATGTTCATTAGTGTTCTAGGTGTCCTTATTTTGATTCTTCTTACTTGCTTTTAATTTTTAAGTTTACACATTAATTACAAACTTGTTTTACTAGAAGTTGATTTAAAGTTCCAAACATATGATTTCAAGTGTTAAATTATCTTGAATCTGTTAGTATAGATGGCTAAAACAAGAGGGGGGGGGGTGAATTGTTTCTAAAACCTTTTCACAAATATATGATTTAGAATGGAACTTTAACAATTAATCCAGATAAGCAATTCAGAGAGTCAATTAAGCAAAGATTCAGAAAACAGTTTCAGTATTTTAATCGGTTAAAAACATGATATAACTGGTTGTTTATGTTATAGGTACAAAAACAGTTTGTAAGGCAGAAATATCAACCGGTTGAAAATACGAAATAACCTGTTGTTTATGACAGCATATCAAACAATTATGAAGAGAAGAGATAGAGAGATTTACACACAAGGTTTATACGGGTTCACTCAATCCTAGAGCTACATCCAATCCACAGTCAAACCCTTGAGTATTTCACTATGCAATCAATCACAAATTATACAAACACCACACCCCCTTTGCACACAACACACACCTCAAGCCAGAATCACACTGACTTTACATGATTTTACAACAACGTTTACAGAATGTAATTTGAACAATTTTAAGAAACTAAGAAAAGGGTAGAAAACACCTGGATTACAAAAGACCAGAAACCCTATCATCAGTTCTTGAAACACAACAAAGCTCAAAGACAATCTTGCTAAACTTGGAAAACTTCTTTTCATAAACATTTGGTAATCTCTCAAATCAAAGTATAAAACTTCTCTCTTTTTCATCATTCAAACATTTGAAGGAAGGCTATATTTATAACCTTTGAAAAGCTATCGTTAAAGACATATCTAAACAACTGAATCAGTTAAAATAGGTTTTCAAAATACTGTTATGAAAACTCACATTTAATCGGTTAAAACTGCGATTCAACCGGTTGAATGGTTTTGACAGTTATACAACTGATTCAAAAATCAGTTTCAAAAACTCCTTTGCAGTTAAGTGAGAAACAACCGATTGTCTCGAAACTTTAATCGGTTGTTTTTCCCTTTGCATGAAAAAATACATTAATCTTTAAAACAGGCTTTGCTTGACAATCAAGACTGATCTTATATAAATTCTAAATACTCTAAACTATACCCAAACCAAAAGAAGCAAGGCTTCAAGCTTCATCTTGGATTTGAAACATCAAAGCTCCTATCTTCAACAATCTCCCCCTATATGATGGAGACAAATCCTTGGTTGCTTTGAGGAGTTGTGTTTAGAATTTAATCATCACCTGCAGTCACAGATAGAAGCAGAAAAACATAGAGTATTCTTTGCCAAAGGTTAGAGCACCATAAAACAGTTTTCACAGCCAAACCAGAGTTAAAAACAAAGCATGGGTGCAACAGCTAAAGAACAACCAATTAAAACACAGGATTAACCAGTTAAAATTATCAGAGCAACAAACAAGCTTCTATTTAATGCAGTGATTAAAAGCAATAAAAGGTGCAGATTATAAACGATTACATCCAAAGCACGAACTAATATACCAACATCCAAAGCACCAACTAATTCTCCCCCTATTTATCTTATCAAATACACAAAAGAAAGGATTAAAAACACATAAGAAACAAAGATAAAGTGTTCATGAAAGAAAGCTAGTACACTTTAAAAAGAAGGACTATGGTCCCTGCCAAACTGCATATCTGAAATCTGGTTTTGTATGACCTCAATCTGTTCATCCAGATTTCAAAAACGTGCATCTAGACTTTGGAAGTTCTGATCGAATTGCTAAAATCGATTTTGGCACATCACATAAAGATTGTTTTGTTGTTCAGCAAAGTTTTACAAAAGTTGAGCATAAGCCTTTCAAAGGATGTCATTGAGGTGATTCTTTCTGCCCTAACATCAGTGCTAGGTCCAGCGTAATCAGTAGCAACAGGTTCAGCAGCTTCATCTTCATCATTGATTCCACTTGGGCCAACTTGATCACCATCCTTTCTCACCCATCTCCCACCAATTTTGGTAAATCCCATTTTACTTAGGGATCCATTGTTGATCCAAATCTCCAATCTTCCTTAGAAATCTGCAATTAACACCAAATTTGGGAATAAAATACTCTTATTCAAATAAAGATCATAAAAAATATAAAAATGTATAAATTCATAAATTAGGGATTATTTTATATGTAAATTAGCAATAAATCCTCATAACTGCCTATATTTTAATATGAAATATTACTGAAATTAGGCACCTATCTCCCACCAACTGAAAAATTCCTCACTTTGGAGTGGGAATCCTTGAGACAACTTTTGTAAAACTGGATTTTGTTGAAATCTTCTATTACTCCAAGGTTTTCTCTGTTGATTCTGATTCCAGAGAATTTCAATCCAACCACAACAGTCCATACATAATTTGTAATGACCATGTCTACACCTTTCACATGAGACACAAGTGAGTCACCACTAAATTGAAGATTAGTGTAAAATACCTTCACCAAATTTGGATATATGTTTCCAGTAAGCTCAAGGAATTTCTTCAATCTTTGCTCCTTGAGGAGACTTCGCACAGTGGACAAATTCTGTTGCTTCATCCATATGAAGGAGACAAGCTTGGGTGTGTAGATAGTTTTCCTACTTGTTTCAAGTAGAAATTTGTTGATTTGTTTTGATTCTCTTGAGAACCACCCTTCAATCTTTCCACCACTTCTAACAGCCCTAGTTTTCATTCTTTTTGTGGATGAAGGAGTTCCAACCATTTCTCAAATCAGTGAGGGACTTTGACACACTGCAGAGAAAAAGAAGAACAACAAGTTGTTTGTGAAAAACAACAGGTTAAAATCTTTATTAATATAGGCAGAACCCTTGGTTAAAGATGACATAACGTGAGTTGTTTTCAATACAGAAAAATGAATCAAATCGGAGCCATAAAGCTGTTTGTGTCATTCAAAACAGAAAGAGCAGAAAAACACATGTTGATTTGACCAAACTTTAAAAGCAATTTTGATTTCCAAGATTTGAAGGAATCTAAATTGTAAAGAGTAGATACAGTAGGTGTAAATTGTATTCAAACAAGCAATCAATGCAATATTGACCACAAATATCAATGGGTTTGAATAGAAACACAAATAAGATCTCAGAAATTAAAAAACAGATTTTCCCAATGCTGATAGAGAGCAAATAGTCGGTTGTTTCGAGGAAATAACCGGTTAAAATTCTGGGATAACAAGGAATAACCAAACATCTTTCAAAAACATAAGAAGTGCTAAAAACATTCATACCTTTGGCTTACCTCAACATTTCTAGAAGCTCATGAGGTCAAACGAAGCCAAAACTTAGAATGATCATGTACTACTTCCTTTCCATAGGACATGAGCTTGAGTAAGGTGGATGTTTTTGAACCATAGACATTGCTTTGTGATCAGTTTTCAACATAACATTTTTTATTTTGAAAAGGTCATGCAAAACAGTATTTATGCATGTACAAGACAAGTATAGCAACAGGATAACAAGTTACACATAAACCAGTGAAATCAGTGTTGTAAACCAGTGCAAAGATATTATAAATCAGTGTGTGCACATATTGATCCTGCCTGTTGACCGGAACGCTGGAGAATGCCTCGTCAAAGGATCGACGTGCGCGCCGCTTCTCACCTTCGTTCCTCTCCGGGATCTGCTTCAAGAACCTGCAAAGAAACGATACGGCGCCGCTGCGGCCGATCGCACTCTGACGCTCAAGTCAGTGACGGTATCACCAAATACTAAGAACGAGAACCGTGCAAATCCTCTCTCACAATCAGCTCTATCACTCGCAAGCGTAAAGTGTATGAACTGAACGTGCGTACCTCAGAAAGTCTGTTAAGAACTCTTATATACCTGGTGGCTTTCTCTCTCCTGGCAGTTACAGACTTGGACACGTGGCTCGTATCCGACTGTACACGTGCCATCATCTGGAGGCTCCCTGACTTGGCGCTGCTTCTACTCTCATTTTGGCTAAGTTACTTATGCACGGTACTGCCCAGTGCATAACTAACTTAGGAGTGCGATCTCTACTGTAACTGGCGAGTTAGGGCCTTCATACACCTTCCCTGTGGTCTCGCCGGCCGCCTTCATAATCTGCTTCTCCTTCATCTTCGGCGATGTGCTTGTTCTGGCGATCTCCGACTGCTTGGTCGCCTGGGTCAACATCTGGCGACTTGATCTTGAACCTGGCGATCGCCTATTCTGGTAAACTGAAAATCAGAACACGCCAACTTAACAATCGGCGACTACACGTGCCTCCCGACTTCCTTCCTATCTGCCAACCTCGCGCCTTGTTAACACGCCTACACTGTAGCAGGGTGCCACGTCATCATCCCCGACCACCAGGGCGGTACACATATTATGACAACATATTTAATCAGAGAAAAGCATCACTTTTAAAGCTATTAAGATAACCAAAACACATATAAACTTCTCTTGTATATGACCAAAAGCATGATTCAAAGGAAAATAGGTTTAACCATGCATAAGCAAACTTGAAAACATTATACAAAGATGTCAGAGGATAAACAATCGGTTGTTTCGAAGAAACAATTGTTGAATCAAATGTGTTCAAGCTGTGAAGAATCCAAATCTTTTGAAGTTTGATGGAAGGCTGGGTGTGCTTGCTGTTGCTGAGGTGTTTTAGAATAGGATCTGGAGTAGATTATCTGTGTAAATCCACTCTTGATTGAATCCAAAGCTTAAGCATTCTCAAACCTTTTAATTGAAAGTGTTTTTCAAACTAAGTGAAAAACAACCTGTTGTTTTGTCGAAACAACCGATTGTTTTACACTTAGGTGTTTTGAGAAATGTTGAAAACTGTTTTTGATGGTTGACTTGCTGTCAAACCAAAACAACCGATTGATTCGAGAATTCAACCGATTGTTTATTTTGGGACCATAACAGAAAACTATTTTGTGCTTTGACTGAGCTTTAAATGATTTTATAACTGAATACGCTCCAGTTTTAAATGCTTTGACCAGTCTTTGAAAGCAATAAAGAGTTTGTTCAGATTATGTAACAAACAAGAACTGAGATTTAATAAAAGAAAAACAGATTTGAGTTTTTCACTGATTTTGCTTTTGAAGAGTTGAAGATTGCTTTGAGATTGCTTTTGATCAAGAGAGTGTGGAATAGGATTTTCAACTTGTATTAATCCTTTTGTACTTTGTGAAAACTCTGTGTGTGAAGCTGAGAAGTGTTGTGTGCTCTTGAGGTTGTCAAGATCAACATTCTTGGTGGTGTTTGTGCTGAGCCAAAGGAAATGTGTGTCTTGAGGGGATCAAGGTCACTTCTTTGGTGGCATTGTAAGTAATCTAGGTTTGGTTACTTAGTGGATTCCCTAGTTATAATCTCGCTTAGCCTTGTGGTATGAACTATGATCTATGGTGCATAAGAATGAAATTCTTTAGTGAATCTATAGATAGAAAAATCTGGAATGTTATTACAAATAGCTATCTCATGCCTATATCTGAAAATGTTTCTTTTGAAAGAGAACATCTTGATTGTATAGCTATGAACATCATGTAAGAATGTATGGCTTTAAACTAGAGGGGTGGTGAATGGTTTAAAGAGGGTTTTCATAAACTTTTAAGTCTACAATGAAATTACTTCGAGAAAACTTGATTCAGAATTTAGTTTTCCAAAGACACAAAGCAATTTAGCAAAGCACCAGAAAAACAATCGGTTGTTTCGCAAAAACAATCGGTTGTTTCGCAAAAACAATCGGTTGTTTATACCAGTTCACAATATAAAATGAATTTAAAGAGTTTAAGGGATAGAGAGATTGTGCACACAGAGTTATACTGGTTCACTCTTAAACCAAGAGCTACATCCAGTCTTCCCAGAAACCACTGGGGAATCCACTAAGCAATCATCCCTAGATTACTTACAACACCACCAAAGAAGTGACCTTGATCCCCTCAAGACACACACTTCCTTTGGCTCAACACAAAACACCACTAAGAATGCTGATCTTGACAACCTCAAGAACACACAACACTTCTCAGCTTCACACACAGAGTTTCTTCAAAGTACAAAAGGATTACACTTGTTACAGAAAGATCTGAAATCAATACAAGTTGAAAATCCTATTCCACACTCTCTTGATCCAAGCAAAACTCAAAGCAAACTGGAACTCTTCAAAAGCAAAATCAGTGAAAAACTCAAATCTGTTTTTCTTTGATTTAATCTCTGTTCTTGTTTGTTACAAACATAACAAACTATTTATTGCTTTCAAAGACTAATCAAAGTATTTAAAACTGGAGCATAATCAGTTATAAAATCATTTAATGATCTTTCAAAGCACAAAACAGTTTTTTGTTATGGTCCCAAACAAACAATCGGTTGAATACTCGAATCAATAGGTTGTTTTGGTTTGACAACAAGTTAACCATCAAAAACAGTTTTCAACCTTTCTAAAATTACCTAAGTATAATGTACCGTCCCGTATCCGGGCGTTGACTAAGTCAAGGTCAAAGTCAACGAAGGGCGTCGCCGAGGTGGAGAGACGCCAAGTGCCAGCATCGCCCAGAGGAAGCGTCGCCGAGACAAGGCGTCGCCTAGGTGAAGGCGTCGCCCAACCAGGGCGTCGCCAGATCAGACAGTACTAAAACAAGGGAATCTCAGTGTGGTTCCCCGATACCCATGGGTAGGAAAGACCATGGAGGGAGTGACGCCGTGGGAAGGCCTCAGGTCCCGATAGGCCGGGGCAGCGATAAATAGAAGGAAAAGGTGGCTTCAAGGCCATAGTAATAGCACCAGTGTAGGGCAGCCTGACTCGTGAAGTACTCCTGCCGCCCCAGAGACGCCTTTGGGATAGATACGACTCAAGAGGAAGGTCACGCCCAGGGTAGCCGGGTGCAGGGTGCGAGAGGAGGGCAGATACGCTCTCAAAGTAAGTGACTAGATAATTGGGGGCATGAGTTGGCACCCAAAAAGTCACCCCTAGCATAGTAGCACTCCCAAGCAGGAGGACTCACACGCGGAAACGCCCCCAGATGGGGTCATGGGGTCGTGAGGCCCTCCACGTGTGCGACAGCCATGTCAGAATAGAAACACCCTCCAGTCAGGTGCCAGGTAATTAAAGTCATTCAATACAGTTTCCGTTTCGAGCGTTCAGGTACTATGATGGCTCCCAAGCGTTTCAACGTCTTAAATGCGCTACGTTTTCTAATTAAACGCTTTAATGAGTGCGTTACGTTTGTGATTAAAAGCGCTTTAAGGCGCTTTAAATGCTTGGGTAGTTTAAATAGCGCGGAGAATGTTGGAAAGGGGGGGGGGAGAACTTTTGGCAAATTTACCAGAGAACTCTCTAGTTTCTTGCTCGTGCTTGAGGTTACGTACAAGGGACTGGGGAAAGATCTTTGCCTGGGGGAGAAAACACACACATATACACAGTTCTTTTTACCACCTTCAGAGTGCCATATGCGGTGCTCAGAGACGTAGGTGAACAGTTTTGGTGTTTCTTGCTGGCTGACTTGAGCGTCGGAGTGCAAACGGCCGCTAGGGCGCCTCTTTGTCCTCTTTTTTGCAGGAATCCACAGGTAACCAGTGGGAAGGAGTCCCTAGCTGACGGTTGAGGTCGCGCACGAAGACGTCCCGGTCAACCGGACGGAACATATAAAACAATCGGTTGTTTCGACAAAACAACATGTTGTTTTTCACTTAGTTTGAAAATCACTTTCAATTAAAAGGTTTAAGAATGCTTAAGCTTTGGATTCAATCAAGAGTGGATTTACACAGAAAATCTACCCCAGATCCTATTCTAAAACACCTCTGCAACAACAAGTACAACTAGCCTTCCATCAAACTTCAAAGAGTTTGGATTCTTCAAAGCTTGAACACACTTGATTCAACACATCATTGTATCTACACTTGATTCTAATGAATTGTTTAAGGTTTCAGAATGTGAATATGCTAAAGAGATGTGGGATACACTCAAAGCAACTCATGAGAGCACTACTAAATTAGAGAAATCGAAGACAAGAAGAAGAAGGAGGAAGAATAAAAAAGGGCTTGATCCATACTTCATGGCCAAAAAGGAAGATGAAAAAGCAAACATATGCTTGGTTGCAGATGGAGATGATGAGTCATGTAGCTCAAGTGATGTAAGTTCATGTGCTTCTCTAAATGTTGAAAATTATAGCGAATTGCTTGAAGCTTTTCAAGAAACACATGATGAAGCTAATAGATTGGTTCTTTCAAACAACCGATTAAAAGAGCTTAACAGCTGGCTTGAAAAGAGAGTTAAGGCACTTGAAGAAGAGGTGGAAAAATCAAAAAGTGATTTTGAAAATCTGGAAACTCATTGCAAAAACTGTTCTTGCAAGTGTGACACTCTCATTTGTGAAAATTGTGAAAATCTTGAAAAGAAAGTGCATTATCTTGTTAGTACTGTGGATAAGCTTTCAAAAGGAGAATCCAACTTTGAGAATGTCTTGGCATCTCAAAACTGTATTTTTGGAAGAGTTGGATTAGGTTTTAATCCACAAAACAAGCAAGATAAGTTTTCAAAGAATTTTTCAAAACATCCAGTAAAACAACCGATTGTTAAGTCGAAACAACCGGTTGTTACATGCTTTTATTGCATGAAGAAAGACCATTCTGTTAGATTCTGCAAAATAAGGAAATATTATATTCCCAGAGGCTTTATGAAATGAATTCCCAAAGGTTGTGAGGTTCCAAATGATAAATATAAACCAAATGGACCCACATTTGTAAGGGGACCAAACCTTGTTGCTTGAATTCATGTTTATGCAGGGAATCTAGAAGAACATGAGGCCCTGAATCATTTCATCAGGTTCTTGGAAGGAAAAGATTGACATTGAAGCTGAATCAATGTTATGTAATTGTCCAAGGTTCTCAAATAGTCATAAGAGGCTTCTTGATCACAAACCAATGACTCATTGAAGGAACTTCATAAAGGATAAGACCTTCCTTATCTCTATCTTTAATTCTTTTTAAATTCATATTCATGCTTAATATCTCTTGTTAAATGCTCAATTTCATCTACATTGAATCCTATCTGCTCATTCTTAATAATTCAAAATTTGTTTTGCTGTTGCAGAAAAATATCGATTGTTTCCTCGAAACAACCGATTGTTTCCTCTCTGACAACACTGTGAAAGAATGAATTTAATTCTTTTTTGAATTCTGTCTGTTGCAGATCTCAATTATGAAAGGATCCTTAGTCAATAAAGCAATGTTGAAAGCTGTTCACGTTCTGGAGGAAGTTACAACATGTCATAAAGGAATATATTCCAAAATCTTGAAAATTTAAGAGCTTTTATGACTAGTCAAAGATCACATGTGATGACCATGTGATTTTCTGCTTTTTCTGACGTTTTCTGTGCAGGTCTTGGTCAAGTCTTTTCTCTTTGAAGACTGAAACCCACTCACATCATTGAATGCAGTTTGGTTATGTGTTTCTTTAAATTCTATTGCAACTGTTCTCTCTCACAAGAACAATCAATTGAGCCATCTCTTGCAACATCTCTTGCTCTCCTTGTGTGAGTCTTCTTTTCCTCTTTTTCTGCTGTCATGGAATCCACTCATCCCACATCAAAGAGGATCAAAACAAGAGTTGTGAGGTCTGGAGGGAGACTAGAGGGCTGGTTTTCTAGAGACAATGAGCTCATTGAAAGGTATCGCTTTGAAACTAGCACAAAGGTGATCAACAACCCCAAAGTTGTTTCCTTTGATTGGCTGAAAAGCCAAAAGCTAGACAATGTGAGGAAGCTTCTCAAGGACCAATTGCTAAGAAGGTTCTTGGAGATGAAGGGAAACATATACCCTAATTTGATTCGGGTATTCTACACCAATCACAAGTTTGAAGGAAACAATCTTGTTTCTCATGTGAATGGAGTTGACATGGAGATCACTCATGATGTGTGGACTGCTGTTGCTGGTCTAAGAATCAACAAGGGAAATCTTGGAGTAGTGGAGGATTTTAACAAAGTCCAATACTACAAGAGTTGCTTGAAGAATCAAAATGCCTAAGTGAGAACTTGTTCGGTTGGAGGCTTAAAGCTAGATGAAAGGGTGCTTGTTCTTATTGTAACTTGGATTCTTACTCCAAGGGGGAGCAACCATTCTATCATAACAGAAGAAGACCTTGTATACATCTACTGCATCATGAAGAAGATCAAAATCAACTGGATCCACATCATTAAAGAACACATGCAAAAAGCCATGAGGTTAAGTGATTATCACTATCCCTATGCTGTTTTAATCTCTAAATTCTTGCTCTATTTTGAAGTGAATCTTGAGGATGAGACATCTGAGTTGGTTAAGTCAACACAAGAGATGAACAATGGCTCTCTTAGCAAGATGGGATTCACCAAAATAAATGGGAAATGGGTGAGCAAAGATGGTGATCATGATGCTTCATCAAGTGCTGTAGCTGCTGATTTTGATGAAGAAGATCAAGCTGCTGACATGGATTTTCACCATGAAGAACAACCTGAAACCAATTTAGGTGTTGGAACCAGTGCAGGAAATCAAGGAGATGAAATGCCATCCATGTCTTCTTTTGAAAGATACATGGTGAATAGGCTTGATGGTTTTGCGGAGAATCAAAGAAATCTTCATGATTTATGTGTGAGCAACTTCTAGAGTATAAACAACAGGTTCAACAACATGGATACATGGTTTATGACCTTGGATGAACAAATAGAAGCTGTTCAGAATCAGATTTTTGAACTCCAGTATGGCAAGGATGATTAAAGGAAAAACAATCGGTTGAATTCACGAAACAACCAATTGTTTTTGACCTTGTATCAGTTTAAGAGATTTTGTTTTAAAATTCTGTATAATCTGGAACAATTGTCTTTTTATCTCTTCTTTTTGTCTATTTGTGAAGACAAATAGGGGATATTTTATGCTGTGTTGTCTTTCATTATCTTTTATTATTTCTGCAAACTCTATGTTGTGTATGAGTGTTTAAGTAAGCCTTATTTCTGCTGGTTTTAATGCTGCTAATATACTATTTCTGTTTTTGCTCTAACCTTCTATCAGAGATATTGTGCTTTGCTTAAACTTTGTCTTGCAGGAAATGCTTCAGATTCAATCAAAACCAACACAAGCAACCAGGGATTTGTCTTCATCAAATAGGGGGAGATTATTGAATCAAGTGTGTTCAAGCTTTGAAGAATCCAAATCCTTTGAAGTTTGATGGAAGGATGGGTGTGCTTGCTGTTGCTGAGGTGTTTTAGAATAGGATCTGGAGTAGATTATCTGTGTAAATCCACTCTTGATTGAATCCAAAGCTTAAGCATTCTCAAACCTTTTAATTGAAAGTGTTTTTCAAACTAAGTGAAAAACAACCTGTTGTTTTGTCGAAACAACCGATGGTTTTATACTTAGGTGTTTTGAGAAAGGTTGAAAACTATTTTTGATGGTTGACTTGCTGTCAAACCAAAACAACCGATTGGTTCGAGCATTCAACCGATTGTTTGTTTTGGGACCATAACAGAAAACTGTTTTGTGCTTTGGCTGAGCTTTAAATGATTTTATAACTGAATACACTCCAGTTTTAAATGCTTTGACTAGTCTTTGAAAGCAATAAAGAGTTTGTTCAGATTATGTAACAAATAAAAACTGAGATTTAATAAAAGAAAAATAGATTTGAGATTGCTTTTGATCAAGAGAGTGTGGAATAGGATTTTCAACTTGTATTGATTTCAGATCTTTCTGTAACAAGTGTAATCCTTTTGTACTTTGTGAAAACTCTGTGTGTGAAGCTGAGAAGTGTTGTGTGCTCTTGAGGTTGTGAAGATCAACATTCTTGGTGGTGTTTGTGCTGAGCCAAAGGAAGTGTGTGTCTTGAGGGAATCAAGGTCACTTCTTTGGTGGTGTTGTAAGTAATCTCGGTTTGGTTACTTAGTGGATTCCCTAGTGGTTTCTGGGAAGACTGGATGTAGCTCTTGGTTTAAGAGTGAACCAGTATAAACCTGTGTGTGCAATCTCTCTATCCCTTGAAATCTTTAATTTCAGTTTATATTTGTGAACTAGTATAAACAACCGCTTGTTTCTGTGAAACAACCGATTGTTTTTCTAGTGTTGTGCTAAATTGCTTTGTGTTTTTGGCAAACTGAATTTTGAATCAAGTTTTCTTAAAGGAATTTAATTCTAGACTAAAATGTTTGCGAAAACCCTCTTTAAACCATTCACCCCCTCTAGTTTAAAGCCATACATTCTAACAACAATCGGTTGAAATTCTGTGACAAGAAACATAACATAGAAAAACCAAATCCTTCAGCATAATCTGAGAAACACATACATGTTAAGGAACACATCAATGAATGATAGTAGAACGTATATTAACCAGAAACACTTTATGGGCACACAAAATTTAACTCAAGACAAATTGTGTAAGAAAAGAAGAAAGATAAGAACATATCTTGTTAAGAACATATGTGTAGATTTGACAAACAGTTCTACAATCCATAACACCAGTTCTAACACAAGAACCTGCATCCATGATAACCAGTTTCAACATATTCTTCATTATGAAAACAAAGTCTCTTGTTGCTCAGTCATTCTTCAAGCACAAAAGTAATTCTTGGCTGCCAATGATACCTACAAGAAAATATTAAGAAGCAAGATTTGGTCCCCTTATGAATTTGGGTCCAATGATGTTAGTAGCAACCTTAGGAACCTTCAAAATCTTAGGCACCCATTTTAAAATACCTTGGGGAACAAAAACTTTTCTTATTTTACAGAATCTAACAAAATGTCCCTTTTTCATGCAGTAGAAACAAACAAGCGGTTGTTTTGTACTTTTAACCGATTGATTTTTCGTAAGGTTTGAAAAAGAATATGAAAAGCTAAAGTTTTTTCTTTGAGGGTTAAAACCCAAACTTGATTTTCCAAAGACACACTGTTGAGAGGCTAAAACATTCTGAAAATTTGATTTCCCTTTAGAAATAATATCAATAGTTTTCACAAGGTATAAAACTTTTTCTTAAAGGGTTTTACAATTTTTACAGCAACTTTCAAGATTTTCGAAATCAACATTTGTATTACTCAAATCGTTTTCCAAAGCTGTGATTTTCATTTTCAACTTGTTGTCTTCAAATTTCAATCGGTTATTTGATAAAGTTAATCTCTTAGCTTCTTCATGTATTTCTTGGAAAGCATCAAACAATTGGAAATAACTTTCACACTTATTAGAAGAGGCTGTACTTACTTGACTCGATTCTGATTCTCCTTTTGTCATAAGACAATCCTCCTTTCTAGATTCTGAAGAGAAAGATTCAGTAGTAGATTCTCCTTTGTCCATCAAGGCACTCCTTGATTCTTGTGATACTCTTCAAGGATATTTCACATTTCTTTGGCAGAACTGCATTTTGAAATCTTGAGCAATTCATTAGAATCAAGTGCAGATACAATGATGTTCATAACTACACAATCAAGATGTTCTCTTTCAAAAGAAACAATTTCAGATATAGGCATGAGATAGCTATTTGTAATCACATTCCAGAATTTCTTATCTATAGAATTAACAAAGAATTTCATTCTTATGCACCACAATTCATAATTCAAACCACAGAACAAATGTGGTTTGTTTAAACAAGCACCTTCCATAAAAGAAAACTTTTCAGCCATTTAAAAAGATTTAGGATCAAAACTTGAATGACTTTCAAGAACCTTGCTCTTGATACCAATTGTTAGAATAAATGGCTAAAACAAGAGGGGAAGGGGGGGGGTGAATTGTTTCTAAAACCTTTTCGCAAATATATGATTAAGAATGAAACTTTAACAATTAATCCAGATAAGCAATTCAGAGAGTCAATTAAACAAAGATTCAGAAAACAATTTTAGTATTTTAATCGGTTAAAAACACGATATAACCAAATGTTTATGTTACAGATACAAAAGCAGTTTGTAAGGTAGAAATATCAACCGGTTGAAAATACGAAATAACCTGTTGTTTATGAAAGCATATCAAACAGTTATGAAGAGAAGAGATAGAGACATTTAAACACAAGATTTATATTGGTTCACTCAATCCCAAAGCTACATCTAGTCCTCAGTCAAACCACTAAGTATTTCACTATGCAATCAATCACAGATTACACAAACACCACACACAAAGAGGTGACTTTGAATCCCACAAAGCCTACTCACCCTTTTGCACACAACACACACCTCAAGCCAGAATCACACTGACTTTACAGGATTTTACAACAACGTTTACAGAATGTAATTTGAACAATTACAAGAAACTAAGAAAAGGGTAGAAAACACCTGGATTACAAAAGACCAGAAACCCTATCATCAGTTCTTGAAACGTAGAAGGAAATCTTGCTGAACTTGGAAAACTTCTTTTCAGAAACAGTTGGTAATCTCTCAAATCAATCCAAATAGGAGTATAAAACTTCTCTCTTTTTCATCATTCAAACATTTGAAGGAAGGCTATATTTATAACCTTTGAAAAGCTATCGTTAAAGACAGATTTGAACAACTGAATCAGTTAAAACATGTTTTTAAAATACTGTTATGAAAACTCATATTTAATCGGTTAAAACTGCGATTTAACCGGTTGAATGGTTTTGACAGTTATACAACTGATTCAAAAAACAGTTTCAAAAACTCCTTTTCCAGCTAAGTGACAAACAACCGATTGTCTCGAAACTTTAACCGTTTGTTTTTCCCTTTGCATGGAAAAACACTTTAATCTTTAAAAAAAATTAAAACAGGCTTTGCTTGACAATCAAGACTGATCTTACATAAATTCTAAATACTCTAAACTATACCCAAACCAAAAGCAGCAAGGCTTCAAGCTTCATCTTGGATTTGAAACATCAAATCTCCTATCTTCAACAAAATCCACCAATTTTTTTGTGTGAAAATTGAATGTTCATGCATGATTCATGCTATATTATTTCTTTACCATAAGTCACTTTAGTATAAAAATATAATAATACAAAACATGTGCTATGCCTGTGATTCTTGTCCCTAAAAAGGATGAGACATGAAGGATGTGTACGGATTGTCGCACAATAAACAACATAACCATCAAATATAGGCATCCCATTTCAAGATTAGATGACTTGCTGGATGAATTACATGGGTCTAAAATATTTTCCAAAATTGATCTTAAGAGTGGTTATAACCAAATCCGGATTAAACCGGGGGATGAATGGAAAACCGCCTTTAAGACCAAATTTCGTTTATATGAGTGGTTAGTCATGCCTTTTGGCTTGACTAATGTTCCTAGCACCTTCATGCCACTTATGCACCGTGTTCTAAGGCCTTTATTGGCAAGTTTGTAGTGGTCTATTTTGATGACATACTTATCTATAGCTTGTCTTGAGAGGATCATGAGTTACATGTTAGGCAAGTATTAGAAACCCTTAGGAAGGAGAGTTTGTATGCTAATCATGCTAAGTGTATGTTTGCAATAGATCATATAGACTTCCTAGGATTTGTTGTGAGTTCAAAACGGGTGCATGTAGATAAAGAAAAGGTTGCAGCAATTCAATATTGGCCAACACCCACCAATGTTAATGAGGTACGAAGTTTTCATGGACTTGCTAGTTTTTATAGGCGGTTTGTGCAAAACTTTAGTACCATTGCCGCACCTCTAAATGCCACAGTAAAGAAGGATGTGGTATTCAAGTGGGGAGAAGACCAAATTCAAGCTTTTGAAACTTTGAAGGAAAAATTGACTAAGGCCCCCATTTTAGCCCTTCCTAACTTTACTAAGACATTTGAAATAGAATGTGATGCCTCTAAAATAGGCATTGGGGCTGTTCTCCTTCAAGAGGGCCACCCCATAGCTTATTTTAGTGAGAAACTCAAGGGGAGTCATCTCAACTACTCCACCTATGATAAGAAACTTTATGCTCTTGTTAGAGCTTTGTAAAGTTGGCAAAACTACCTTTTTCCAAAGAAGTTTGTGATAGATAGTTGTACCGCCCTGGTGTTCGGGTGTGATGACGTGGCATCCTGCTACAGTGTAGACGTGTTGACAAGGCGCCAGGTTGGCAGAAAGGAAGGAAGTCGGAGGGCACGTGTAGTCGCCAGTTGATAAGCTGGCGTGTTCCGACTTCCAGCTTACCAGAATGGGCGATCGCCAGGTTGAAGATGAAGTCGCCAGATGTAGACCCAGGCAACCAAGCAGTTGGAGATCGCCAGAACAAGCACATCGCCGAAGATGAAGGAGAAGCAGGTTACGAAGGCGGCCGGCGAGACCACAGGGAAGGTGTATGAAGGCCCCTAACTCGCCAGTTCCAGTAGAGATCGCACTCCTAAGTTAGCTATGCACTGGGCAGTACCATGCATAAGTAACTTAGCCAAAATGAGAGTAGAAGCAGCGCCAAGTCAGGGAGCCTCCAGATGATGGCACGTGTACAGTTGGATGCGAGCCACGTGTCCAAGTCTGTAACTGCCAGGAGAGAGAAAGCCACCAGGTATATAAGAGTTCTTAACAAACTTTCTGAGGTACGCACGTTCAGTTCATACACTTTACGCTTGCAAGTTAGAGCTGACTGTGAGAGAGGATTTGCACGGTTCCAGTTCTCTTAGTTTTTGGTGATACCGTCACTGACTTGAGCGTTGGAGTGCGATCGGCCGCAGCGGCGCCGTGTTGTTTCTTTGCAGGTTCTTGAGATAGATCCAGAAGAGGAACGGAGGTGAGAAGCGGTGCGCACGTCGATCCTCTGACGAGGCAGTTTCCAGCGTTCCGGTCAACAGGCAGGATCATCAGAGCGCCCACCGTGGGGCGGTGTAAAACTTGCTCCCATCCACAGCGTGAGTTCTTGGAAGTTTCCGAAGTTTTCTGCGCGGTTGCGTGCTGGTGCAACCGTCGTTCACGGTCTTCTTGAGTTTCGTTCGGTGAATTTGCGTTTTGAACCGTTTGTTTGGCTTTTCGATCGGTGGAGTAAGGTTTTTCGCTGATTGCGCGTAGTCTGTTTGGTAGAAGTTCGAGTTCTTTTGTCTGTTTGGTTGTTCGCGGGGAGGCGGTGGTTTCTGGCGAAGTTGTGGTTTTCTTTGAAGGCTTACGGTGTTCTTGAGTTTTCTTGCACCGTTTCGCACTGTTTTCTCCGATTGATCGCTGATTCGATCGAGGCTGAAGTGTGGTTTGCTGCATTCCTGTGATTCGCTGAAGTTAATGAGAAAAATGAGAAGCAATCGTTCCAGTCCCGTGGCGCCTGTCGCTGCTGAAGGCGACACCGCCATGACCATGGCGCAGATGGCAGAGATGATGCGCTCGTTGCAGGCAACTGTGGAAGCCTCGCGCGTAGAGCAGGCGAGGATACATAAGGACCTGGTCGCCTCTCGCGCTAGGAACGAGGAGCTCAGCAAGGTGACTGAGGAGCTGCGTTGAGCTCTTCAGGAGCAGCAAGGACGTTCTTCTGCTGAAGAGGTGGCGCCGTCGACGCCACCTCGTGTTTTCCCAATGCCTTTTGTTCAGGCGATCACCGACACGCCTATTCCCACGAGCGTGGTTCCGGTTAAGGCTGTCTTTACCGGCGTGGAGGATCCAGAGGCTCATCTGACCACGTTCCACACGCAGATGATGCTGTCGGGAGGGTCAGACGCCGTCTACTGCAAGATGTTCGTGAGTACGCTCCAGGGAACGGCGATGGAGTGGTTTGTGAGCCTGCATAACGGCCACATAACCAATTTTCAACAGTTCTCGAAAATCTTTGTCGAGCAGTACATTGTGAATAAGGCACCGCCCAGGGTGTCTTATGATCTGTTTGATATAAGGCAGTACCATGGGGAGTCCCTCAGAGACTACCTCAATCGCTTTGGAGCGCAGATGGTCAGATCGCCGGCCAAGGATGAAGAAATGCTGGTCTATGCCTTCAAGAAGGGCGTGCAGCCGGGGCCATTCTGCGAGGCCTTGATCAGGGCTCATCCAGCGACGTTTGCTGAAGTTAGGCGACTTGCGGTGGCCCACATCGCCGACGAAAGTGAAGTCGCCGAGAAGAGAGGCAGCGTGGCTCCCGCCAGGCCACGCGCCCAGACCAGAATCCAGCCGCAGAGGGTGCTGGAAACGGCGGCGGCGGCCAGAAAAGACCAGAGGACTCGCCATCCTTACGACAGGAGAAACAAGGGAAGAAGCCAAGCGCGCCAACAACCAGCACGCCAGCAACCAGCGCGCCGGGAATACAATCGCCCGCCTAAGCACAAATTTGTCATGGGACTAGCGGACCTGATCGCTATCCCTAACATATCTGCTAGGTTGAAGGCGCCTGAGAAGGTGGGCGACAAGGTGCTGGGGTCAAAGCCGGACGCCTGGTGCGAGTTCCACCAATGTTTTGGCCACACCTTGGACTCGTGTTTGTCTTTGGGATATCAGCTCGACGATCTGGTTAAGAGCGGGTTCCTAAATGACTATCTGCTGGATAGGAGGACGGGGGGAGCATCGAGTTCCCAGCCAGTAGGTGGAGAAGCCCAGCAACACGAGATGCCTATCCACGGGGAGATCCACACCATTGCAGGGGGTTTCTCAGGTGGTGGATGCACCGCATCGCAGAGGAAAAGGTATGCGCGATCGGTGATGACAGTGGACATGTTTGAAGATCACTCGCCGGAAGTGGACATTACGTTCACCAAGCAGGATCTTCGGGACGTTGTGCCTCACGACAACGATCCCATAGTTATTTCGTTGGTTACAGCAGGGAGGAAGGTCCATAGAGTTCTGGTGGACTAAGGAAGCTCGGCAGACGTGATGTTCTGGCCGACTTTCACGCAGCTGGAATTGCCCCTTGACCAGCTAAGGCCCTATGGAGGGTGCTTATATGGGTTCGCCGGTGACCAGGTGGAGGTCAGGGGGTACATTGAGCTGAGAACCACGTTTACAGATGAGGCTGGGTCGAGGACGGAGAAAATCAAGTACCTCATCGTAAACGCCCCTTCAGCATATAACATCCTGTTGGGAAGGCCCACTCTTAACAGGATAGGTGCCATTCCGTCGACTCGGCACATGAAGGTGAAGCTGCCGTCCATGGAAGGGGTGGTGATCACGATTAAGTCTGATAAGAAAGAAGCTGAAAGGTGCTATGAGAATAGCCTGAAAAACAAAAGATCAGTGAGCTATGTAACAACCACCCCACCTCCCGGTGTGAAGCCCAGACCGCCAGTAACAGAGGAGGCCGCCGGAAGAGACGTGGAAATGGTGGATGCTGAGCTGAGGGAGAGGAACGCTGGCCTGGAGGAGGAAGAGGCGCGGAATCGCCCCGAGGAAGCAAGGGAACAGGGAATCGCCAGGGCGGTGATCGCCAGAGAATCCAGGCCTAAACCTGTCGAGCAGTGGCTCGAAAAGGAGATCGGAGGGAAGGTCTTCAAGCTGGGAAGATCTCTGGAGGTTGATCTCCAGGACCAGATCGCCAAGGTGATTGAGCGGCATCTGGATGCGTTTGCATGGTCCGCTTCGGACATGCCCGGGATTGATCCCGACTTCTTGTGCCATCATCTGGCGATGGACAACATGGTGAGACCGGTGCGACAAAGGAGAAGAAAATTCAACGAGGAGAGGAGGCAGGCGATCAGGGACGAAACACAGAAGCTCCTCGCTGCAGGCCACATCAGGGAAGTCCAGTACCCTGAATGGTTGGCAAATGTCGTGCTGGTGAAGAAGAGTAACGGGAAATGGCGCATGTGCGTCGATTTCACCGATCTAAACAAAGCTTGCCCAAAGGATTCGTATCCTTTACCGAGCATTGATGCCCTGGTTGATAGTGCTGCAGGGTGCAAGCTGCTGAGGTGATGCCGTTTGGGCTGAAGAACGCGGGGGCCACGTACCAGAGGTTGATGGATCGAGTACTTGCACCAATGCTGGGAAGGAACGTGCAAGCTTACGTCGATGACATGGTCGTGACCTCGCAGGAGAAGAGCAAGCACGTTGCAGACTTGGAAGAATTGTTCACGACGATCGCCAAGTTCAAGTTAAAGCTCAACCCGGAGAAATGCATTTTCGGCGTGGAGGCAGGAAAATTTTTGGGTTTTCTCTTGACTGAGAGAGGAATAGAAGCTAACCCAGACAAGTGTGCCGCCATCTTGGCGATGAGAAGCCCGGTTACGGTGAAAGAAGTCCAGCAGCTAACAGGTCGGATGGCAGCCCTATCTCGCTTCGTGTCAGCTAGCGGAGAGAAGGGGCATCCCTATTTTCAATGTCTGCGGCGCAATAATAAGTTTGCTTGGACGAAAGAGTGCGAGGAAGCTTTCGTCAAACTGAAGGAGTATCTGGCGAGCCCGCCGGTTCTGTGCAAACCGCTGGCGGGAATTCCTCTCAGGTTGTATTTCGCTGTGACTGAGAGGGCGATGAGTGCGGTGCTCGCCCAGGATCAGGATCAGGTTCAGAAGCCTATTTATTTTGTGAGCAAGGTGTTGCAGGGCCCAGAAACGAGATATCAGGCCCTGGAGAAGGCTGCGCTGGCTGTGGTGTTTTCGGCGAGGAGGTTGCGCCACTACTTCCACAGTTTCACGATACTGGTGATGACTGACCTGCCCATCCAGAAGGTCTTGAAGAAACCCGATGTTGCGGGAAGGATGGTGAAGTGGGCTGTAGAGTTGTCAGAGTTTGATATTAAGTACGAGCCCCGAGGCCCGATCAAGGGGCAAGTCTTTGCAGATTTCGTGGTTGAGCTCTCATCAGAGGCGACGCGGGTTGAAGGAGACGATTTCCGTTGGGTACTTTCAGTGGATGGATCGTCGAACCAGCAGGGCAGCGGTGCTGGAGTCATATTGGAAGGACCCAACGGCGTGCTGATTGAACAATCTTTGAGGTTTGCCTTCAAAGCCAGCAACAATCAAGCAGAGTACGAGGCGCTGATCGCCGGGATTTTGCTGGCCAAGGAGATGGGGGCTAGGGCTAAGAGTGACTCGCTGCTAGTCACAGGGCAAGTAACCGGCGAGTTCCAGGCTAAAGATCCACAAATGGCGGCTTACTTGGCGTATGTGCAGGAATTGAAGAGTTCCTTTGCCTCTTTTGAAGTAGGGCATGTGCCCCGAGAGCAGAATGCCCGAGCTGACTTGCTTGCTAAGCTCGCCAGCTCAGGCAAGGGGGGTAGGCAGAGGACGGTGATTCAAGAAACTCTGAAGACGCCAAGGGCATTTGTAGCAGATCACCTGGTCCTTCATATAAGCAAGTCGACGAAGAGAGCAGCGAGAAGCCATAAGTCCTTGACGCAAGAAACTCTGAGATCGCCGAGAGTTAGAGCATGTCAAAGAGAGAAGGTGGATGTGATGCAGGTCTGCGCCGCCCATGAGCCAGACACTTGGATAACGCAATACAAACGGTGCCTGGCAGATGGCCTCCTCCCGCTGGATCCGGCAGAAGCTAGGAAGGTAAAGAAAAATTCCAGCAAGTATACGTTGATTGATGGCGATTTGTACAGGTTTGGGTTCACTCACCCGCTCCTGGAATGTATACACGGCGAGAAATGCACGAGAATCATGGCGGAGCTCCACGAAGGTATATGCGGAAGCCACGTCGGGGGTCGAGCTCTAGCCGCAAGGACTCTCCGTGCAGGATACTACTGGCCATCCATGAGAGAAGATTGCAAGAAATATGCCCAATGCTGTAAACAATGCCAGCAGCACGCCGATTGGCATAAGGCACCTCCCGAGGAGTTGAAGTCGATCTATAGCCCTTGGCCGTTTCATACTTGGGGAATCGACATCCTGGGACCTTTCCCGCTGGCGATCAGGCAAATGAAGTACTTGGTGGTGGCGATTGAGTATTTCACCAAGTGGATTGAAGCAGAACCAGTGGCCCAGATCACCGCGCACAAGATCGAAGGTTTTGTATGGAAGAACATCGTGTGCCGGTTTGGAGTGCCTAAGCGCCTGGTGTCAGATAATGGGACACAGTTTGCAAGCCACCTGTTGAAGAAGCTTTGCGAAGGGGTGGGAATTCAACAAGTGTTTGCATCCGTCGAGCACCCTCAGACAAATGGCCAGGTGGAGTCAGCTAATCGGGTGTTGTTGAGAGGTTTGAAGAGAAGGCTTGAGAAAGCCAAGGGAAGTTGGGCTGAGGAGGTACCCCGCATAGTCTGGGCGTACCACACCACCGAGCAGTCAGGAACCCACGAGACCCCGTTCAGCTTGGTCTATGGGTGTGATGCCATGATTCCAGTAGAGATCCAGGAGAGCTCGCCGAGATTCCAGAACTTCGTAGAGGAAGACTCGAATGAAGAGAGAAGGCTAAACCTGGATCTGCTGGATGAGGTCAGGGAAGAGGCGAGGTTGAAGGCTGAGGCCGTGAAGAGAAGGGTTGAACGAAGATACAACCCAAAGGTGATGCCAAGGCAGTTTAGAGAGGGCGACTTGGTGATGAGGAAGGCCCACCAGTACGAGATGGAGAATAAATTGTCACCCAAGTGGACTGGACCGTTCAGAATAACCGAGGCGCTCGGAAACGGGGCCTACCGCTTAGAGACGCTGGAAGGAGGGGCGATCCCTCGCACCTGGAACGCCACACACCTGAAGTTGTACTATAGTTAAGAGCTTTGTAAGTAAAGACAAACACAAATGTTATATTACACTGTCTCTGTTAAAACAGTTTCAAGGGGGCACTCTTTTTTCCCTAAGGAGGGTTTTTAATGAGGCCACCCAATAAAAGAAGAGTTTTCGAAGTATAAGGCGTTTTCTGGTTGCATGTTTGCTGTTTTCCAAAAGTTTTGAAGAAAGACCTTGTCACTTGTAAGTGATTTAAGGCGAGGCAAGATATATCGCATGCTTTCTAAAAGTTTTAAGTCCTCATCGTTTTTCGGCGATTGGAGGCACCAGTGAAGTTTTAAAAGTCCTCATCGTCTTTCGGCGATCGGAGGCACCAGATGAAAGACCTCAACGCCCTCGCGCGTCCTGAGGCAAGTTAAAGACCTCCTCGCCATCGAGCGAGTGCAGGCGAGAAAGGGTAAAAAGTCCTCCATGTTTCTGGGGGCGAGAAGATGGAACCCCTGGGGCAATGTAGAGGCAAGTTAAAGACCTCCTCGCCGTCGAGCGAGCGCAGGCGAGAGAAAGAAAAGGTCCTCAGTGCATCCAGGGGGGAGGAGATGTACACCCTGGGCAAGTTGAGGCACCAGATAAAGTCCTTCTCGCCGTTGTGCGAGCTAAGGCCAGTTAAAGACCTCCTCGCCGTCGAGCGAGTGCAGGCAAGAGAAAGAAAAGGTCCTCAGTGCATCCAGGGGGGAGGAGATGTACACCCTGGGCAAGTTGAGGCACCAGATAAAGTCCTTCTCGCCGTTGTGCGAGCTAAGGCCAGTTAAAGACCTCCTCGCCATCGAGCGAGTGCAGGCGAGAGAAAGAAAAGGTCCTCAGTGCATCCAGGGGGGAGGAGATGTACACCCTGGGCAAGTTGAGGCACCAGATAAAGTCCTTCTCGCCGTTGAGCGAGTTCAGGCGAGTTAAGACCTTCTTGCTTACATGCGAGTTTAGGCAAGATAAAATCCTTCTCGTCTAGAACGAGTTCAGGTATGGCGCAGAGGGTGGAAGAAGTATGGAAGGTGGCTAAGGTAGGTTCGAAGAGAACGCCTAGTCAGCCGGTCTTTGTTCTGAAGTCCAGGAGGGTAGAAAGAGATCCCTAAAGGCGTCTCTGCCCCATGCGAAGAAACGATTGCCAAAGCATGAGGCTAGAAAAAGCTAATGATGCCAAGAGTTCTTGGCGATCGGGAAAGTTCAAACATGGCGAGAAGGCTGAAAGACTGGTTTGAGGAAGCAGGTCGTGTGGGACGTTATTTGAGCCAATAATTGAGTTACAGTTCGTTGCTTGAAGGGTATTTTTGTGATAAGGTTAGTTGCTTTAAGAGTACAAGTTGGTTAAAGTGATTATTACTTGAGTTTGAAGTGGTTCGAAGCGGTTAAGTTAAAAGGTCGTGTTTGCAAAATCGTTAAGTTAAATTCGACAAAGTTAAATATGCAAGGAAGGTTAAAGCGCTTAAAGAAGTCAAGAGAGTGAATACCCAAGCTTTGTCATTGAGATAAGTACTTGTTGAAGGCATACATACAGGAGTTTTTATAGAATAACACAAGGGAAATCATAAAAGTAGCAGATGAGGTGGAGTTGATTAGTCTTCAGCAGGAACGACCTTTCCATCTACTACTTCGTTGTTCAACGACACCAGGCTGAGATCCAGATCGGGAAATAGGCAAGCGAATTGTTCCCGCGCAGCTTCGAACCCAGCAGCCAGAATCTGAGCAGAATTCAGCTTGAGTGCTTCGATTTGCCCCTGAAGTTCCTCAATCCGCTTCTTGAGGTCTTCGGTTTGCTCTTTCAGCTCTTTGTTCTGCTGTTCCAGCTCTTCAACCAGTTTTTTAAGATTTTCGTTGGTCTTTTGAGCCTGGAGAAGGTCTTCAGTAACCTTCTTGGATTCCGATTGCGCTTGGGCCAACTCAGCAGCCATCTTTCCCTTCTCTTTATTGGCCTCGACGAGATCAGCCATGGCGTCGTCTCTGCTCCAGTTTTTGCACCTTAGCGGCGTCAGCTTGAATGTGAGCCTCCAGGTCGATCGCCTTGGCGCGAAGAGGCACGATTTTGCTTTCCAGCTCGACCTTCTCTTGGGCAAGATCGTGAACTTTGCGGCGAAGGTCAGTAGCCTCCTTGCGCGCCAGCCTGAGCTCGGTGCTCATTGCATCCTCCACCCGGGAGTGTTCGATTTCTGCGAGCGTCAGGCTGAAGGACAACTTCTCCACCTCGATCTTCATAGTGCTGTTTTCGGTTTTGAGGTTGAAGAGGTCGTCTTGGAGCCTCCTGATTGAGCCTTCCACAGCCCTGGTTATAATCGCTGGGATATCCTCTGCTATGGTTTTCAATTTGGCGGTCAGAGGTTCCCACATCCTTGTGACCTCAAGGGGAAGGTTTGCTGCTTGGAGAGGCGCCAGGTGGGCTTGTTGTGGGTTCTCGTCGCCACCTTCCTTAGCAGGATCTTCAGTGTTTGCTTCCTGGCGTGGCGACGGGATCGGGGATTCGGTGATTAGAATTGGAGAGGTGTGAGCAACCTCATCCCCGATTGGAACATCTCCTGCAGCGGAGGCATTTGAAGGAGGACCCCCTCCGGCTGACACATATGGTGTAGAGGCGCTCGGGGGGTCCTCCAGGAAATTTGGCTCTTGGGCCTCAGCTGCAGGTGGCGCAGTGGCCAGTGGAACCGCTTGGACTGGTGAAGAAGGAGCCTGTGGTGTTGGCGAGGGTGGAGGAGGAGCAGGCGTTGATGGTGATGTCGAGCTTGGAAGAGGTGGTGGGGCAGGTGGTGAAGATGGTGCCACCCTTTTCCTCTTCGTAACGAGGCCATCCTCGGTGACCTCGTCGTCCTCTTCTTCCTCCTCATGGACGACTTGAGGGGCTTTTCTTTTAGGTCTCTTCAGGACCAATTTTTTGCGTTGAGCAGGCTCCTTGGGTGGTGATCGCCCTTGGACAATGGCGGCCTCCACCACCGAGTTGGGCACCGTTTGGGAACCGGTTGCCAACCCGTGGTTTCGGGCGAGCGATTTGAGTTCGGCGAGCATGTTCCTGGGCAACATGTTGTCTGCAGGGGACGGAGATGCGTGGGTTAACTCAAGAAAAACAGATAAGGGCATAATGTAATAAACAGCAAAGCAGATAATATGGGCAGAAAAAGTAAAGCCAAAGTCTTGCGCATAACGCACAAGACGCCCAGAAACAGCTAAATAGAAGCAGTATTAAAGCAATAGTTCAAATGACCTAACCTATTTGAAATTCTAGCTGATCTTCGTAGAATTCAAAGCTGATCAGGGAGGTGGTGAGGAAAGTTATGTTGGCGTCCGCCACCTTCTTCCAGAAGAGACAAAGGTCTCTGTCCAATGCTCCCATGCTATCAGGACTTCTGGGCCTCCTGAAGCAGCTCTTGGACTCTTTTTTCCCCTTGTCCACCCAGTACAAGGGGAAGCCATCAAGAAGGGAGGTGTCCTTGTCGTTTGCACGCACTTGGACGAATTTCCCCTTCCAATCTTTGTACGATTGCTGGAAGATGGTAAAGATGGATCTCCCAGCAATCGCATTCAAGCTGACCCACAGGCGGTCTCCTGGGTGCTTGGCTTCAAAAAGGAACAAAAACACGTCCACCGACGCGGGCAACCCCAGGTGGGCGCACGTTACTTGGAAGGCTCGAACAAACGCCCAACTGTTGGGGTGGAGCTGGGCGGCAGAAATGTTGAGCTCGGTAAGAAGTTCCCTCTCGAATCGGGTGAGAGGGAACCTGAACCTAACCTTCTTGAACAGAGTCGTATAGACAAAGCAGAAGGGCCCGTCGGCGCTTACTTTGTCATTAGCACACACGGGCAGGTCGGCAGGGCAAGGCAGCACCATCATCCTTTCGTCGTGCTCCTTGTGAAACGATTGGTAAATCTCGTCCCCCTTAGTCAGCCGCAAGATTGCTCCCGCAGTGTTCACAGAGGACGTTTCTTTCAGAAGGGTTGAGTTAGCCCAGGGGTATAAAGTTTTGAAGTCTGGCGGAGGAACGGGGGCTCCTCCAGTGTTAGATGGAGTCGCCTGGGCCGGGGCAGATTGGGAAGACGCAGGCCTCTCAGCCTGCGAAGAGGAAGCGCCACGAACTTGTGTTGAGTCGTGTGCTTGTGAAGGAAGGTTTCGTGCTGATGGAGGGGGGTTCGGGGTAATCTTGGTGCGAGTCATGATAGCAGCTGCAAAGGAAGAAGAAAGGAAAAATGATCAGGAGGGTTACGAAGGCTGACTCGATCATAGGAGGAAGGTGAAAGACGAACGAATGCAGGTTCGTTGCGACGATCGACAAAGCCCTAAGTTACGCAGAAGGAGAAATGGAAAAAAAACCCACAGCGTATGCACCAAGCACTTACAGGATGATGCAAGTCGGTGAAAATGCAAGGAAAACCAGCAGATGAAGGAAAGTAGTTACCTTTCGATGATCAGGAAGACGATGGAGGAAGATGGTGATCTCGAGCGTTGAAGAGCGTTGAGAGTTTTCGCAGAAGGAAGTTAGAGCGTTTGCAAGCACGAAGAAAGTGATGGAACAGTGAAGCGAAATGGGTTTAAGGGTTTTTCGAAATGGGTTTAGGGAGCGCAAACGGCAAATGAAGAGAGTCGTTGATGAAGCCACGTGTCGAGCGATGAGTGAGGGGTTTGGTGGGGCGTCAGAGCAGCAGAAGGTGGTACAACCGCTTGGAATTTCGCGTCAGGGACACGCAGATCGGTGTTAACGAAGGCTCTTTCAGTCTTTTCGCTAGACAAGTCTTCGCTTAAGACTGGGGGGCTTGTGTACCGCCCTGGTGTTCGGGTGTGATGACGTGGCATCCTGCTACAGTGTAGACGTGTTGACAAGGCGCCAGGTTGGCAGAAAGGAAGGAAGTCGGAGGGCACGTGTAGTCGCCAGTTGACAAGCTGGCGTGTTCCGACTTCCAGCTTACCAGAATGGGCGATCGCCAGGTTGAAGATGAAGTCGCCAGATGTAGACCCAGGCAACCAAGCAGTCGGAGATCGCCAGAACAAGCACATCGCCGAAGATGAAGGAGAAGCAGGTTACGAAGGCGGCCGGCGAGACCACAGGGAAGGTGTATGAAGGCCCCTAACTCGCCAGTTCCAGTAGAGATCGCACTCCTAAGTTAGCTATGCACTGGGCAGTACCATGCATAAGTAACTTAGCCAAAATGAGAGTAGAAGCAGCGCCAAGTCAGGGAGCCTCCAGATGATGGCACGTGTACAGTTGGATGCGAGCCACGTGTCCAAGTCTGTAACTGCCAGGAGAGAGAAAGCCACCAGGTATATAAGAGTTCTTAACAAACTTTCTGAGGTACGCACGTTCAGTTCATACACTTTACGCTTGCAAGTTAGAGCTGACTGTGAGAGAGGATTTGCACGGTTCCAGTTCTCTTAGTTTTTGGTGATACCGTCACTGACTTGAGCGTTGGAGTGCGATCGGCCGCAGCGGCGCCGTGTTGTTTCTTTGCAGGTTCTTGAGATAGATCCAGAAGAGGAACGGAGGTGAGAAGCGGTGCGCACGTCGATCCTCTGACGAGGCAGTTTCCAGCGTTCCGGTCAACAGGCAGGATCAATAGTGATCATGAATCCCTTAAATATTTAAAAAGCCAAAGAAAGCTTAACAAGAGACATGCTAAGTGAGTCGAGTTCCTTGAGCAATTTCCTTATGTGATCAAACATAAGCAAGGTAAAATAAATGTGGTTGCGGATGCTCTTTCAAGAAGATATACCTTGCTAAATATTTTTGATGTTCAATTCTTAGGATTTGATCACATAAAGGAAGTCTATAAAGATGACCTTGATTTTTCTCTTATCTATCAAGAGTGTTCCAAAGGAGGACACAAAGACTTTTTCATACATGATGGTTTCCTTTCCAAAGGAAAAAGACTTTGTGTTTCCCATGGATCTTTAAGACAATCTCTTGTTAGAGAGGCACATGAGGGTTGGATTATGGGACACTTTGGGGTAGCTAAGACTTTAGATACATTGCATGAACATTTCTTTTGGCCCCACATGCACAAATCCGTACATAGCTTATGTGATAAATGCATAGCCTGTAGGAAGGCTAAATCTAAAGTGCAACCCCATGGTTTATATACCCCTTTTCCCATCCCTAATATGCCTTGGGTAGATATTTCAATGAATTTTATTCTAGGTCTTCCCATGACATCTCGGGGTATGGATTCTATCTTTGTGGTAGTGGACTGCTTTTCTAAATTGGCTCACTTTATTCCACGCCACAAAGTAGATGATGCTTGTTTTATTCCAAATATCTTGTTTAAGGAAGTAGTTCGTTTGCATGGGCTTCTTAGAAGTATTGTATCCAAAAGATATTCAAAGTTCTTAATCCAATTTTGGAGGACTTTGTTGGGAAAACTTGGAACTAAACTCTTGTTTTCTACTTTTTGCCACGCCCAAACTGATGATCAAACTTAGATGGTTAATAGAACTTTGGGTCAAATGTTAAGATGCCTTATTTTCGGGAACCCAAGAGTGTGGGAAAATTTACTACCTCATATTGAATTTTCCTATAATAGAGTAGTAAATTCTAGCACTGCCCACACTCATTTTGAGGTTGTTTATGGGTTCAATCCCCTCACACCTCTTGACCTTCTTCCAATTCCTGTACTTGATGAGGTGTTGTGCAAGGATGGTTTTGACAAAGCTTCTTTTATTAAAGACTTGCACCATCACATCAAGCTGCAAATTGAAAGGAAGGTCAACAAGTATGCTGAACTTGCCAACAAAAGGCGCAAGGCATTAATCTTTGAACCCGGGGATTGGGTTTGGCTACACTTGAGGAACGATAGATTCCCTACTCAAAGGAAGTCCAAACTTATGCCATACGATGATTGTCCTTTTCAGGTCATCAAGAGGATTAATGATAATGCCTATGAGTTAGATATGCCTGATACATACCTTGGTAGTCATTCTTTTAATATCAGTGATCTATATCCATTCTCTGCAGGTCTTCCAAATTCATGGATGAATTCTCTCCAACCCGGGGAGCATGATGGGGAACAAGGAGAGAGGGCGCCTGAGGCCCAAGCCCAAGCCCAATCTGAGGGCCAAGCCCAACCCATGATCTCATCACCCACCATGCCTCAGAGGATTACTAGGAGTAAGGAAAAGACTTTAGGAGATGAGCATCAATTGATGTCTCTTTTTGTAATATCTTTAAAGTAGGTTTAAATAGTGTTCTTGCCGGTTGACCTGGGTGTGTCTATGTGCGCGACCTTGCCCGTCAGCTAGGGACACCTTCCTTCTGGTAATCTGTGAGCACCTGCAAAGAAGTGGACAAATGGGCGCCCTAGCGGCCGTTTGCACTCCGACGCTCAAGTCAGCTAACAAGAAACACCAAAACTCTACACCTCCGTATCGGAGCACCGTGGATGGCACTCTGAAGGTGGTAAAATGGACTGTGTATTGTGTGCTGTTTCTGGTTCTGGCAAACGATCCTTCTCTAGTCCCTTGTGCGTAGCATAAGAGCTCGAGCAAGCAACTAGAGTGTGTTTTCGGGAAAATTCGCCAGAAGTTCGATCCCCGTTTCTAACGTCCCAGGTTCCCTTTAAACGTCTCTCGCATTTAAAGCGTCTTAAAAGCGCATTTAAGGTTATGAAACGTTCAGCGCCTTTAAGACGTTTAAACCACTTAAAGCATTTAAAGTACCTTAAAACGCTCGAAACGTAAACTTTAATTACTTTCAAATAGCTTTAATTACCTCATACCGGACAAACCCTTTGGAAATCATTGATGTTTATGTTCTCCTTGTCGCGTGTCCTCCTGACTTGGCCGTTATTATACGTGGAGGGCCTCACAGCATTGTGACCCAGCTTAGGGGTATTTCCTCGCGTGAGTCCTCATCCCGGGGAATGCATCTGGCGCAAGGGGTGACTCCTTGGGTGCCAACTCATGCCCCCCAACCTCTAGTCATTCGCTCTGAGAGCGTATCTACCTTCCTCTTGCACCCTGCACCTGGTTACCCCTGGGCATGACCCTCTCATGAGTCGTATCTATCCCAAGGGTCTCCCTCGGGTGGCATGGGCACTTCACGAGTCAGGTTGCTCTCTACTGGCGCTAATACTATGGCCTTGAAGCCACCTTTCTCTTTTCTTTATTAACGTTTCTGCGCTAGGCGGGCCCGAAGCCTCAGTGGCGTCACTCCCTCCATGGTCTTTCCTATCCATGGGTGTAGGGGAGTTCCTACTCATCTTGGCGATGCCTTGTTTAGGCAACGCCCTTTCTCGGCGACGCCTTTTCTTGGAGACGCCTTATGTAGTCACTCTGTTGACTTCCTTTCTTTGGGGCCCTTCGTGTGGTCCCACCATACGTTGACCTTGACCCCGACGTTGACTTTGACTTTGGTCAACGCCCGGGGATGGGACGGTACACAAGCCCCCCAGTCTTGAGCTGATGACTTGTCTTCAGCGAAAAGACTAAGGCCTCGTCCACGCCATCCACGTGGCACCTTGGTGACGTGTCATTCTTGCTGACACGACATTCCCCGAACCATTGACGTGACATTCCCTGAGCAGTTGAAATGTTCTTAATGGCTGATGGGACATCCCTGACTCGGGAAAAGTAACGCTTTTTGGGTCACGCTTAATCGCTCGCCACGTGGCCCATCACGCGGTCATCATCCAAAGACTCTTGCGCTCCCAGCGAGCGCCTAATCCTGTGACACGTGGCATCATCAAACAACCACCATCTGTTGCCTCTCGCGCTCCTCGTAATGTTTAAGTTACCCAAAACCCCGCTCGAAACCACTGTTTCATCCACTCTCTTTGCATTCTCGCACTGTTCATCTTCTTCGAGTTCTTTCTCTGCGGTCTCTGTTCTCTCCTTCGCGCTTCCACTCCTCACCTACTCCGATACTCAAAGGTACGATTTTTTCCAGCACTGCTGACTCTCCCTCTTTACTGCATTGCTGTGATGTATAGATGAACTGCCTGGGACTGTTTACTTTCTTGTATTCTCGTGTTGTTCTTGTGCCTCTCTGTTTTCCCCTCATTATTCTTTTTCTCGCATGGGTAGGGTTTGCCTAGGGTTTCTCTTTTTCCCCCTTTTTCTTCCTCAAACCCCCTTTCGTTGAACCCTTTCTTTTTCTTCATTCTTCAGCTCTTGATCCGATGGCGCGAAACAAGGCCACTGCCGATCCGCCAGCCCCCAGGTCCCACTACAAGGAGGAATACCGCTGGGCCTCCGATGAGCTTCTTGCGGAGTGCTCCACCTTGACCTCCGTCGAAGACGTTGAAGCCCACAGGGAGGACCCCACTCTCTATAACTTCAACGCCTTCCACAAGACCCATGACTCACTCATCTTCGTTTGCCGTGCAAGGCCGGGGGAGCCTGTTTGTGTAGATGAAAGGGCCACCGGGGGAAGCCCTTTCTTCTTCGTCTACCAAATGGTATTTAAACGAGTGGGCCTACGCCTTCCTCTCACTCCCTTTGAAAGGGAGTTGCTTACTAAAATCAACACTGCCCCTGCCCAGCTTCACCCCAACAACTGGGCTTTCATGAGGGGTTTCCAAATTCTCTGTGGGTATCTGGGCATCCCTTCCTCTGTGGACGTCTTTCTTCACTTTTTCGAGGTGAAGAAATAGGGCAAAAGCCTCTGGATGAGCTTCTCTGGCGTCGCTGGCCGCATCATCCTCACTCTTTTCCAAAACTCGTTCAAGGGGTGGAAGGGAAGTTCTTCAAGGTGCGTGCCACTAAACACGACCCCACCGTATTGGAGGGCTTTCCCCTGTATTGGTCGGAGAAGCCCGTATCGACTAAGCCCAAGGCTTTGGATGAGCTTGCCTCCGCTGACAGGGAGGTATGAAAGGCCTTGGCTGGGGTCGGGGTGGTCTTCGACACCGCCAAGCTCATCACTAACGAGTTCAATGCTCACGACCTCTCCACCTATTTTGGTACTTGCTTTTGATTTCACCCACTAGAACTTGCTTGTACTTTGCTTGGTCTCATTTGAATGTACTTGTATTGTATGAACCGTTGTGGTTATATGAACTTACTTGTATTGCTTGAACCATTGTGGTTGCCTGCATGTGCTTGACTGCTCCTCCCCTTCTGCCTCACCTGAATTAGTCTTTGCTTGGTTGTTCTGACTGTCGCAGGTTCGGTAATGGCTTCTTCAAGGCGTCTCGCACTTGCCAAGTTCTTGAAGAAAGCAAAGTCCACAAAAGGAGGCGGGGACTCCGTCGCCCTCGACGTGCCGCCCACTACTCCACCAGCTCCTGTCACTTCCCTACCGACTCCACCATCTTCTCCACAAACATGCCAAACACCTGCCTCTCCTCCTCCCATTGCTGCGGTCCCACTGGCCGCGGCATCAACACATGCTCCAGCACGCCCAGACAAAGGGAAAAGGGTGCTGGAGATAAACTCTGACAGTGAAGATTCAGGTTGCGCCCTGGTCTTCAAAAAGAGGAGACCTGCAAGGGTCCCTACTCTGCCCACTGCGTCTCCCGGTGGCGGGGACTCTCTAAGGGACGACCCTCCAAGCGCTACGTCGCCTTCGCCCCAAGTAGTCCAAGAAGAACAAGATGAAGGGGCCGAGTCGGTTCCTCCGCCGCTACCCCTGCCTGAAGCGGCTGCGGCTTCGGGTTCTGCCCCTCTCGTGCCGGCTCTTGCTCCTTCTCCCCGCGAAATACTGATTCCCCGCCCCGTCTACAGGCAGTTGGCGCAGGGATTCACTAAAGGGATGTCGCCAGAAAACCCCAATAGGGGAGGAAGCATGCCTTACTACATGGGGGCGTTCCTGGCGGTAGCACTCGATTGGCGCTCCCAGGCCCAGAGTGTTGCCAAGGGGAGGGAGGCCCTCCGAAAACTTAAATAAGAGATGGGGGCGCTGAAAAAGGAGAAGCAAGCTTGGGGGCTTAGGGAGGAAGCCCACCAAGCTTCACTGAAGCTGGCCCAAGAGGGGAAGGAGGGGGCTGAAGCATACGCGCGTGAGGTTGAACAAGCATATGCAGACCTGCTAGCCCACCTCACCTTCCACCAAATCCAGAATACTGGTCTCCAAGAGGTGGCTCATGCCTCCGAAGTGAAGCAGAAAAAACTTGAAGAAGTGTACGCTGTTCGGGGGCAGAAGCTGGCTGAGACTGAGGGTGCCCTGGCGGCGAAGGTCAACCTTCTCCAAGCTGAAGCCAACAAGCTCCAGGTGGGGAAGGAGTTCTTGGACAAACAGCTGGCGTCCAAGGATTCCAGGATCAACGAGCTGGAAAGGGAAAACCAGGATCTCACCGGCGAGATGGCGGGCGTGTTCGGCGAGGGCTTCAAGGAGGCTCTGGTTCAAGCATCTTGTGAGAAGCCAGGGATCAATGTCTCGAACTGCGACCCTACCCACCACGTCGTTGATGGGAAAGTTGTGCCTCTTGAACTGGGCGATTGAACTGCAAACCCTCAGCCTCCGTCTTTTGCTCTTTACGTTTTTCCTGCGCTTGATAACTTCGTAAATACTTTGAACTATTTGTATTTTGTTGGAACAGTGGGTATTAATTGACATTATCCTTGTCCTTAATCTTCACTTTAACACTTGCATGTTTCTGAGGAATTAAATGTTGTTTGACTGCTATCTTTACCTTTGTTCTTCATTCTTGTATGCTTCAACTGCTTCGCCTGTACTTCTATCTGTTTCTTTCGCTATACTGGGCGAACTTGTACCTATGGTGCTTAGGTAGCACGTAACCTTCTCTTCTCTTTCCTTTACCCATCACTTCTAACTTTCACCTCGAAACCTGTTCCGCCTTCGTATCTGCAAGGCCTCTGCCTCGTGAAGGCATTGGCTGCTCCGCCATTGCTCAAATGCAAGAGTTGAACTTGATCTCTTCCGGCTTCGTCATCGCTCGAGGGTGTGGAGGCTCATCTGTCTTCTGTACTGAGTGTCCACGCTCGAGAAGAGACCTGCTCTGGTCCTAAACACTTGGGACAAAGTTGCGCTTTAGTGCCCACGCCCATGGAGAGGCCTGTCTAACAGCGCCGTATCGTCCATGGAGTGTCTCAAACACCACGGCAATCTGTCCCTTAACTCTTGGTGCTTGGCGCCCACGCCTGAGGAGAGGCTTATTATAGCAGCGTCGTATCGTCCTCAGGGTGTCTAGAAACGCCAAGCACTAGGTAGGCTTGAAGCCCCCCATGGGGTCGCTCCCTCCATGGTCTTTCCTTCCCATGGGTATCGGGGAGCAACGCCGCTGATGACTAGCTTGGCTTCTGGCGATTTCGCCCCCAACCACAGTCTTTCCTACCTGTAGGTATCGGGGGGGGGGGGGGGGGGGGCGACGCCATCAGTGCCTTATACCGGCGACGCCTTCAGTGTCTACTGGCGACGCCATCAGCGTCTTATACTGGCTACGCCATCAGCGTCTTATACTGGCGACGCCCTACCTTGGCGACGCCATGTCTTGGCGATGCCTTGTGCGGTCAATCTGTTGACTTTGGCCTTGGCGTTGACTTTGACTTTGACTCTGGTCAACGCCTGAGGGCGGGACACTTGCTTTAGCGAAAAGCCTAAGGTCTCGCCCGCGCCATCCACGTGGCATTTCCCATATTGCTGATGGGACGTTCCCCTGCTCGATTTGATCTTGACATTTTCTGAGCTTTTGACAAGACGTTCTCTTCCTCGCCGGTGCGTCGTACCCTCGGGGACTCTGTCGACATGACGTTCCCTGAATGAGAACAAGTGACGCTAAAGGTCGTCCTCCCATCTCCTGACACGTGGCTCGAACGCACGGTGCTCCTTTTCGTGTCCTTTGGCGCCTCAACTGTAATATTTGGGTCTTTGAAATCCTGTACCTGCACTCATCATCTCTGTGTTTTCGCATCTTCTTCGTTCCTCTTCCTTCCAAAGAGTTCCTCCTGCGTTCTTTCTTGTTGGCATTTCCCTTCCGCATTTCTACCGTATCTTTCTCCTTTGATCTTCTAGTTCCTTCACTGACAGCTTGTGCCAACATGTCCACCAATCCTCCTATCCCTACAGTCAACCCTAAGGCTCTTTACGTTTGGGCTTCGCGCGAACTTCTCGACGAGTGCTCTAGCTTACTTTCCGCCAGGGCCCTAAGGGAACATGTGGGGGACCCGTGTTCCTATGATCATCGTGCCTTCGCAAAGAGGCATGATGACGACATCGCCGTGCTCCCTTGCACCTCAGGGGAGCCGGTGTGTGGGGATGAGCGGGCCAACAATGGAGTCCCCTTTTTCTACTTTTACCAGGTGCTCTTCAAAAGCGTCGGCGTGCGCCTGCCCTTCTCTAGGTTCGAGAGGGAACTGCTGACGGAGATTAATGCTGCCCCGACCCAGCTGTACCCTAACAACTGGGCTTTCGTCAAAGCCTTCAACATACTATTTGGTTTCCTGGGGTGTGCACCGCCTGTGGACATCTTCCTTCACTTCTTTGAGGTGAAGAGGCAAAGGAACAACCTTTGGGTGACCCTCAACAATGTTCCCGGCAGGGTCCTCCTGACCCCATTCCAGCACTCCTTCACAGGGTGGAAGGGTAAGTTCTTTAAGGTTTGCTGTTCTGATCTCGTGCCTTCCGCCCTGGACGGCTTTCCACTGTACTGGGTGAGGGAGACAAGAGCCTTGAAGTCTAGGCCTCTTAAGAGGCTACCTTTGAACGACCAAGAGGCTTGTCGGATCCTGGCTGGGGCGGGGAGTTTTGGCACTGCCGCTTTGATAAGTCTGGAGTACAACATTGAGGTCTTGGAGAAATATATATGTACGAGGGATTACCTTAAAACCTCTCATCCTTCGCCTTTACTGGATTTTTGCATGACTAATCTTGCGGTGTCTTCACCATGTTTGTCTCCTTTGGTGCAGGCTCGAAGATAAACCGACAACAAAGGTCGCAGCTTGCCCAGGCGTTGAGGGCCAAGAACGGGGCTTCATCATCCTCCCGCTCAGACTCCGGAGGCCACTGAAAGGTGGCCTGATTTCGCTTTTCATATGAGCATAGGGCGTGTACATGATTGCCCCATTTGTCTAATTTGTCTTTATCACGAACTTTATGTGTAACCCTAACTCTTGAGACATACTTTGGTTTCGTCTAAGCGTTGCTCATTTTATTTTTGCATACTCTCGTCTACCTCTGCCTCCTCTGTCATGCTGCGTGCGTTACCTCCGACACTCTCCTCCCTTGTTTTTAGGAGGGTTTATTTTACCTGCACTGAGTGTCCATGCTTAAAGGGAGGCCTGCTCTGGGTGCCCTTAGCGTATCTAACACTAGGGACAAAGTCGCGCTTTGGTGCCCACGCCCATGGAGAGGCCGATATAACAGCGCCGTATCGTCCATGGAGTGTCTCAAACACCAAGGCGACTGGTCCCTTATCTCTTTGGTGCTTGGTGCCCACGCCTGAGGAGAGGCCTATTACAGCAGCGCCGTATCGTCCTCAGGGTGTCTAAAAACACCAAGGCAAAGGCTCCCGTCCGACACCGGGGCTAGTTATTCATACTTGAGGAGGGGGCGTCCCGAAGGAAATCCTCAACCCCTGCTCAAGGACTAAGACTCCCGGATTTTACCTTATCAAACATCTGATACCGGGGCTAGCTATTCACACCTGAGGAGGGGGCGTCCCGAAGGAATCCTTTAACCCCTGCCCAGGGACTAAGCTCCCGGATTTTGCCTCGTGTTGGACATACCTGTTATCTTGACCTCTAGACGCATGCATGCGCTCTTACTACTTGCTTCGAATTCCGCTGTCGTCTCCCCATTTGGCGATGCCTACATTCTGGCGACGCCCCACCTTGGCGGCGTTTCCCTTGGCGACATGTCATTCGGCGACGCCTCTTCTTGGCGACGCCTGATCTTTGCGACGCCTAACCTTGGCGACGCTTGATCTCGGCGGCGCCTCGTCTTGGCGATGCCTTATCTTGGCGACGACTGACGCTGCTTTGAGTCTTTGTCTTTTATCTCCTTAACCTTTGGTCTTACACTTTGAGCGAGAAGAGAAAAACTGAGACAAAGTTTTCTCGAACTTCTATTTTTACTTGGGTGACCTCATTAAAAAACCCCCGAGAGGCAAAAAAAGTGTCCCCTTTACAAATCGTATTACATTACTCTCCACTAACATAACTCAACTGAAATAAAATTTCAAATTGGCCGCATTCCAACTGTGTGGAATGGGACCTCCTTCCAAAGTCTCTAGATTGTATGAACGATTCCCCTTGGCTTTGGTGATTATGAAGGGTCCGGTCCATTTGGGAGACAATTTGTTCTCTAGCTCATATGGGTGAGCTTTCCTCATGACTAAGTCACCAACCTGGAATTGCCGGGGCTTCACCTTGGAGCTATACTGTCGCTCCACTCTTCTCTTCACTGCCTCAGCCTTTATTCTTGATTCTTCCCTGGCTTCGTCCAATAAGTCCAGATTCACTCGCCTCTCTTCGTTGGATTCTTCAACCACAAAATTCTGGTAACGTGGCGAGCTCTCGTGAATCTCGACTGGGATCATCGCGTCTGACCCATATAATAGACTGAAAGGCGTCTCCATGGTGGAAGATTGGGGCGTGGTGTGGTATGCCCATACAATCCTTGGCACTTCTTCTGCCCGCGCCCCTTTAGCTTTCTCCAGTCTTCTCTTCAGCCCTCTCAGCAAAACTCTATTCGCTGACTCTACTTGCCCATTTGTCTGGGGGTGTTCGACTGATGCGAACACCTGCTTGATGCCTACCTCTGTGCACAGGTTTCTCAGCTGTTGGCTTGCAAACTGGGTGCCGTTGTCGGATACCAGCCGCCTAGGCACGCCGAAGCGATACACGATGTTCTTCCAAACAAAGTGCTGCACCTTGTGCACGGTGATCTGGGCCACGGGCTCCGCCTCTATCCACTTGGTGAAGTATTCAATGGCGACGATCAGGTACATCATCTGCCTTATCGCCAGGGGGAACGGGCCTAGGATGTCGATTCCCCACATATGAAAAGGCCATGGACTATATATGGATCTCAGCTCCTCTGGCGGCGCCTTGTGCCAATCAGCGTGCCTCTGACATTGCTTGCAACGCTGGGCGTGCTGCACGCAATCCTCTTTCACTGTTGGCCAGTAGAAACCTGCGCGTACCACTTTAGAAGCTAGAGACCTTCCTCCCACGTGGCTCCCACAGATACCTTCGTGGAGTTCCGCCATTATCCTGATGCACTCGTCGCCGCTTACGCACGTTACGATAGGGTGTGTAAACCCGTGTCTGAACAATACCCCGTCTACCAGGGTATATCTTGCGGCGTTTCTCTTAATCTTCTTGCCCTCCTCCGGTTCCGCTGGGAGAATCCCATCCGCCAGGTATCATCTGTATGGCGTCATCCAAGTGTCTCCTTCGGCTAAAGCATATATCTGCGCATGATTTCCTTCCTCGGTTGCGTCCGCGTATGTACTGATGCGGGGCATCTTCATTGTATCTTAAGTCAAGGAAGGATGACTCCTTGGTCTCCCTCTCGCTGTACAAATATGGAGGACGTCCACCCTGTTATCTTCCACAAACTTTCGCAGAGCTTTGAGCGTCTCTTGGATTACTGTCCTCTGTCTGCCCCCCTTGCCTGAGCTGGCCAACTTGGCAAGCAGGTCAGCTCTGACATTCTACTCTCTTGGGACATGTACTAGCTTAAGAGCGCTAAATGCTCCCTTCAGTAGCTGGACGTACCTTAAATACGCCGCCATTTGTGGGTCCTTGGCTTGAAATTCTCCCGAGACTTGCCCTGTGATCAGCTGTGAATCGCTCTTCACCAGGAGGTTCTGCGCACCCATCTCCTTGGCCAGGAGCATCCCCGCGATCAGTGCCTCGTACTCAGCCTGGTTATTGCTCGCTTTAAAAGCGAAACGCAGAGCTTGCTCGATCAGCACACCATTGGGTCCCTCCAAGACTATCCCTGCTCCACTTCCTTGTTGATTGGAGGAGCCATCGACTGAGAGCGACCACTGCGATCTTGACTCCACCTCTTGGTCGCCTCCGGGTGAGAGCTCTGCAACGAAATCCGCATATACCTGTCCTTTGATAGATCCTCTGGGCTCGTACTGGATGTCAAACTCCGACAGCTTCACCGCCCAGCGAACCATCCTTCCAGCAACATCAGGCTTCTGTAGTACCTTCTGGATGGGGAGATTCGTCATCACCACCACCGTAAAATTGTGAAAGTAGTGGCGGAGCCTCCTGGCCGAGAATACCACGACCAATGCTGCCTTTTCCAGCGACTGATACCTTGTCTCTGGGCCTTGTAAGCCTTACTCACGAAATAGATGGGCTTCTGTACTTGGTCCTGCTCCTAGACTAGCATAGAACTGATGGCCCGTTCTGTTACCGCAAAGTATAGTCGGAGGGGCACGCCTACCACTGGTTTGCAAAGGACGGGTGGCGTCGCCAAGTACTCTTTCAACTTGATGAAAGCTGCTTCACACTCGTCGGTCCACGCAAAGCGACTATTCCTTTTGAGGCACTGGAAATAGGGGTGTCCCTTCTCTCCTCCTGCAGAAACGAACCTTGATAATGCTGCCATTCGCCCTGTCAGTTGTTGCACTTCCTTCACTGATGCCAGGCTCCTCATAGCAATGATGGCTGCGCACTTATCAGGGTTTGCCTCAATTCCTCTTTCTGTAAGCATGAAGCCTAAAAATTTTCCTGCCTCAACCCCAAAGACACACTTCTCAGGGTTCAGCTTGAGGCGATATTTTGAGATGGTGGCGAACAACTCTTCCAGGTAGGCTGTATTTCGCCTTTTATCGTGCGAAGCTACCACCATGTCATCCACGTAGGCTTGTACATTCCTGCCTAACATAGGCGCCAGGACTTTGTCCATTAACCTCTGGTAGGTGGCGCCTGCATTCTTTAACCCAAACGGCATCACCTTGTAGCAGTAGCTACATGTCTCCGTCATGAGTGCTGATTTACCCTCGTCCCTCGGGTGCATCTTGATCTGATTGTAGCCTGAAAAAATGTCCAAGAAGCTCAGCATCTCGCAACCCGAGGGACTATCCACCAGGGCGTCAATGCTGGGTAGTGGGTATGAATCCTTGGGGCACGCCTTGTTTAAGTCTGTGAAGTCTACACACATCCTCCACTTCCCATTCGCTTTCTTCACTAGAACGACGTTGGCCAGCCACTCGGGGTATTGTATTTCCCAGATGTGTCCAGCACTTAGCAACTTCTGTGTCTCTTCCTTCACCACGAGGCGCCTTTCCTCGTTAAACTTTCTCCTCCTCTGTCGCACGGGGTGAACCGTGGCGTCCATGCTAAGATGGTGGCATAGAAAGTCAGGGTCGATGCCTGGCATGTCTGAGGCGGACCACGCAAAAGCATCTAAGTGGCGTGAAATCACCTCTGCCACTTCGTCCCGTTCTTCTTGGCTCAACAAACGCCCCAGTTTGAACGTCTTGCCGCCGATCTATATCTCCACCACATTAGCCGCCGGTTGATCTTTGCTATCCTCTTTTGTGGGTGTCGCCTTAAGTGCTCTCTAGGCGACGCCCCTTCTCAGGGCGAAGCGTCGTCACACCTCTCCTCTATGCGCTCGTCCGCTCTAGGCGTCGCCTCTGCGGGAGCGGCCTCGCCAGGCGTTGACTCCGTAGGCGTCGCCTCATTCAAAGGTTCTACTTCCATCGCTGCGTCTGAACTTGGTGGGCGTTCGAACACCATGAACACACCTCTCTTTGTTTTCAAGCTGTTTTCATAGCATTTTCGCGCTTCTTCTTGATCTGACTTGATGACGATCACCTTGCCACTGAGATCCGGCAGCTTCATCTTCATGTGGCGCGTGGAGGCTACTGCGTTCAACCTATTCAACGCCGGTCGGCCCAACAGGATGTTGTGAGCTGAGTTGGCGTTTACAACTAAGTACCGAATGCTTTCGGTACGTGAGGCCGTTCCATCTGTGAATGTCGTCCTCAATTCTAAGTAGCCACATACTTCCACGTAGTTGTCAGCAAACCCATATAAGCACCCGGTGTAGGGTCTCAAAAGGTCGGGAGACAACCGTAGCTTGTTGAATGTCGACCAGAACATAACATCTGCAGAACTTCCCTGGTCTACTAGAACCCCGTGCACCTTTCTCTCGGCCGTGACAACCGAAATGACCACGGGGTCATTGTCGTGTGGCACAACATCTCGTAGGTCCGTCCTCGTGAACACGAGGTCTGACTCCCACGGGTCACCTGAGATTCTTTCTTCAATTGAATTTACTCCCCCTGCATATTTCCTCCGTTGGGAAGCAGTGGGTCCTCCTCCTGAAAAACCACCAGCAATGGTGTTAACTTCGCCAAGGACGGGCATCTCATGCGCCTGATCCTCCGCTGGTTCTGGCAGGGCCACAGTCGTGGTGGGTTCAGCGAGATAATCCTTTAAGAATCCGCTTTTTACTAACTCGTCCAACTGGTACCCCAGCGATAGGCAGTTGTTGATGTGGTGACCGAAAGCTTCGTGGAACTCACACCAAGAATCCTTGCGAGGCCCTAGCACCTTGTCAGTCTTCGCCGGTCGCCTCAACCTTTCAGCTATATTAGGCACGGCGATTAGGTCCTTCAACTCCACCACAAAGTCGTACCTCGCTGGCCTGGCCCTTTCTCTGGCCGGACGATTTCCTCTCGCTTGACCCCTGGGCTGGAGTTTTCTCGCCTCATAGGGGCGTCTCCCCTCTTGCTTCTTCCTTCCCGTTGTGGTCTCGTTGACCCTGACGGGTTGAGCTCGTGCGCTTCTCATACACCTCTCCCTCAGAGGCAATATGCTCCACCGCGCGACGCCTTATTTCAGCGAAGGTCCTGGGGCGATTGCGAATGATGGATGCGCAAAAGGGGCTGGGACACACGCCTTTTCTGAATGCGTACACGATCATGGGCTCTTCCGTAGTACCAACCTTTACTACTTGGGCCCCTAAACGGTTGATGTACTCCTTCAAAGTCTCGCCCTGGTACTGCTTTACGTCGAACAGATCATACGAAACGGGCGGTGGGGCCCTGTTCGCTAGGTATTGCTCCCTAAATAACCGCGACAGCTGCGGGAAGGAAGTGATATGGTCGTCTAGAAGGCTGACGAACCAATCCATGGCCATTCCCATCAAGGTGCTCATAAAGAGCTTGCACCTCACGGCATCGGAGCCGCCTACTAGCACCATCTGCGTGTGGAATGCAGTGAGATGAGGCTCAAGATCCTCCATCCCGGTGAAGATCACCTTGGGCCCTACGAACGTGTTGGGGATCACTGCTTCCAGAATCTCCTGCGAGAATGGAGTGGAAAACTCCCTTGGTGGGGTGAGACGTTCGGTCTCATCTAGGTCACGTTGCCCTTGGTTATTGCCCAAACCACGACGCAACTCCTCATTCATACGATGGAGCTCTTCGTTTCTCACGTGGGAGGCCGCAAGATCTGCCTCCATACGTTCTTGCTCCGCCCCCGATTTCGCCATTTCCTCCTGCAGCCCTTGCATCATATCCATGACCTGTTGCATGGTCATTTCCTCACTCGCAGCGCGTGTGGAACCTTGTCTCGTGGCCCTCATTCTTCAACGTTTTCCTCTGAATTCCTCCTGTCGTTATGGTAGCTCTGATAAACTCTCTGAAACTTGTGATGGGACTGATGTTTTAAATCGGCCCCATGGTGGGCGCCAAATGTTCTTGCCGGTTGACCTGGGTGTGTCTTTGTGCGCGACCTTGCCCGTCAGCTAGGGACACCTTCCTTTTGGTAATCTGTGAGCACCTGCAAAGAAGTGGACAAATGGGCGCCCTAGCGGCCGTTTGCACTCCGACGCTCAAGTCAACTAACAAGAAACACCTAAACTCTACACCTCCGTATCGGAGCACCGTGGATGGCACTCTGAAGGTGGTAAAATGGATTGTGTATTGTGTGCTGTTTCTGGTTCTGGCAAACGATCCTTCTCTAGTCCCTTGTGCGTAGCATAAGAGCTCGAGCAAGCAACTAGAGTGTGTTTTCGGGAAAATTCGCCAGAAGTTCGATCCCCGTTTCCAACGTCCCAGGTTCCCTTTAAATGTCTCTCGCATTTAAAGCGTCTTAAAAGCGCATTTAAGGTTATGAAACGTTCAGCGCCTTTAAGACGTTTAAACCACTTAAAGCATTTAAAGTACCTTAAAACGCTAGAAACGTAAACTTTAATTACTTTTAAATAGCTTTAATTACCTCATACCGGACAAACCCTTTGGAAATCATTGATGTTTCTGTTCTCCCTGCCGCGTGTCCTCCTGACTTGGCCGTTATTATACGTGGAGGGCCTCACAGCATTGTGACCCAGCTTAGGGGTATTTCCTCACGTGAGTCCTCATCCCGGGGAATGCATCTGGCGCAAGGGGTGACTCCTTGGGTGCCAACTCATGCCCCCCAACCTCTAGTCACTCGCTCTGAGAGCGTATCTACCTTCCTCTCGCACCCTGCACTTGGTTACTCCTGGGCATGACCCTCTCATGAGTTGTATCTATCCCAAGGGTCTCCCTGGGGTGGCATGGGCACTTCACGAGTCAGGTTGCTATCTACTGGCGCTAGTATTATGGCCTTGAAGCCACTTTTCTCTTTTCTTTATTATCGTTTCTGCGCTAGGCGGGCCCGAAGCCTCAGTGGCGTCACTCCCTCCATGGTCTTTCCTACCCATGGGTGTAGGGGAGTAACCCTGCTGGTGGTTTGCTTAGCGACGCCTCATCTTGGCGACGCCTTGTTTAGGCGACGCCCTTTCTTGGCGACGCCTTGCTTAGGCGACACCCTTTCTTGGCGACGCCTTGTTTAGGCAACGCCCTTTCTCGGCGATGCCTTGTCTTGGCGACGCCTTATGTAGTCACTCTGTTGACTTCCTTTCTTTGGGGCCCTTCGTGTGGTCCCACCATACGTTGACCTTGACCCCGACGTTGACTTTGACTTTGGTCAACGCCGGGGACGGGACGGTACAAATAGAACATAAAAAGGAAGGTATGGATAGAAGTTTAGGGCATATGAGTAGAAATAGCAACAAGTCAAGCCCTCCATGTGACTCTCCTTTAGGCGCCATTTTCAAATGGTTTTCTTTTGAATTTTCCCACCTTTTCTTTTGTGAAAACTGACCCTCAAAAGATATATAAGGAGGTGCTTGGCTCATGTAATTACATATTGAATGAAGAGTAAAGTTACTGATCCTGCCGGCAACTTGAACGTGGTGAATCGCTTCGTAACACCTTCTGCCCTGTCTTCGCGACTGCGTCTCCTGAAGAATCACCTTCTGAACTCTCTCTCTCTCAGATGTCTTCAAAGTGTGACCTGCAAAATACACAGACGGCGCCTCTAGCGGCCGTTTGCACTCCGACGATCAAGTTAGTTCAACAGAACCACCAGAAACTGGAAACTTAGTAAAAATATGCGTGTGAGAAAAACTTGCACTCTGTTTTTTCTCTCCCCCCACTCTCACTCTGATTCTCCCTTTTATCTCTCTTTCCCTGCTTCTGGGCATAACAGAATTCTGTTATGCTTTTCTGGCATGTGTCAGAACCCTGTCGTGCTTTTCAGAGAAAGCGTACCTTCAGAATCAGCAATGGGGAGCGTGAGAGTCTGCGCATGTCTGCGCTTGGCTGCGCCTGTCTGTACCTTTAGCGGTACGGAGTGCTCTTTTGTCTGGACCGCACCCCTCTCAGATGGTGTCACGTGGAGGCCTGCAACTCACATCTAACCACACACGTGTCACTTACTGGAAGGGCTCTAGCGCCTCTCTTTGTCCGCCTAAGCTACGCCCTTGCGGAGTAACTTAGGATGCTTCTCTTATCTGGGTAAATTGCACACTCTTAGGAGCGGTCGTCGGGTGTGGCTGGTCTAGGCGCACTCACCGAAAGTTACTCTCTGTGTAGGCGGCTTACCCTTCTGGATGACACGCACGTAATGGGTTGAGGGAATCACCAATCACTGACCGGCTTACTAGTTCCCTCAGGCCACTCTCGTGCATGATTCCTTGA